>NC_082704.1:1116410-1416410 GCF_949987515.2 Delphinus delphis
GTCCCCTCCCAGGCCTCCTTTTCCGTGGTTGTTTCGGTTTATCACCACCAGCTCCTATTTCACAAGAAGCAAGTCTGTTACACTGTGGCTTTTAGTGCTGACGAGAAATCCGTGGTTTGGGGTCTTGGGCCCTGAGCATGGTGTAACTAGAAATTAAACTGAAGTTTAAACTGTACTTTAACTCCACCGAAATTTTCACACCAAAGGAGAACTCTCACATGGCCTTGCTGGAAAGAAGTACACACTTCACAGTCTTACACCCTAAAATGTTATTTTGGTCAATATTATAAGGTAAATATGAACGAAGTGAAATTACCTCCGAGACAGATGCTTGACTCAGAATGTTTTAATATTTGAGATCTTTTGAACTTTAAAGAACAGATCACTCTCACACTCCTTTAAACTATTTAGGCACAGAAAAAGATGCAAGCTTCTTCAGGAATCCTGATAGCAAATTCATAAAACTATAGATCAATCTCACTTCATAGAGACATGACAAACGAATTCCAGATGTGTTGAGTTTAAATGGAAGACAATGAAATATAGTTTCTACAAGAGGATGTTGTAGGATCTCAATCTGATCTGGGGCTGGGGAAAACCTTTCTAAACATGATAGCAAAACTATAAAGGGAAAGATAGATTTTTGCTATATGAGAATAAAACACTTCCATTCATTCATTTATTCATTCCTTCAGTCCTTCAGCAGATATTTACTGAGCATCTCCCGCATGCTGAGCACAATTTTAGGCACTGGCGCTTCAAAAACAACATAAACCTATAAGGCAAATGAGTTTATATCCTTAACTTCTAGGAAATAATCCTTGTAAATCATTAGGGAAAGGATCGGCATTGCAATGGAAAAATGGGCATAGAAGAAGGTCTACAAAGGGACGTGACACATAAGAAATAATATACAACCTCCTGAGACACCAGACAGATACACATTTAAACAACAAGGTGCCCTTTTTGCTCTCGCCTATGTGACTGCTGGATCTTGCGAAGAGGTTTCTGAGAAAGAAAGTAACTTATTTCTGAATACTTGTTTATGTAATTCCCCTCTGTGAAACTCATTGAAAAGAGTCCAAAATAGAGCAGGAGAATCTAACCAAGTCATGGAGAGCCCTGAGATCGGTTAGACTTCTCATCTCCTCCTGGAAGGGTACAGCTTTGACGAAATAGGAGAAAGATTTGTGAAGGATGCCACTGAAAAATCCTTAACTGAGGAACGAGAGGACAATGGTGTGGGCTTCTCCTCCACCCAGACCCTCAGGCTTTAGGAGCTGAGAGGGACCGTGAGGCGGACGGGACGAAAGCCAGACGCAGCAGGCAGCGCTCATCACTTCGCCGAGCAAACATTTCTGCATCCTGATTGGCACGTGCGTTCCCGGCATGCAGAAATGCACTGGGGTCAGCAGGGAGGAGGCCCAGGGAATTGGCCTTGAACTGTAAGCCATAAAGGGGTCTTCCTTCTAACAGATGTCTGTCCCTTGAGCCCAGCAAGTCGTGAAACCAAGCTGAAAGCCAGGCTGTTCTTTTCCTCTCTAGGTACCTGGGGACGAGTCTGCCGCCGGCAGGTGCCCTCTGGGAGCTCAGCTTCTCCCAGGCCGAAACTCGAGCTTAAGTCAACACTGGCATCCTGTGGGCTCCCGGGCGGAACCGCTTCTCTTGAGTCACAGTTTTGTGCTGGCCAGAGGCTGGGAGGCGGTTTTGGCAACTTCCTGCAGCCAAAACAGTGTTTCGTGCTGATGAGCTGCCCCGTAACCATCACTCTGGGGCCGTTAGCTGCCTGCCAGCTGGGACCTGTCTCCTGCCCGCTGTCTCCTCTTTCCGTCCCTCCTGCCCTCCGGCAGCTGAGTCACGGGTAGCACGAGTGTTAACAGCACCGACGGCTCCACTTCTGAGGAATGAATGTGTGGCTGTCGTGTCATGTTTTTGGAAAGCCTTCCCAGAGGCCGGTGTTAGGTCAATGCCCACCTCTATTTTTTCAGTCCTGTTATCATTTCCTTATTTAAATGTGAATATTTAATTCAGGCAGAATTTATTTGGATTACAGGTGGAATGAGCTAGACATTCGTTCATTTGTTCAACAAGATTGACTGAGCTTGCTCTTGGCACCAGGCACCGGGGGGAACATTTTAGAGAGATTTTTCTCAGCATTAAACCTCAGCTACCTTACATCCAATGACACAAGAGACCGGGTTTTCTGAATGCCTTCCAAATTCACATATTTCAGGAGAAAGAAGGGGTGGGCCTCCTGCTGGAGTGTGAGCTCATTTGTATAAAATAGGGCCAGATTTTCTCCTTTCCAAGACCTTTTGTCCTAGACTTGGTAACCAAGTCTACACTCTCATTCCATCCCAGTTGGTTCACATCACGCCTTTCCTCCTGTGTAGAGAATGCTGTAAGGACCTGTGTGCAGGTTAAATAATTTCATTTAATCCATCCAAAGCACTTCGACCAGTTCCCGGGACGTGCGTGTTACCTATTATTATTACTATTGTGCATTTCAAGGGGTCGGCGTCACCTCATGGTTCAGGGACTCCTTCGGAGATGGTCCCAGGAGCCCTCACCCCTGCGTGCTCAGCTTGAGCAGTGGCAAAGGAACGTCCCAAGGGGACACCCTTGGGTGTGAGGGTCATATTATTTCATTTGTCAGTGTCCAGTTCAGAAATGATGAGAAACCACCCAGGACGTTGAGTGGCGCTTAGGTCTCAGTACACGAGGAAGGTCAAGTCCACGTCACGTAGAGTGGCACACTTATCTCTGCCGAACAGTCCTCCTCAGGGTTCCTCCTTCCACATCACAGAGATCCAGGACTTGTCTGCCTCTCTTGACAAGGCCTGGAAGCGGAACCCGTGGGCCAGGCCGTCTCCAGGACAATCACAGGAAGCTATTCCACGCCTGCGACAAGTCCCGGCTCTATGTGGTGGCAGGCAGAAGGTTACAGGCCATCAGGCTGAAGGGTCACCAGCAATCCCGGCTCCTGGAAATTCCCGACCCACCGCCCTCGGGTCCCCTGGCTTTTGTGGTCCCCCTTGGCGAGGAAGTGGAAGGCGGAGAGAAGGGGCCCCCTTGAGTAAAGCACAGCAGAAAATAGAACATTCACCAGGACTTTGTTTCACTTTGTTTCTTTTTCAATGATGTTCGCCTTTTGCAACACATAACCGCACCCCAAACTTCCTGAGTGTTTTCAAGGTGACACCACTGGGAAGAAAATGGGAGCTGAGCTTAAAGGAGCGGGTCTTGGGAAGTTACTATAAACCCCCAAGTTGTTACCAAACGCTTTCTTTCATCTCGCGTTCTGGGACCACATCCAAGATTCCTGGGGGCCTTACAAATGGCAGTCCTGATGGAGTTGTTAGGTTTTCTAAACACTCACTAACATTTACCAAGTATCCTTTAATAGCAGCACAAGGAGAAGAAAAGCACAGTGGGGGGGGGGGGATGTGTTCCAGTCAGAAGAAGGTTTTCTGGACACGCACTGACATTTACCAAGTATCCGTTAATAGCAGCACAAGGAGAAGAAAAACACAGTGGGGGGGAATGTGTTCCAGTCAGAAGATGGGGGATGAAGAAAGATGTAAAAGGAAATGAAAAGTCGGTCAATGAGACAAGAGCCAGGCTTCAGTCCTCTTGCCTCTTTCCCTCCGTGTCTTCTGGACTCCAGCGAAGAATGTTTGTGTGTGAGGGGACAGAAAGATTCCACTTTGGAGCTAGATCGGAGAAACAGCTTTGACAGTTCCACGAGGCAGGACAGCCTGCGGAAAGCTAACACTCCATCTCTCTGAGGACCAGCTTCTTTAAGCTGGTCAAGGAAAATTAGCTGCCTTGACCACTTCACAAGATGATAAATACAAGTTGTTCCATTCGGGGGACATGACACAATAACAGTACCTGCCCGGTCATAAAGCAGCCTCTGATTCAGCTTCGACCCCTGCCCTCCCTCAGGCCCACTGTGTCTTCCACCATTTGGCCACCACCCCCTCTTTAGCTTCATCCTCTGTCACTCTAACCTTCCCGGCACCCACAAATTCGTCCCCGTGGTATATTCTGTCATAGCACATGGCCCTCGAGACCGTCATGTGCATCCTGCGAGCGGGGCCTGGTAATGCTCATCTCCGCATCCCCCACATGCGGCCCATTCCATGAACATCTTTGTGCCGTTAAGCTTTTCCAGCCAGCCCTCCCCCCAGTCCTGCCCTCACAGAGCACACAGGCTAGATGGGCACAGGCTAGAGTCCCAGGGCGAGCTGGAGACCAGCCGATGTTCACTGGCCAGGTCTTGGTTTCTAAAGTTCCTCCTGCAGCCTGACAGATAAGGCCCCTGCGAGAACAGCTCAGAAGCCAGGGCAGCACGGAGCACATCCACAGGTCCAAAGGGGAAGAGGCCTGCACAGTTCCTTGGGCAGCTTGAGTCGAAAACTGCCCTGGCTCAGATGACAGTAATATTGAAGGATCAAAACCCACAGTTCCAAGTGCAGCTCGATGGAGGTTTTGTTCCCTCAGCCCGAGTTGGAAAGCTGGGCGATGCCGGCAGCTTGCGGATGGGTCCTGTGCACATGCGGAGGAAATGATTTCATAGCTTTGGGATTTCACCGCTGCAGAGGGGTCAGGGGGCCAATTCCGCTGAAACAAAGGGACAGTAATCACTCTGGCCAGAAGAGCAGTTTAAATCAGAGGTGTCTCTTTCCAGCCTCAGAGACTTGCAGGACGTTTCTCAGTTCACTTCAGTGTCTTTTGACGATGGATACAATCCAGACAGGGCACTTCACTTTTATTGGAGTGAATTCTGGAGCCCAAGAAGTGAAACTTGCTTAACCCAGCCAGGTTTATTTTATTGTGCAAATAGAACTGAGTGTAGGAATAAAGTGCTCAAACTTTGAACCTTTGTCCATGGTAATCTGCAGCCTCAATAGCCTGTGTTATTAACTGACAAAGGCTCGTCTTAGAAATGTGTAGCTAGGGCTTCCCTGGTGGCACAGTGGTTAAGAATCCGCCTGCCAATGCAGGGGACACGGGTTCAATCCCTGGTCCAGGAAGATCCCACATGCCACGGAGCAACTAAGCCCGTGCGCCACAACTACGGAGCCTGTGCTCTAGAGCCCGCGAGCCACAACTACTCAGCCCGTGTGCCACAACTACTGAAGCCCGCGAGCCTAGAGCCCGTGCTCCACAACGAGAGAAGCCACCGCACTGAGAAGCCCGCGCACCGCAACAAAGAGTAGCCCCCGCTCGCCGCGACTAGAGAAAGCCGGTGCGCAGCAACGAAGACGCAACGCAGCCAAAAATAAATAAAATAAATTAATTAAGAAAAAGAAATGTGTAGCTGACACCCCAGTGTACTCAATGTGTGGACAGAGCATTTACTGTGTTGGAGTTTAAAGGCTCGGACCAAGCCTTGCCTGACTGCCTAATGTCCAGCTTCGAGAACTTGTCTGTCTGGTTCCCCATCACATCCCCAGTTCCTAGCACGTAAATATGTGGTGAGTAAATCCTGGTGATGAGGTTTGTTATGAACCCACAAAGCTAGTCATATTTCTCAAGAGTTGTGTTTTAAACCTAGGTCCAGGGCACTGTGAAATCATGTGGAATTAGTTCACTCAACAAGTATGAGCATAGTCTCAAAGCTGGACCTTAGGCATGGGTCTGAAGTTTCTGGGAAAGATCTAGGTTGGAAACATAATTTTGTAAATCATCAGAAAATAGATGGTTGTTAAGAGAAATGATACTGGGTGAGGCCATGAGGGAGAGTGTGTGAAGTTCAATAAGGGAAAGCCATCCAGAACAGTGTGTGTGTGTGTGTGTGTGTGTGTGTGTGTGTATGCACGCACGCGCACACGTTTTTTTTTTTAATTAATTAATTTTATTTTGACTGCGCTGGGTCTTAGTTGCGGCATGCATGTGGGATCTAGTTCCCTGACCAGGGATCGAACCTGGGCCCCCTCCATTGGGAGTGCGAAGTCTTAACCACTGGACCACCAGCGAAGTCCCTGCACACATGTTTGTGATGACAGAAGGTCCATGAATTTCATCATGTTTTCTAAGGGGTTCACAACCCATAAAAGGATAGGAATTCAGTGTTGAAATGGTCCATCTTGAACTCCCTTTGCATCCTTGGCCAGTTAGGTACCTTTAGAAAGGGCACTGCTTCTACACATCACAATCTGTAGAGATGCTTGTTAAAATGCACATTCCTGGGCCCCAAGCCAGGCCTGGTGAGTAAGCCTTTCTGGACGTGAGGTCCAGGAATGTGCATTTTTAGCAGGTCCCTGGGGAGTCTGTTCATTTCTCCCCAGGGAGCTGCTAAAAATGCACTTCCGGTTCACTGAGCACTTCTTTGATGCTTAAGGTGTTGTTCTACACATCCAGTGAATTTTTCATTTCAGATATTGTACATTTACCTCCACAAGTTCCATTTTGTTCTTGTCTATATCTTCTATCTCTGTCCTCATTATCACATTTTCCTTTAAATGTCATACATTATAAGAGCTGTTTTAAACATACTGTGTGCTTATTCCATCATCTCTGTCATTTTTTTTTTTTTTTTTTTTTGCGGTACGCGGGCCTCTCACTGCTGTGGCCTCTCCCGCTGCGGAGCACAGGCTCCGGACGCGCAGGCTCAGCGGCCACGGCTCACGGGCCCAGCCGCTCCGCGGCACGTGGGATCTTCCCGGACCGGGGCACGAACCCGTGTCCCCTGCATCGGCAGGTGGACTCTCAACCACTGTGCCACCAGGGAAGCCCATCTCTGTCATTTTTAGGTCTCTGTCTGTTGTATGATTTTTCTCCTGATTATGAACCACATTTTTGTGCTTCTTTGCATTTCTAGTAATTTGGGGAAAATGCTCTACATCATAAACATTATATTGTTGAGTGTCTGAGTTTCATTGTCTTCCTTTAAAAAGTGTTGAGCTGTCTTTGTCAGGTAATTCACTAACTTGAAAGCTTCTGAGGTGTGGCCTGTCTAGAGTCTCTGCTGGATGTTTCAGGTTTCCCCACTTGAGCTGGTCTGAGTATCTCCCAGCCCTGTGTGAGCTCGGTAGTCATTCACTTTGTGGGTGTCCAGGCGTTGTTTCTGGATTCACCTCATGGGGTTTCACCCAACAGATGTGGGTGTTAGTATCCAGCCGACGTCCCGTGAGGGAATTCCCAGGTGGATTTCTGCAGCTCTTTCTTTACCCTCTTTTCAGCACCCTCCTCTTTGGTGCCTTTCCCTACAAATTCCAGCTGCCTCAGCCGTCCAGAATGCTGCTCTGTCTTGGCAACTCTGCCAGTCATATTACATTAGGGCCCCCACCCTAGTGACCTTATTTTAACTTGATACCTCTGTAAAGATCCTGTCTCCAAATAAGGTTACCTTCTGAGGTATTGAGGCTTAGGACTTCAACATAGGAAGTTTGGGGGTGGGGGGGAAACACTTCAGTCCATAACAGGGAAACTCAGATTCAAGTCTCAGTCCCTCTTCCCTGGATGGGAAGCCCGCCATTGCACAGCAGCCACCTCAGCCTTGCAAGAAACCAGCCAGGAGGTGTTTGTAAACACAGAATCAGCAACGGGCCTGGGATCTCAACACACCTTCCTAGGGGAGTTCAGTTTTACCTTCTTCATATTTGAGAAATGAGCACAAACACCTTTCCACAAGGTTACAGGATGTCGCAGGGTTTTGTTGCTGGAGTTGATACTGGTGGGCTGCCTGAAAAGGCTGATGGGAAACATCTTTCTATGGTCAGAGCTAGAAGAGCCCTCAGGGCCCATCAGTGTGCAGTGGGAGAAGCGATTTGCCCAGGGCAAACTGACAGTGTTTTGCTGTGGAATCCCGCAATCCTGCCCTTGTGAAATGTGAACATCTCCCCAGTTGGAAGAGCCAGCAGCCCCCGGGTCCCGCCGTGCTCAGTGCCTGGCCCATAGTGAATGCAGCATGAACATGCCCTATCCAGAGAAATCTCTTCTTTGCGTTTTTAAATGTTTTTATCACTCAAAAGAGCATCCCCTAGTCACTATAATACAGTGGAATGTCACTCAGCCATAAAAAAGAGTGAAATAATGCCACCTGCAGCAACAGGGATGGACCTAGACATGATCATACTGGGTGAAGTCGGTCAGACAGAGAAAGACAAATACCGTATGATATCACTTATATGTGGAATCTAAAATATGACACAAATGAATCTATGAAACAGAAGCAGACTCGCAGACATAGAAGAGAAGCTTATAGTTACCAAAGGGGGTGGGGGAGGGATAAATTAGGAGTTTGAGATTAGCAGATACACACTATTATATATAAAATAACCAACAAGGACCTACCGTATAGCACAGGGAACTATATTCAGTATCTATCGCATAATAACCTATGATGGAAAAGAATCTGAAAAAGAATATATGTCTAACTGAATTGCTGTGCTGTACACCTGGAACTAACACAACCCTGGAAATCGACTATTCTTCAATAAAAAATAATCCCACAGAAAATTTCTCATACATCTTTTAAGACTCATTTACTCCATAGATCACCTCTGTTCTTTCTTTTTCTTGTCATTTGTCTGTTGAAGAACCTGGGCCTTTGATCACAGAATTTCCCACTGTCTGGCTTTGCGGGTGGAACTTCCACGTCTGCTGGTTCCTCTTCATAAGTTAGCAACTGTTGAGGCTGAACACCTCTACCTATGATTTCGCTGTGGACAGCAGAATGGTGAGATTCTAATTCTATCATTGGTTTTCCTTTGTTAAGCAGAATACCTTTATGAAAAGATAATGAAGTGGTTCCATCACAGCCTCTGAGGATGACAAATTCTTTTTTCTCTTTTAATATCATGATGAACTCCCAGATTGAAACATATCTGATGGATTTCAAGCCACCGTAATGATTATATTTATTAAAGCTCGAATTGTTCCATCCTCGACCAGTGGGAGTACCTTCAGGTTGGCTCCTGAGTCCCTTTGATAACTTCCGTGTGGAGCAGCGTCACTACGAAGGCTTCACTTCGGTGCTGGCCGCTTGCTTTCAAGGGTCTTTGTCACATGTCTCTCACTTCCAGAAGCCCAGAAACCTGGTTTCACCTACTCAGCAAAGAGCTCCAAGAACACGTTATTTCTGCTTTTCTTTTCTTTTTTTTTTTAACATCTTTATTGGAGTATAATTGCTTTACAATGGTGTGTTAGTTTCTGCTTTATAACAAAGTGAATCAGTTATACATATACATATGTCCCTATATCTCTTCCCTCTTGCGTCTCCCTCCCTCCCACCCTCCCTATCCCACCCCTCCAGGCGGTCACAAAGCACGGAGCTGATCTCCCTGTGCTATGCGGCTGCTTCCCACTAGCTATCTATTTTACGTTTGGTAGTGTATATATGTCCATGCCACTGTCTCACTTTGTCCCAGCTTACCCTTCCCCCTCCCCATATCCTCAAGTCCGTTCTCTAGTAGGTCTGTGTCTTTATTCCTGTCTTACCCCTAGGTTCTTCATGACATTTTTTTTTCTTAAATTCCATATATATGTGTTAGCACACGGTATTTATCTCTCTCTTTATGACTTACTTCACTCTGTATGACAGACTCTAGGTCTATCCACCTCATTACAAATAGCTCAATTTCGTTTCTTTTTATGGCTGAGTAATATTCCATTGTATATATGTGCCACATCTTCTTTATCCATTCATCCGATGATGGGCACTTAGGTTGTTTCCATCTCCAGGCTGTTGTAAATAGAGCTGCAATGAACATTGTGGTACATGACTCTTTCTGAATTACGGTTTTCTCAGGGTATATGCCCAGTCGTGGGACTGCTGGGTCGTATGGTAGTTTTTTTATTTGTAGTTTTTTATTTATTTATTTATTTGTAGTTTTATTTTATTTGTAGTTTTTTAAGGAACCTCCAAACCTGCGGGAGGGCGTGCTGGCGAGTTTCGCACGCAGGCTGTGCTAGGCGCTGCTGCTTCCTTGGCCCTTCTTCAGCGTCAGCTCGGCTACCACGTCGCCCCGGAGGATGTCTCTTGTGTATGCCCGTAGCATTTTGGCTCTCCCTTATTGTAGCACTGATCTCGCTGACTGCAGTTGTCTGTTTATCCATGTGCCCACTTCCCCTGCTGCCCACGAGACTGAGTGGCAGGGCCCGTGGCTTGTTGACCAGTGGCTAGCATATTAGGGTGCCAACAGATAGTTGCTGAATGAATGTCTGTGTCATTCTTCTCCTACCAGGGCGCTCCTTACCCGGGCTTGAAATCTATCCATTTCATATTTCCACGCCTCTCGGCATCCCAGCTACATGGTGAGCTCTTTCAGGGACCAGTTCTAACCCCCTTCCCCATCTCCACCATCTGGCAGGATGCATTGTGGACCCCTCCCCCGCTGCCCACCAACACTGTTATTAAAGGATAAGAAATGTGTTTCTATAAAACTAAGAGCAGTTAACTTGAAACTTGTTTCAGCATCCAATTTGACTTCCTCTTTTAGAATCATTTTTGGGAAGTACAACAAAGTTCCTCTTCACATTTCCCTACCAAAGTGGCCTTTGGAAAGTTTGGGGTACCCCGGGCACCCCAGGGCGTTCTCTCATCCTGACGGTGATGCGGGAGCTCCTTCCACCCCATCCAGTACCATGTTTTTGTGACAGGAATTTACTGAATGATTAATGCTTCTCTCCCTCGTCCATCACTCCCAGGAGCCTACAAACATGCTGTTATTTCTCTTGTCTTAAAAACAAGGACTTAATTACACTGCTTTGTCCCTCTTCCAAGTGGCCAGATCTCTCCTTAGAGCTTTACACCATCATTGAAGGCACGGTTTCCTCCTCTCTGTCCCAACCCCATGTGGGGTGACCGCCACCCTTCTGATGCTGCCTCTTGCCATGGCCTCAAAGCAGCTTTCAATTCTGAGCCATGATTGCAGGTCGGGTGTGAGAGCCCCCTCTCCCTCTTCATGGCCTCAGATCTGATGCTCTGCTGCCTCAGATCTCCCAGCCCCTGGGCAGGAAGGGAGCTGAGAACACTGCACACGGTGCCCTTTCCCTTTTCTCCCGGCCTCTGGATGAAAGCTGGTGGGCATATAAACATGTCAGGCACACCTGAAGCTGCAGTGGCACGCAGAGCATCATTCTCTTTTCTTTTTTGGTCATGGTAAGCTTTGCCAGACCATCTGACCTCAAGGTTTGGCTCTCCCATATTCCTGTAGCACTAAAGGCAGTTCCCTCCTATTGTTACGGTGCTTCTCCGCAGGGAATAGAGGATCCTTTAGGCCAGACAGTGCCTGCCCCACGCCCCGGCCCCCAGCCCTCATGACAGGCTGACCTAGGGGGGTGGATGCAGAAGTGTCTTCCATCTTTACAAAAAAATCCCTGGACCCCAGAACTCTCCCCCTTTACAGTCAGACATCTCTAAAGAATTGCCCACAGTCCCCTCTCTCTTTTTTTTAACTTCATATTTAGTGAACCTTCCACCCTCACTTGAGTTCAAATCTATTCGTACAGCTTCTTAGCTGTGTGACCTTGGGCTCATGAATTTCTCTGAACCTCAATGTTTTCATACATAAAATGGACATAAAAATAGCTACCTGTCCCATGGGATAGTTTTGGAGATGAAATAGGTTGTGGTAAAGCCCTTAGAAAACAGTCTGTCACATAGGAAACAGAACCAGCACGTTACTTAATTCTCTGAGAATTGTACTTGTATTTTAATCTTCATTTTGGGGATTTTACAGAAAGACAATCACATCAACTTCAGCTAATGGTAACCCTCTTTCCTCTCCAATGTACACTATTCTTCTTTTCTTGTTGAGCAATTCTCTACAAGTCAAATGACCACATTAGACGGCACTGATTTGAGTGTATGATACTGGCTTTTGGCTTGAGGTAGACAGTGATAAGAAAGCTTCCTTCTTGTTCTGCATTATTGTTTTTTTTTTAAAAATGCATGGGCACACATAAATTTGCACTGCACGCCTTTGCTGCATCACTTGTGATGACTGCATAGCTCTCATCAACCTGGGGGTGTGAGTCTCATCACTACGCTCCCCAGTGATGACCGATCATTAAAATCACTGGTGAAAGGCGACTTGAAGAGGCTGCGTGGGTCCTTTCAGACAACGCCGCCGGCTGGGCCTCGCACCTCACTGTTACGGTGGGCAGTGTCCTCGTCCGGCCGGCAGAGTCTGAGAAGCCGTGTCCTCTTGCCTCCCCGCAGGCCTGGCGCAGGCGCTGGTTCGTGCTGCGGCGGGGCCGCCTGAGCGGCGACCGCGACGTCCTGGAGTACTACCGAAGCCAGCGCGCCCGCAAGCCCATCCGCACCATCGACCTCAGCGAGTGCGCCGTCTGGAAGCACGCGGGCCCGGGCTTCGTTCGTAAGGAATTCCAGAACCATTTCGTGTTCATTGTCAAGACTGCATCTCGCACGTTCTATCTGGTGGCCAAGACCGAGGAAGAAATGCAGGTGTGGGTGCACAGCATCAGTCAGGTCTGCAACCTCGGCCACCTGGATGACAGCGCAGGTAAGAGCGGACAGGGGGCTCCCGAGGCTAAGGGCGGGCGGGGGCCGCTGCGCTTGTGCCAAGGAGCTCCGGAAAGGACCCGGCGGCCGAGCCACGAGCCACGTGCGCTGCCCCCGGAGCGTGACGGGCCACTTCGGTGGCTTCAAAGCCTCACCTTGGCTTTGCTCTCGTGAGCTACAGGGAGCGCATGCAGTGAAAGCAAAACGTGGGTGGGGACGTCCTGTACAGCTCTGATTTTCCCCATGCTGCTGCTGCCGGTTTTTCTAGAAATATCGAATATCGCTGTCTTTAAAAGATTCTAGGAACTCCAGCTTTTCTGTTGCCTACCGGGTTGTTCAGTACTAGAAGGTAGAAAGAACTAAGCTACTTGTCTTGGGCAGGTAACGTTTCCTCTTATCTCCAAGTGGCTCAAGGTCTCTGCAACGGAAATGAGCTCTAAGTTTGCTGTGAGCCATTTCTGGGCAGTGGAAGCAAATGACCCATGAGGCTCTTTTTCTCTCACCCTTGCTCTCTCTCTTTTATACACACACGCGCACACACACACACACACATACTGCCCTTTCTATATAATGTACTGGGTATAAAGCTCTCGGGCTTACAGTGAACTCTCCTTCATGGATTTTGTTCTTGAGGCCCTGGCACCATGCCCTGATCTTCAAACTATGAGACTTCGAGTCTGCTTTCTTTTAGTCTCTTAGTCTAGCCCGCAGAACCTTACCCCTAAATCCCATGGTCTACAGTTGCTTCAGCATTTCCGTCCTTACTGGTGCTTATCGTCTTCCACTGAAATACCCACATTCTAACGCTCGGTGGCGCCGAAGAGTCAGAGTTGCATCTCTCTTTAGACAGACGTGCGGGTGTGTGCGCTTCCTGCCAGCAAAGTCCTTTTCTTTTCATGAGCCAGGGAAGCTACTCAGTCACGCCGCTGCTCACTCTTCACCCCAGTCCATACATTCTGCCCACACCAGATACATATTTTTGTGTCATGTTATATGTCTCCTCTGTTTGTTTCCTCATCTGGGAGTTATGCTAAAATATAGATACATAACATGTGTCCCGATATCCTAAGGGGAACAGAAACAAGTAAGGCACCAGGCATAAAACAGAAAGCTCTGGCCTGAAGTTGGAGGAAGCCGGAACCCCCCATGACCTCTTTTGTTCCCTGTAGCCCCCCTCAGTTTTGACGAGGATGTAGGGGCTAACTGGTCATCTGAGAACCAAGCCTGTATTAGCTCGTCTCATCCCCAGACGGATTCTGTGGCATATGTAGCATGAACATAAGCACTTTACAGATAAGGAAGCTTGGAGCAAGCGGGCAACTTGCCCAAGGTCAGGACAGCTATATACTAGAGCCTGGACTTGAACCCAGGCAGTTCTGGACGACTCTGACTCAGGAATCCTGCATTCCTGCCAACTTGGTTCAAAAGGGAAATAGAAGCAGGCCTTTCATTGGGAGTTTATGAATGTGGGCTTTCCAGCCATCACAACTCTTTCTTTCTTTCATTCCTTTTCTTAGACATCACTAACAGTCAATCATTAACGCTGTGAGGGCAGAGTTAGAAGGGTTCCAGGCACACAGTAGGTGGAAGAGTAGGTATCTCTACATATGCATGTCTGCATATGTGCCCAAATGCTTATGTAAGTCTATGTACATATATTTGTTATGCATAAATGTGTGCGTATATATATATAAAATGTAAGTATATTTGTTGAGTGAATAAACAGTGATGCAGAGCTGTGGCCGAGGGCCATGAAGAGGCTGTGTGAAGACTATCTAACTGCAGATTTTTAGGCCAAGAGTCCTTGGGTTTTTGCTCTTAATTGATTCAGCACTTCACTCTTGGAACATTGGCCTTCTTCCCCAGACATTGTTTATAGCTTGGGGAAACGGTCTCCATCAGTACAAACACCAGCTGTGATTTGCATCTTCTCTTCGGCCTCTCAGATGCCATTTGAGAAACTGTGTTCTAGCCATTCTTAAACATTCAGCTGGGAAATGATTTCTCCTGCAGATTGTGTGGAGAGTGGCTCTCGCGCGCCTTCCTGCGTGCAGCCCTCTGCCGCCAGCTCCCTTTGCACCGCCCCTGCTGTCAGCTCCCTGCCAAGAGATGACCCAAGCGCTAGTACTGTAGCCACTGAGGAAACCGGAAGTGAGTCAGAGTTTCTCTTCCTTCCTGATTATCTGATTCTATCCAACTGCGAGACGGGAAGACTGCACCACGCCAGGTACGCCTCCAGCCGTTTAGCTGTAGCATCTTCTAGTGGGTGTGTGTGCACTCCCCTCTCTTCCTGCTGCCGTCAGAATGACTCATGCATCTCAGCGCTGTGGCTTTCCTTTCCAACCTTGCATTTTCATACGTACCTTACACTTAGAGGATGAAAAAAATCAACGAGCCATTTTTTTCCCCTGCATCAAGGGGTTGGTGTCACTGAGTGTGGTAGAGGTGACATTAGAGGCATGGGTGGGTGGGTGCCGAGGGTGTAGCAGTATCAACTACCGCTGCCGGGGACTCGCTGCCTCTCAGTCAAATGTATGTGCTTTTCTTCCTTCAGTCTCCCCACCAGATGTGACAGCTGGTCAAACTCGGAGCGCTCACTGGAACAGGGGTCCTTCGACGACGTTTTTGTGGACGGCCCGCAGCCGCTGCCCTCCGGGAACCTGGCCTGCCCCTCACGCCCTGGGAACAGTTCTCAAGAGGCCCCTTCCACGAGGCCCCCGGCTGCCCTGATCTGCACGAGACATGTCAATGGCCCGTCCAGGGACCACTTTTCTTTACCGGTGCTGGAAACTTCCTTAAACTCCACCGTCCAGGTAGATCAAAACCAAGCTTCCTTGCCCTACGGGGTAAAAGAACTAGATGTTATGTCCAACATGCCACCTCCCCGCCCCCCCAAGCCAAGCCATCTCTCTGAACGGCGCCATGAGGAGCAGCTCCTGTGCGGTGGGCCCGGTAGCATCAAGAAGCCGGAAGGCACTGTGGTACCGAGAAGAATCTCTCTCTCTGGTTTAGATAACATGAGAACCTGGAAAGGTAAGTGTCAGATGCTAAGCTTCGGTACCGAGAGAAGCCTGGCTTCTCTTTCCTCCTTGTGTCCACATGAGGACGTTGTCCAGCGTCCTTTGCTCAGGCCAGTCCAGTGTCCCGGCAGGGTCAGGCTCTGGGTGGAAGCGCACACCCCGAGCAGCAGCCCTCACTCCCAGGCTCCCCACCCGCCCCACCGGGAGAGGCATGCGTGGGTCCCTGTAGATGCTGAAAGAAGTCAGACCCCTGGTCCCCTAGCCATGCCCTTGCCCACACGAGACCACGCTCCTGGTGTCTGTTTGGAGCCACTCTGGGACCCACTTGGTACAGAATGCGGTGTCTTTTGCCAAAGCTGGGCCCAGTTCCATCCGTTTCCTTTCACATGCAGACTGAGCACTGAGGTGGGAGGCCATACCTCTTGTCTCTAGTTTTCGACAATCCGATCAGCCTCATCCATCATCCCACCTGACACGTTCTTTCCAAATTCTACCCGGCTGAAGTGATGTGGCCTTTTGCCGAGCTATCGCCATCGAGGTAATGCTAACCTAGCCCTATCAGCTTGCTCCCTGTTTGGCCTTTTTCTGGAACTCTGTTGCTTCTCACAGGTTGCCTTGCATGCGCACTCTCTCTCTCTCCCTCCCTCTCTCTCTCTCTCCCTCCCTCTCTCTCCCTCTCTCCCCTCTCCTCTTCTCTATCTCCATCCAAACGTTGGATTCTTTCACACGAAGGTAAACAAAGGCTAAAACTCATTGAAATGGAGGTTTTGACCATGAAACAAAGACCAAAACAACAGTGCTGGATGGAAGCCAAATGGCTCTGGTAAGGCAGAGGGGAACGTCCCATGGACTGCTGTGCCCTCCACATGGAGCTCCCCCAGGAACCGATGTCTGTACGTGGCGGCAGAGTGGGGTCAGGTTCGCTATCATCCTCGTGGGGCTCCAGTGACCTGGCAGCCGTGATTGTCCCCGAGGCCCTCCAGCCCCCTCTGCCATCGGTGAAGTGCCCGTGGCGGGGAGTCTGCATCTCAGCTCTGCTGTCTCCCATCGGGCCCCTGCCCCAGCCTGCACCACTGCCACTCTCTTTTTTGGGGGGGGAGGGGCTACTAAATTATTTTATTGGAAGGAATAGTAGAAATGAAAGAACTTAAGTGGGTGTTTTGGTACAACTTATAGAAAAGGTAAAGGTAACCACGACATTCATGCCCCGCCTGGGCGACCAGGGAAGTCACCCGCCGAGGCTGGCTCGTCACCGTGTTCCAAGGTGTGCTTGTCAGAGAGACACAAGCTGGTGTCGTGGTCACCCAGTTCGTTGATGGATCTCACCTCTTATTCAGGTGATGAGTCTCAGTGAAATGACACAAGCTGGGGGTCGTGTTGTCAGTCGTCACTTTTTTCCAAGTGCAACACATTCTGTTGCATTCAGCTGCTTGCTCTCCAAGTCGTCATGGTTTAATTTCTTGATTTCATGACGATTTGGGGATTCAGCCACCTTGTTGGTTCTGCCCAAACAGTGTCGAACAGGAAGAATTTCTGGAAACGATTAAACAATACAGAAATACATACTATCTCTTCTTTTTAAAGCATAAATGAAATCTGAATATATTTACTGTAATACAACTCGTTATCCTGAGATCACACCACCACCATTCTTGCCTGCCTCTAATCTGTTTTCCACACGCAGTCAAGTGGTATCTTACAAAATGTAAATCAGATAGTCAGTTCCTTGCTAAAAACCAATCTAGGGCTTCCCTGGTGGCGCAGTGGTTGAGAGTCCGCCTGCCGATGCAGGGGACACGGGTTCGTGCCCCGGTCCGGGAAGATCCCACATGCTGCGGAGCAGCTGGGCCCGTGAGCCATGGCCGCTGAACCTGTGCGTCCGGAGCCTGTGCTCCACAACGGGAGAGGCCACAACGGTGAGAGGCCTGTGTACCGCAAAAAAAAAAAAAAAAAACGAAAAACAATCTAACGACTTCTCTTTGCACTTGGGATAAAATCTAAATTTCTTAGCATAGCGTGCAAGGCCCACCGGGATCTATCATGCCTACATCCCTTATCCTTCTTTTATTTTTCTTCCGGTTTTATTGAGATGTAATTGATGTACAGCACTGTATGAGTTTAAGGAATACAGAATGATCTGACTTACATACGTCATGAAATGATGACCACAGTGTTTTGTGAGCATCTGTCATCTCATGTAGATACAACATTAAACAAATAGAAAAAAAATTTCCTTCTGATGAGAACTCTTAGGAGTTACTCTTTCTGTGGTACGCGGGCCCCTCACTGTTGTGGCCTCTCCCGTTGCGGAGCACAGGCTCCGGACGTGCAGGCTCAGTAGTTGTGGCTCACGGGCCCAGCCGCTCCGCGGCACATGGGATCTTCCCGGACCGGGGCACGAACCCGCGTCCCCTGCATCGGCAGGCGGACTCTCAACCGCTGCGCCACCAGGGAAGCCCAGGAGTTACTCTTGTTAACAGCTTTCATATATGACACACAGCACTGTTATTTATATTTATCTTGTCCTGCATTCCATCCCTAGTACTTATTTTTCTTAGAACTGGAGGTTTGTACTTTTTGACCACCTTCAGACCTTCATCCAATTCCCCCTCCCCCAATGCCATACTCTCAACTAGGAGTGAAAGCGCAGAGTCCTAACCACTGAACCACCAGGGAATTCCCCTTCTTATTTTATTTCTGTCTGTGATTTATATGGTTTTTAGTGAAGTCTTGCACATCTCATTAATGTATTCCCATGCATTTGTTATTTTTACGTGATTGCGAATGGTATTTTACTTTAAATAATTTCTTTGCTGTTGCATGCAAATAAATTAGCTTTATATTTTGATTTTGTATCTACCTTTTCTAAACTATATATTTATTTGCATTTTCTTTGTATACAAACATATCACATGCAAATACTAATAACTTTGTGTTTTCTTTTATAACATATCTTTCATTTTCTTTTTCTTATGTCAGTGCTTGGGCTAGGAAGGCCAGGACATCTTTGAATAGTAGTATTAATTACAGGTATCCTTGCCTTATTCCCAATCTCACATGGAAAGCTTCCAGTGTTTCACCATTCTAATGTGGTTTGCAGCAGACTTTTGTAGACACCATTCATTAGATTAAGGACATTCTCTGATATTCCTACTTTGCCAAATGTTATTTTTAAAAATCATGAAAGGGTATTGAATTTATTGAAACATTTTATGATCATGTGATTTTTTTTCCCTTTATCCTGTTAATGTGAAGAACTTCACTGGCCAATTATTTTTTGCAGTATAGTTGGTTTACAATATTATATTAGTTTCAGGTATATAGCATAGTGATTCAGTATTTTTACAGATTATACTCCATTAAAAGTTATTACAGGGAATTCCCTGGCAGCCCAGTGGTTAGGATTCAGTGCTCTCACTGCCGGGGCCCGGGTTCAGTCCCCGGTTGGGGAACTTGAGATCCTGCAATCTGCGTAGCATGGCCAAAAAAAAAAAAATTATTCCAAAGTAATGGCTATAATTCCCTGTGCTGTACAATATATCCTTGTTGCTTATCTATTTTATACATAGTAGTTTGTACCGCTTAATCCCCTACCTTATCTTGCCCCTCCCCCTTTCCCTCTCCCCACTGGTAAACACTAGTTTGTTCTCTATATCTATGAGTCTGCTTCCGTTTGGCTATAATACATTTATTTGTTTTGAGTCTGCTTCCGTTTTGCTATAATACATTTATTTGTTTTATTTTTTAGATTCCACATACAAATGATATCATACAGTATTTGTCTTTCTCTGTCTGACTTACTTATTTCACTAAGCATAAGAGCCATCCACATTACTGCAAATGGCATTATTTCATTCATTTTTATGGCTGAGTAATATTCCATTGTATATATATACCACATCTTCTTTATCCATTCCTCTGTTGATGGACACTTAGGTTGCTTCCATGTCTTGGCTATTTTAAATACTGCTGCTATGAACATTGGGGTGTATGTGTCTTTTCGAATTAGAGTTTTCATTTTTTCCTGATATTTGCCCAGCAGTGGGATTGCTGGATCATATGGTAGCTCTAGTTTTAGTTTTCTGAGGAACCTTCATGCTATTTTCCATAGTGACTACACCAATTTACATTTCCACCAACAGTGTACAAGGGTTCCCTTCTATCCGCATCCTCACCAGCCTTTGTTATTTGTTGCCTTTTTTTTTTTTTTGCGGTACGCAGGCCTCTCACTGTTGTGGCCTCCTCCGTTGCGGAGCACAGGCTCCGGACACGCAGGCTCAGCGGCCATGGCTCACGGGCCCAGCCGCTCTGCGGCATGTGGGATCTTCCCACACCGGGGCACGAACCCGTGTCCCCTGCATCGGCAGGCGAACTCTCAACCACTGCGCCACCAGGGAAGCCCTTGTTGCCTTTTGATGATAGCCATTCTGACAGGTATGACGTGATACCTCATTGTGGTTTTCTAATAATTAGAAATTTGGAGCATCTTTTCACGTGCCTGTTGGCTATCTGTATGTTTTCTTTGGAAAAATGTCTATTCCCTTCTTTTGCCCATTCTTAAATCAGGTTGTTTGTTTTTTTGACATTGAGTTTTATGAGCTGTTTATATATTTTGAATATTAAACCCTTGTTGGTCATATCATGTGCAAATATTTTCTCTCATTCTGCAGGTTGCTTTTTGTTTTGTTGGTGGTTTCCTTTGCTGTGCAAAAGCTTTTTAAGTTTAATTAGGTCCTGTTTGTTTATTTTGCCTTTATTTCTTTTCCTTAGAAGTTAGATCCAAAAAATATTGCTATGATTTATGGCAAAGAGTGTTCTATGTTCTCTTCTAGGAGTTTTATGGTTTCAGGTCTTGCAGTTAGGTCTTTAATCCGTTTTGAGTTTATTTTTGTATATGGTGTGAGGAAATGTTCTAATCTCACTGTTTTACATGTAGCTGTCCAGCTTTCCCAGCACCACTTATTGAAGAGACTGTCTTTTCTCCACTGTATATTCTTGCCTCCTTTGTTGTAGATTCATTGACCATAGGTGTGTGGGTTTATTTCTGGGCTCTCTATTCTGTTGCATTGATCTATGTGTCTGTTTTTGTGGCAGTATCATGCTGTTTTGATTACTGTAGCTTTATAGTATTGTGTTAAGTCTGGGAGGGTTATGCCTCCTGCTTTGTTCTTTTCCCTCCGATCGCTTTGGCATTTCAGGGTCTTTCATAGTTTCATTCAGGGTCAAGATCCATATGAATTTTGGGATTATTTGTTCCAGTTCTGTGAAAAATATGGGTATTTTGCTAGGGATTGCATTGAATCTGTAGATTGCTTTGGGTCGTATGGACACTTTAACAGTATTAATTTGTCCAATCCAAGAGCGCAAGATGTCTTTTCATTAGTTTGTATCACCTTCAGTTTCCCTCATCAGTGTTGCATAGCTTTCAGAGTATAGGTCTTTCACCTCCTTGGTTAAGTTTATTCTTTTTGATGCGATTTTAAACAGGACCATTTTCTTGCTTTCTCTTTCTGATAGTTCATTATTAGTGTATAGAAATATGACAGATTTCTGTATATTAATCTTGTATGCTGCAACTTTGCTGAATTCATTTATCAGTTCTAATAGATTTTGTGGAGACTTTAGGGTTTTCTATATAAAGTATCATGTCATCAGCAAATACTGACTGTTTTACTTCTTCCTTTCCAATTTGGTTGCTTTCTATTTCTATTTCTTGTCTGACTGCTGTGGCTGGGACTTCCAATACTATGTTAAATAGAAGTGGCAAGAGTGGGCATCCTTGTCTTGTTCCTGAATTTAGAGGAAAGGTTTTCAGCTTTTCACTGTTAAGTATACTGTTAGCTGTGGGTTTGTCATAAATTCCCTTTATTGTGTTGAGATACGTTCCCTCTATACCCACCTTGAAGAGAGTTTTTATCATGAATGGATGTTGAATTTTATCAAATGATTTTTCTGCATCTATTGAGATGATCATGTGATTTTTATCCTTCCTTTTGTTAATGTGGTGTATCACATTGATTGATTTGCGAAAATTGAACCATCCTTGTGTTTCCAGAATAAATCCAACTTGATTCTTTGATGCTATATGATCCTTTTTATATATTGTTGGATTTAGTTTGCTAATATTTATTAAGGATTTTTGCATCTATATTCATCAAAGATATTGACCTGTAATTTTCTTTTTCTGTAGTGTCTTTGTTTGGTTTTGGTATCAAGGTAATGGTGGCCTTGTAGAATGAATTTGGGAGTGTTCCGTCCTCTTCAATTATTTGGAACAGTTTGAGAAGGATAAGTATTAGTTCTTCTTTATATGTTCGTTAGAATTCCCCCGTGAAGCCATTTGGCCTTGGGGTTTTATTTTCTGGGAGTTTTTTTTTTTAAATACAAATTCATTTTCACTACTAGTGATTGGTCTGTTCAAATTGTGTGTTTCTTCTTGTTTCAGTCTTGGCAGATTGTATATTTCTAGAAATTTGTCCATTTCTTCTAGGTTTTCCAATTCTTTGGCATGTAACTATTTGTACTATTCTTTTATGATTTTTTTAATCTCTGTGGTATCAGTTGTTATTTCTCTTGTTTCATTTATTTTGTTAATTTGGGCCCTCTCTCTTTACTTCTTGGTGAGCCTGGCTAAAGGTTTATGAATTTTGTTTATCTTTTCAAAAAAGCAGCTTTTGGTTTCATTGATCTTTTCTATTGTTTTTTTATCTCTATTTTATTTATTTCCTCTCTGATCTTTATTATTTCCTTTCTTCTGCTGACTTTGGCCTTTGTTTGTTCTTCTTTTTCTAATTCTTTTAGGTGGTAGGTTAGGTTGTTTATTTGAGATTTTTCTTGTTTCTTGAGGAAGGCCTGTATTGCTGTAAACTTCCCTCTTTGAACTGCTTTTGCTGCATTCCATAGATTTTGGAGTATTGTGTTTCCATTTTAACTTGTCTCGAGTTATTTTCTGATTTCCTCTTTGACTTCTTCATTGACCCATTGATCCTTATTAGCATACTGGTTAGTCTCCACACATTTGTGCTTTTCCTATTTTTCTTTCTGTAATTGATTTCTAGTTTCATACTGTTGTTGGAAAAATACTTGATATCATTTCTATCCTCTTAAATTTGTTGAGACTTGTTCTGTGGCCTAGCATGTGATTTATCCTGGAGAACATTCCATGTGCACTTGAAAAAAAATGTGTATTCTGCTGTTTTGGGATGGAATGTCCTGTAGATATCTATTAAGTCCAACCAGTCTGCTGTGTCATTTAAGACCACTGTTGCCTTACTGAGTTTCTGTCTGGATGATCTGTCCATTGATGTCAGTGGGATGTAAAAATCCCCTACTATTATTGTGTTACTGTCAATTTCTTCCTTTATGTCTGTTAGTATTTGCTTTATATATTTAGGGGCTCCTGTATTGGGTGCATATTTGTTAATGAGTGTAATATCCTCTTTTTTTATCGATCCCTTTATCATTATATAGTGTCCTTCTTTGTCTTTTGTTATAGCTTTTGTTTCAAAGTCTGTTTTGTCTGATAGAAGTATTGCTACTCACACTTTTTTTGTTATTTCTGTTGGCATGAAATATTTTTTTCCATCCCTTCACATTCAGTCTTTGTGTGTCTTTAGCCCTGAAGTGAGTCTCTTGTAGGTAGCATATTGAAGAATCTTGTTTTTAATCTAATCAGCCCGCCTATGTCTTTTGATTGGAGCATTTAGCCCATTGACTTTTAAAGTAATTATTGATAGATATGTATTTATTTCCATTTTATTGCTTGTTTTCTGGTTGTTTTTGTAGGTCTTCTCTGTTCATTTCTTCTTCTTTTTGCGTCTTCCCTTGTGGTTTGGTGATTTTCTTTAGTGTTATGTTTGTGTTCCTTTCTTTTTAGTCTTTGTGTATCTATTGTAGGTTTTTCATTTGTGGTTATCATTGGGTTCATATATGTTGACCTATAACTGTATCTACTTGTTTTTTTTTTTTTTTTTTTTTTTTTTGCGGTACGCGGGCCCCTCACTGTTGTGGCCTCTCCCGTTGCGGAGCACAGGCTCCAGATGTGCAGGCTCAGCGGCCATGGCTCACGGGCCCAGCCGCTCTGTGGCATGTGGTATCTTCCCGGACCGGGGCCCGAACCCATGTCCCCTGCATCGGCAGGCAGACTCTCAACCACTGCGCCACCAGGGAAGCCCCATCTACTTGTTTTAAACTGATAGTCATTCAAGTTCAAACAAATTCTAGAAGATCTACATTTTTTACTCCCTTCCCCCACATTTTGCGTTTTTGATGTCATATTTTACATCTTCATGTCTATACCTTAACTCTTTATTGTAGTTATAGTTGATTTTATAATTTTTTGTATTGTAATATTTGTACTGGCTTATTTAAGTGGTTGATCCTCAGTCATTACTATATATTTGCCTTTCCTAGTGGGATTTCCTTTTTCCTATAGATTTTTCCTTCTTTTCTGCTTAGAGAAGACCTTTTAACATTTCTTTTAGGGTAGGTTTAGTATTGATGAACTCTTTTAGTTTTTGCTTGTCTGAGAAGCTCTTTATCTCTCCTTCGATTCTAAATGATGATCTTGCTGGGTAGATTATCCTAGGTTGCAGGTTTTTCCCTTTTAGGACTTTGAATCAATCACTCCACTCTCTTCTGGCCTGCAAGGTTTCTGCAGAGAAATCAGCTGATAGCCTTATGGAGATTTCCTTGTAAATGACTATTTTTCTCTTGCTGCTTTTAGAATTCTCTCTTTATCTTTTGCCATTTTAATTATGATATGTCTTGGTGTGAGTCTGTTTGGGTTCATTTTGTTTGGAACCCTCTGTGCCTCCTGTACCTGGATATCTGTTTCCTTCTTCAGGTTTGGGAAGTTTTCAGCCATATGTTCTGCAAATACATTTTCAATGCTTTTCTCTCTCTTTTCTCCTGGAACCCCAATGAAATGAATTGTTGGTGTGCTTTTGACAGTACCTAGAGGAATGGAGTTTTTTATATGCTTTGATCCAAATCAAATTAGATCCCTTTGGCAAAGAAGCTTCTGGTCTTCACGACTTGCCTTGCCCTGGTAGAACTACTTCTGAGTGAGCTGGTGAGGGGTATGGGAGCACCCCAAGCTAAAATGCCACAGATTCTCAGTGTTCTTACCAGATGTCCACTAGTTGTTTTTTTTTCCTCCAATAAATCCTTCCCAATATAATATACAACAATTTTGTTGTATGCTTTTGGTAAATTTTCAGAGTCCCCAATTAGTTGTGCTTGACGTTTTAAAAATAGTTTTGTACACTTGTATCATTGTTTTTTGGAGAATGGCTTTTCTGAGCTCCTCATTCAGCCATTCCAATAATACCACCTTCCTCTGTTTGCTAATATTTTTTGCGGGGTGAAGTAGAAAAGAATAGCTTTATTGCTTTGCCAGGCAAAGGGGGCCGCAGCAGGTGAATGCCCTTAAAACCGTGTGTCCCAACTTGGAGAGGGTAGTGAGAAGTTTTACAGTAATGGTTCAAAGAGGGTGTGACGTTTGCTAATATTTTATTTAGGATTTTTGCATTGTTAATCATAAGTGATATTAGTCTGTACTTTTCTGATATATTTTATGTTTATCAGGTTTAGCTACCAAGTTATACTTGCTTCATAAAAAGAATTAGAAATATTCCTTGATTTTCTAAACTCTTGACCAAATTTGTGAAGCACTGGGACTGTCTGGTCTTTGAAGTTTTGGTAAAATTGTCTGTTGAAACCGTCTGATCTTCATAACTTTGTCTATTTTATTCTTTGGAAATTTTTTGTGTCAATTTTGCTGTGGTGTATTTTTTGGAAAATTATCCATTTCATCTAGATTTTGAAATTTATTTGTGTAAAGGCATGCAGAATTGTCTCTTTTTAAAAAAATTTCCTCTGTTTCAATGCTAATTTTTTCCTTGTCAATTCTTATTTTGCATATTTGTGCCCTCCTCTTTTATTGATTAGATTGGCTGGTTGGTTGCCTTTAGGTTATATTTTTTCCCCAGGAAACCAAGATTTTGATTTTTTAAAATTAATTCCAGGGCTTCCCTGGTGGCGCAGTGGTTGAGAGTCCACCTGCCGATGCAGGGGACGCGGGTTCGTGCTCCGGTCCGGGAAGATCCCACATGCCGTGGAGCGGCTGCGCCCGTGAGCCATGGCGGCTGAGCCTGCGCGTCCGGAGCCTGTGCTCCGCAACGGGAGAGGCCACAGCAGTGAGAGGCCTGCGTACTGCAAAAAAGAAAAAAATTAATTAATTCCACTATTTCTCTGTAGTCTATTATTTTTTGCTTTTATCTTTATTTTACAATTTCTTTTCATTTGCTCTGTCGTCCTGTTTTAGCTTTGGGTATTTAATTCATCTGTTTCATTCTGTCATTTTTATTGATATAATGTTTTAATAGATTTTACATTCTGGGTAGAATTGACCATTTATTTATTCCAGGTACTTGATGGGCCCTTTCAATATTAGATTCAAGTGTTACTTTATTTGTGGACCTTTTCTTGGATTATGATTTCAATATTTTGTAAAATTAATTTTTATTGGAGAATAGTTCTGTACAATGTTGTGTTAATTTCTACTGTACAGCAAAATGAATCAGCCGTGTACATATACATATGCCCCCTCCCTTTTGGACTCCCTTCCCGTTCACGTCACCACAGTGCATTGAGTAGGTTACCCTGTGCTACACGGTAGGTTCTCATTAGTTATCTAGTTTACACATAACATCAATAGTGTATATATGTCAATCCCAGTCTCCCAGTTCATCCCACACCCCCCTTCCCCCTTGGTGTCTATACGTTTCTTCTCTACATGTGTGTCTGTATTTCTGCTTTGCAAATGGGATAATCTATACCATTTTTCTAGTTTCCACTTATATGGGTTAATATGTGATATTTGTTTTTCTCTTTCTGACTTACTTCACTCTGTGTGTGACACTGTCTAGGTCCATCCATGTCTCTACAAATGGCCCAATTTCATTCCTTTTTATGGCTGAGTAATATTCCATTGTATCTATGTACCACATCTTCTTTATCCATTACTCTGTCGATGGGCATTTAGGTTGCTTCCATGTCCTGGCTATTGTAAATAGTGCTGCAATGAACATTGGGGTGTATGTATCTTTTTGAGTTGTTTTTCTCTGGGTATGCGCCCAGATGTGGGATTGCTGAGTCACATGGCAGCTCTATTTTTAGGTTTTTAAGTAACATTCATACTGTTTTCCATAGTGGCTGTATCAATTTACACTCCCACCAACTGTGCATAAGGGTTCCCTTTTCTCCACACCCTCTCCAGCATTTGTTATTTGTAGACTTTTTAATGATGGCCATTCTGACCGGTGTGAGGTGATACCTCATTGTAGTTTTGATTTGCATTTCTCTAATAATTAGTGATGTTGAGCATCTTTTCATGTTTGTTGGCCATCTGTATGTCTTATTTGGAGAAATGTCTATTTAGGTCTTCCACCCACTTTTGGATTGGTTTGTTTTTTTTGATATTGAGCTGCATGAGCTGCTTGTAAATTTTGGAGATTAATCCTTTGTCAGTTGCTTCATTTGCAAATATTTTTTCCCATTCTGAGGGTTGTCTTTTGGTCTTGTTCATGGTTTCCTTTGCTGTGCAAAAGCTTTGAAGTTTCATTAGGTCCCATTTGTTTATTTTTGTTTCTATTTCCATTTCTCTAGGAGGTGGGTCAAAAAGGATCTCGCTGTGATGTATGTCAGAGAGTGTTCTGCCTAGGTTTTCCTCTGAGAGTTTGATAGTGTCTGGTCTTAATTCCATCGATCTCCATCACATCATTCTGAGCTGGGAGTTATTCTCTTGCTTTAAGATGATGTTGACTCTTCAGTTTATTTCTCAGAGGCAGCCTGGCTTTTCCACATGTCCAAGTTCTAGGGAGACACTTTGCTGCGGTGCCCACGTGCTGAGGGCCCTTTTTGGCGGTGTTCCCCGTCACCGGCCGCCGTCTCCTCCCGTGGGCTCTCGCAGTTCGGGGCCCCTGCCTTTCCTCCTCCTCCACTTGCTCTCTCTCAGCATGAGCCAGTGCTCATCTTCCTACGCTTTGAATATTGAGAGTCTCTAGGATTTTATATTTAACCTTTTCTCAACATCTACAACCTAGATCATGTCCTCTCCTCTGAGGTTTTGACTGCCATCTCTGAGCAGGTCTCATTTGCATCTAGGCCCATATATCTTGCTACCTTCTGGACATCTCCTATTTCAGTTCAACAGCTATTCTAAATGTTTACGTCACACTGTTTATGTCACATCCGTCTCACAAATGTCTGATCCTGGACTCATCCAGCTCTCCTCTCTCTCCGGATCTGTACCTGAGGCGCTGACTCTTGCTTCAGAAATTCATGGTCACCGATTCGCACTGCTGCTCATCACAAGGGCTATTTCACGCCTGCTGCCCTCTCCTCAGACCTCCAGCTCTGCCTCTACCATCTCTAAGTGCAGAAAATTCATGTAACAAATGCAACGAGCATTTGTTAATTACTGGCTCTGACTCTCCCCAGTTCACAGAGAGAACTGAAGCCATCATACAGCAACGTCTTCAAAATCTGGTCCGCTTTCCATCTGTGGGGGGAAGGTGTTCTGACTGCCCAGCTAGACTCAATAGCAAGTCTCTCTCCCTCCCTGGAGCTGCACACAGGGCCCTGAGGTGCGCAGGTACTAGGAGCCTAGCGTCAATTGATGTTGTCCGCGTTTTTCACCACCCTGCTTGTTTCTTGCAGGTGATGTAGAAGGCCAATCTTTAAGACACCGAGATAAGCGGCTAAGTTTAAATTTGGTAAGTTTGGTACTTGAGTTTCTTTAAGCCTCAATTTTTACCAGAAAAATAGCCTGACCTATTTACGTTCCCATGATGTCTTTTAAGACAGCACTGTGAATCTCTGAGGACCCCTCCAGTCTCCCATTAAGGCTTAAACTTGTCTGGGAGCTACTGGACTTTGTGTGCTCTGAGGACCCTGCCAGTTCTAATGGTCCAGACGCTTCCCCAAACTTGGGGCACCTGCTGAAGTCATCACATGATGCTTAAAGCGTTTGCATAAATTCATTAACCTCTGTCTTCTGGCATGAGATCTAGGCGAGTCACCACCTACCTCACACGCTAAGTCCAGAGGCAGAGCTTGAGTTAGAGGCTTGTCTGACTTTCCTAAGCAAGTTCAAAGTCATTCTTGGAAAATCTGCAACTGAAATGCCATGTGCAGCCGAGGCTGCCCACTGGAAGCAGTTTCCATGGCTGTTCTGTGCTTTCCCTTGCAGCCGTGCAGGTTCTTCCCGATGTCCCCTCCAGCTTCCGCCAGCACTGAGGACAGCTACGTGCCCATGAGCCCCCAGGCCGCCGCCTCTGCTCTCGGACCCCACTGCAGCCCTGACGACTACATCCCAATGAGCTCAGGAAGCATCTCCAGCCCATTGCCCAAGCTCCCGGCGGACCTGGAGCCTCCCCCCGTGAACAGAGATCTCAAGCCTCAGAGGAAACGTAAGTTACTTCCCCAGGCCTGCTGCGTGGGACTGGGGAGCAAGGCCTGGTGGCCGTGTGGCAAAGCTTCCCTCCTGACCGTCTCTGGGAAGGGGACACTAGAGAAACCAGCCCAGAGGCCTGGGAAGCACAAGGGCAGGGAGAAATGGCTGGGATTGAGTGGGGAGGACCCTAAGGATGAAAGGAGCCAAGTTCACTCCAGAGGACTCATCTTTGGCTGCTTCCCTAACAAAGGCGTCCACCTTGTGTAAGGCAGCCAAGAATGGCCTTTGACACTGATTCCTCATGCACACCTGGTCGCATGCCACGTCGCTCAGTGCCCTGCTAGCGCCCGGCAGAAGAGGTGTGTGGGGCGGGGGCACATAGAGGTGAGCGGCCGGAACAGGCAGGGAGGAGGGCGAAGAGGGGACGAGCAAAAGCAGGTCAGGGTAACTTGCCAACTTCCTTTTTCGCTCGTCGTCACCTGCCCAGTAGGGCTGGGCGATTCCAAGGAAATACCTGGTACCGTGACCATGACCCCTGACACTCCATTGGCTCCGTCGCCGGCTCTGCTGCTTCAGGTGGCCCCGCCCAGAGCTGGAACTAAGTCGTCTGCTTATGCCCGGTCCTCTCCAGGCTCCCCCTCTTCAATTCGAGTCAAATCACATTTCTGGGAGAGGCACAGATGAGCGAGCAAGCAGGGAGAAAGATATGTCCAAACCACCTGGAAGAAAAAGTCGAGTCATTCAATAGGTACTAAATAGGGGAACAGACCCTGTCTCGTGAGCTTTAGAGGAAGTAGCCATTCAGGCTGGCCAGAAACCATTTCACAGGGACCTGTAACTTTGAGGTAGATACTGTTGTTTTGCTCAGTGACTTTTCTGTAGCAACGCCGTGCAACAGAACTTTCTGTAACGAGGAAAATGTGGCTGTTGAACAAGTGAAACATGGCCAGTGCAACTGAGGAACTGAAGTTTTTAATTTTATTTAATTTTAATGCATTTAAATTTCAATAGCCACATGTGGCTAGTGGCCACCACGTTGGATGTTAGAGCTCTAAAAGACCTAGTGATGGAGGCGCAGAGATTTTGGTTGGACGTGTGGTTGTGGATTAATTGGGACGCCTGGGCCAGGAGGGGCTGGTTCTTACACGTGTGGCTCCGGGGTTGGACCCTGCGGCCCAAGCAGGAGAGGCAGGGGGTGTAGCCAGGAGGCGTCTGGCCAGTGAAGCCGAGACCAGGGTGCATCACAGCCAGGAGAGACCTTCTCCCCGGGGACCACGCGACGCATATGTCCTTTCCAGCTCAGCACCTGGCAGGTCTGAGTCTCCTGGGCAACTGATTGAGCAGCACGAAAGTCACTGGCAATATGGAGCGGAGCTAAACACTCTCCACCTGTGTGGCCTAGTGGAGGAAAGAGCTAGAAAACCAAGCTGGTCAAGGCAGCAACAGAGGAATACGCTCACGACCAACTCAGCAAGTCGGGCAGCTGAGGGGGAATGGGATGCCAAGGCTACTGCAGTGAACAAGCCAGAAAACCCTGTGCTCCCAGAACGCGGTCGGTCTAGAGCCAAATCAGATCATCACAGCTGAATGTATCGTCACGAAGTGGGCGAGTGCTGTGAAGGGTAAGCACAGGAACTCATGACAGCCCATGAGCTGGGCCTTATCTTGCCTGGAGGTCAAAGAAGGCCTTCCTCCTAAGCAGGACCTGTTGAGCTGAGATCCGAAGATGACTCTAACTAAGGCAGAGCGATGGGGAAGAAAGGTACAGTTTCAGTTTGGGACACCTAGAACCATGCCTGACAGTGAGTTCTCGATAAGTGTGTAGCGACTGGGTGTAAGCCCAGCTGATCGTGTAGCCACTGGCTCGGTGGTTGTCCCCTCTACCCCCCGTGAGGCAGGGAAGAGTAGGACAGCAAACAGCACGCTCACCGTCAGCACTGCTTGTAAGGAAATGTGGATCTGATGGAATGTCATAGTTCGTGGCCTTGAACCCCTGAGAACTCACCATGTTGGCTGTCATGTGTTACCTTGTAGCACGGTCGCCTCCCCTGGACCTGAAAAGCCTCTCCACCATCCGGGAACACACGTCTCTCACCAGGACCCGCACTGTGCCTTGGTGAGTCTGATTGCTCATAGGGGCCTCATCCGGTGCACTCCCAGCGTTACTCAGGCCTCGGTGGTTAAAGGAAGTCGAAGCCCACTCGATCTAGCTTAAGTCGAACAAGGGATGGGATTTATTATCCCGAGCTGGAAGTGTTTTGTAGGTCACAGAGGAAGGACCATAAGTCAATCTCCCAGGACCATGGAATCGGGAACAAGAGTGCTGCTGGGAACCTGTCTCTCACGTCTGCTTCTCTGTTGCACAATCCTCACGGCCTGAGATGGCTGTCCCTTAGATCCTTACTTACATGCTACAACCCTAGTACCAACAGAGAAAGGTTCTTTTTCAATCCCAATTCACGTGGGCTCAGGAGACAAACCCCAAAACGTATCTGCACTCTTTCATCTCACCGTGTAGCAATTTCAGAGTCCTTGTAGGAATTTCAGAGTCCTGAGCCTGGCCTGGCAGTTTCTTAGTTCACCCTCTATGCTGCAGGACACAACGGCTCTGTAAAGCAGAGTTCTGCAGTGAACTACATTCCCAGACAGAACTGCAGAGCCTTGGATGAAAGTGGATTCCTATCAAAGGAATGACCACACTTCCTTACTTTTCCTGGTTACTTTGAATGGAAACAAGAGAGCCTCAAAGGAGCGTTTTTGTTTTGTTTTGTTTTTCTCTAAATGATATGATGCCTTGGTCTCTTTCTAGAAAGCTCATGAGCTGTGTCACATGGAGGGCCTGGAAAAAAAATAGCCTTTGAGAATTGGGAACCCTTTTCCCCATAGCAGGACGGCAGCTGCGGGGTAGTCTCTCTCCTGGTTCAGGAATTGCTTTGGCCAGAAGGAAGTTGCATGGGGAAGCGGGGGCGAGGGCCAAAAGCCCAGAGGGGCCATGTCAGTTCTTGGCTGGCTTTCAGAGCAGCTGTAAGACATTGCCTTGACCTCACCTATATTTCTGTTCTTAGCAATCGAACCAGCTTTCTCTCTCCAGAAAGAAATGGTATTAATCCTGCAAGATTTTTTGCCAATTCTGTTTCCAGAGAAGAGGAACAAAGCTACATGCAAATGGTAATCCTGTATTTTTCACACTCTTCTTATTCTTCACCCCAATCTATATTATCAGTTCACTGTAAAGGAAACATAGCATTCAGAAAGTCCTGTGCAATCTTAAAACAATTACTTGACTGTAATACCAGCTTACAATGTTTTCCAGACTGGGAACAAGTTGTTATGAAGTCGGTTTTCTTTCCTGCAATATTCAGCTCCTCGTACCACTTTGAGGCCACAGTTTTAAGTGTACCCAGGGCTGCAACGTGTAATGGGAAAATGGAAATGCTAGCAACTCTTTTCACCATGGCTGGGATATTGTGTTTGACTCCAGTAGGTTTGTAGCTTCCTGGATGTCCAGAGTCTAAGCTGTGAAAACTCACACATTGGATGTCCCCTTCCACCACACCACTGGGTAGCCCTGCCCTGACTGCCTCCGAACCTTTACCAAAGATGAGTCACTTAGAGTCCCGTTGGGAGGGTGGCCCAGTGTCCCGGGTCATGGATGGGTCTAGTCTCTGGAGACTCCTGGTAGAGTCTTTCTGTGGCCCAGAGTGCACAGAGACCCGACATCTCGATCCTTTGATGAACGATTTATGGCTCAATCTGTCCTCCTGCCCTCTGTTGTCCCTTCCATTCTCTCTACTTTGGATTCTGTTGAGAATGGATTACTGAAGAGAAAGGGGGTCTTTTAGCACCTCTGGCAATTATCAGGCCCTTTCGCCAGAACTTTAAAATGTAGGGAACTCTAGAGAGAATCTCTGTTTAAACTATGAAATTTTGAAAAAGAGATCTTAGAAGGACAGTGTTCAAGGCACTGAGACTATATACTTTTGAGAAGAGAACTCGGCCCTCCTATACGTGACAATAACAGGCATTTAAAATTCTCAAAACAGTCATCTCCAGTGAAGCAGCAATTAAATGCTTCGTTTTGCCTTTCTATTTGACAGATTGTTCTGTGAGTACCCACGTGCAGGTGGAAGGTGACTCATATCCAGTCTGCTGTGGTATTCCCAATATTTTGCACACTTAGTAATGGCCCTTGGGAAACCTCTAGAAGAAAACACTCTTATAAAAGATACTGCCCAGCTGTGCTTTGTCTCCAGAGAACAGAGAAGGGAAGTGAATCTATAGCCTCATAGAAGCAAGTGCAGAATCATTCCAGACACTAGCAGTTATTTCTGATCTTTGAGGTTGTGAGAAAGACCACTGTTTCATTAACAGCATAATTCAGGATTGGTCTCTTGCCTGTATATAATCATTGATTAATGACTGTCTCTGTACATTGCTAGGCAATATGACACAGTAGATTAAGAGCCCAGAAAACTGGCTGAAGGAAGGTAGCTCTGAGGGAACCACCCCATAAATGAATTTAAAGCCTATCCCATCTCATTCAATTGTGTGTTTTAAATTCAGTAATATGATATTTTCAAATGACTTTGATTTACATTATTTCGCTTGTTCCACAAAACAACCCATTTGGTAGACAGAACTAATATAATTCAGTTTCAATTTTGCACATAATCATATGCATAATTTTTTTCTCTTTGAGGACAAGTTCTTATCTGAATGTAAAAATTTAAGCTAGGGGCTGAAATACAAGTTTTCTTTTATTAAAGTCACCTATCCTTCTTTAGCTACTTTATTTTTTAATGAAATATAGTTGATGTTCAACATTTTGTTCATCTCAGGTGTACTACGTAATGATTGACATGTGCATACATTGAATGAAATGGTCACCGTGATAAGTCTAGTAAGCATTTGTCCCTCTGTGACTTACTACAATGTTATTGATCCTGTTCCTTACACTGTAGAGTACATTCCCATGGGTTATACAATGGAGGTGTGTGCCTCCAAATCCCCTTCACTTATTCCGCCCACTCCTCACCCCCTCCCCTATGGCAACCACCCATTTGTTCTCTGTATCTGTGAGTCTGTTTTCATTTTTTGTTTTTGTTTTTGGCTGTGTTGGGTCTTCATTGCTGCATGCGGGCTTTCTCTAGTTGCGGCGAGCGGGAGCTACTCTTCGTTGTGGTGTGCGGGCTTCTCATTGTGGTGGCTTCTCATGTTGTGGAGCACGGGCTCTAGGTGCATGGGCTTCAGTAGTTGTGGCTCGTGGGCTCAGTAGTTGTGGCTCGCAGGCTCAGTAGTTGTGGCTCGCGGGCTCTAGAGTGCAGGCTCAGTAGTTGCGGTGCATGGGCTTAGTTGCTCCGCGGCATGTGGGATCTTCCCGGACCAGGGCTCGAGCCCATGTCCCCTGCATTGGCAGGCGGATTCTCAACCACTGCTCCACCAAGGAAACCCCTGCTTTTTGGGTTTTGTTTTGTTTAGATTCTACGTATGAGTAAGATCATGTAGCGTTTGTCTTTCTCTGACTTATTTCACTTTGGCATAAGAGCCTCTAGATGCACCCATGTTGTCATAATGGCAAGATTTCTTTGCTTTTTTTTTTTTTTTTTTTGCTGGGTAACATTCCATTGTGTGTGTGTCTATATATATATATATATATACATACACACACATGTACATACACACACACACACACACATATATACGCATCCGTACACCACATCTTTATCCATTCATCTATTGATGGACACTGAGGTTGCTTCCATGTCTTGGCTATTGTAAATACTGCTGCACTGAACATGGGAGAGCATGTATCTTTTCGAATTAGTGTTTTTGTATTTGGGGGGTGATAAATACCCAGAAATGAAATTACTGAATCATATTTTTAATTTTTGAGGAACCTCCATACTGTTCTCCATAGCAGCTGCACCAATTTACATGCCCACCAACAGTGTACGAGGGCTCCCTTTTCTCCACAGCCTCACCAAATTTGTTACATGTGTTCTTTTGATGATGGCCATTCTGACAGGTGTGAGGTGATGTCTCATTGTGGTATTGATTTGCATTTACCTGCTGATTAGTGATGTTGAGCATCTTTTCATCTATCTGTTGGACACCTGTATGTCTTCTTTGGAAAAATGTCTATTCAGGTCCTCTGCCCATTTTCTAATCAGGTTGTTTGGTTTTTTGATGTTGAGTTGTATTTGTTATTTGTATATTTTGGATATGAACCTTTTGTCAGATGTATCATTTGAAAATATCTTCTCCCATTCAGTAGGCTGCCCTTTTGTTTTATTGATAGTTCCCTTTGCTGTGCAAAAGCTTTTTAGTTTGATGTGGTCCCTTTTATTTACTTTTTGTTTTTCTTTCTCTTGCCTGAGGAGACGTAACCAAAAAATATTGTTAAGACCCATGTCAAAGAATATACTGTTTATGTTTTCTTCAGGGAGTTTTATGGTTTCAGGTCTGGTATTTGTCTTTCATCCATTTTGAATTTGTTTTTGTATATGGTGTGAGAAAGTAGTCCTGTTTGATTCTTTTGCATGTAGCTGTCCAGTTTTCCCAGCATTTATTGAAGAAGCTGTCTTTTCTCTGTTGTATATTCTTGCCTCCTTTGTCGTAGATTAATCGACCACACAAGTATGGATTTATTTATGGGGTATATTCTGTTCCATTAATCTATGCGTCTGTTTTTTTGCCACTACCACACTACTTGGATTATAATATAGTTTGAAATCAGGGAGTGTGATTCCTCCAGCTTTGTTCTTGTTTTTCTTTTTCTTTCTTTCTTTTTTTTTTTTTTTTTTTTTTTTGCTGCGTGCTGGCTTTCTCTAGTTGCGGCGAGCGGGGGCTACTCGTCGTTGTGGTGCATGGGCTTCTCATTGCAGTGGTTTCTCTTGTTGCGGAGCATGCGCTCTAGGCGCAAGGGCTTCAGTAGTTGTGGCTCGCGGGCTTCAGTAGTTGTGACACTCAGGCTCACTAGTTGTGGCGCACGGGCTTAGTTGCTCCATGGCACGTGGGATCTTCCCGGACCAGGGCTCGAACCCGTGTCCCCTGCATTGGCAGGTGGATTCTTAACCACTGCACCACCAGGGAAGTTCCTGTTCTATTTTTTTTAATTTGATGAAGCACTTCAGTAGGCAAGGTACCGTGAAAACCGCATGACCACCATATAAAAATAATCTTAAAATGGTAGAGAATATAGTTTTAAATTGTATTTTGTAAAGCCAAAACTCAACTGCCAAGAAAGGAAAGGGGATCTCTCGGGCCAAAGGTATTGAGAACTTGCAAATCCTGAAAATCAATAGGAATTACAAAAGATAAAATCACCTAGAGAAGTAAGTCATTATTAGAAATATTAGATTTCACATATAAAAAAACATGTTTTATATATTTAAAAAGTAAGATGAGTTGAAAGTTGGACTGAGCCAAAAGATACTATTTAAAAACGACCAGGTGGGGGTTCCCTAGTGGCGCAGCGGTTGAGAGTCCACCTGCCCATGCAGGGGACGCAGGTTCCTGCTCCGGTCCGGGAGGATCCCACATGCCGCGGAGCAGCTGGGCCCGTGAGCCATGGCCGCTGAGCCTGCGCGTCCGGAGCCTGTGCTCCGCAACGGGAGAGGCCACAACAGTGAGAGGCCCGTGTACCGCAAAAAAAAAAAAAAAAAAAAAAAGACCAGGTGGATTAGAAAAGACCATTTAGAACTTCTAGACATAAAAATAGGAATGAAACTAGAAACTCAACGGGTGAGTTAAACAGACTGAACCCAAAGAGTAATTTAGTGAAGTAGAAGATAGTTTTGAAGTTCCTGATAAGTCAGGACAAGGAGATAAAGACATAAACAAAGTTGAGAAATGGAAGATAGCACGAGAAGGTCCAACATTTGTCCAGTCGGCGTTACAGAAGGAGATAATAGGAAAAAAAATAGAGAAGCAATATGTAAAGGGATAATGTCAGTTTCTCACAGTTCGTGAAAGACATCAATCCTCAGTCCAAAGACTCACAAATAGGTCATTGTAGTCAAATGTTAGTGGTAGACCGTGGATGGTAGGTGTATGGGTGTTCATAGCATATTTTCTTCAATTTGGCTGCTTATTAGAAATTTTCCATAGTAATAAATTGAAGAAATAAACCCCATGAAAGGAATATGAATAAAGGTGAGAAATTAACAAAATAAACCACAAAATTAGAATCAACACTGACCTAATTTGCTCTTTTAAGAGATTAAAATTGAACGCAACCAATCAAGAGAAAGCAATGCATGCAAATAAACAATATTAAGAATGCAAAGGAAGGAGGTAACAATTGCAAATACATCAGAGATTAATGACGCGAGAATACTATGAACAACTTCATATTGAGTGAATTTGAAAACTTTAGTGAAAATAGGCAAATTCTCAGAAAAATATTATTAAAAACTGACTCAAGTAAAAACAGAAAACACAAATTATTAGAGAAACTGAATACGTAGGGAAATTTTTACTACAAAGGATCACAAGGCCCCCAAAACTTTACAGAAACTTTCTATCAAAAGGAAGCGATCATTGCAGTCTTATATAAGCACCTCCAGGGAATGGCAAAAAGGGGAAATATTACCCAGCTTATTTTATAAAGCTAAAATAACTTGATGCCAAAACAAATAGCACTAACATAAGTAGAAAATTATATATCAATCTCACTCATTCATGAAGGGTAAAAAATCCTAAGCAAGAATAAGTCCAACCAAATCTTGCACATGAATGTTCATAGCATCATTTTTCATAATGGCTAACAAGTGAAAGCAACCGAAATGTTCACCAAACGATGAATGGGTAAATAAAATGTGGTATGGCTACACGGTGGAATGTTATGCAGCCATACAATGAAATCAGATCCATGAAACAACAAGGATGAACCTTGAAAACAATATGCTGAGTGAAAGAAGCCAGTCACAAAAGACCACTCTTTGGGACTCTGGACCCCATTCCAGGACGTGTGCGTGTTGGTTGGGGGGGGTTCCCACATAACACCAAGCAATTCTCGGACACCGGCAGGGTGTCCAAGGATTCAACTCAATTCTGACACTTTCTACCGGGAGCTAGCGTCAGATTCCACAGGTTAAGGGTTCAGTCCTACAAGACTGCCCACCCCTTCCAACTTCAGCTGCTGGTCACAATCCCAGGTTGTTATCTGTGCTTCTGACTGACTGGCTACAGATTGGAGGTTCCCACGTCCCCCTGCTTGGGTTTGGCTCATTTGCTAGGGCAGCTCACAGAATTCAGGGAAGCACTTACTTACGTTTACTAGTTTATGATAAAAGGATATGATAAAGGATACAGATGAACATCCAGATGGAAGAGAGGCACAGGGCGAGGCATGAGGAAAGGGCCCAGAGCTTCCACGCCGTCACCAGGGGCCACTCTCCCAGCACCTCCAGGTGTTCACCAGCCCAGAAGCTCTCTGAACCCAGTCCTCTTGGGTTTTATGGAGGCTTCATTATACAGTATGACTGGTTAAATCAGTGGCCGTTGGTGACTGAGTCAAGCTCCAGCACCTCCCCACTCCCCAGAGATCGGGTGGGAGCCGGGGAGTGGGACTGAAAGTTCCAAGCTTCTGATCACATGGTTGGTTCTCCTCGCAAGTAGGAGGCACGTTGTCAGGTGCCACCTCGTTCCTATAATAAGAGACATCTCTGTCATTCTCAACACTTAGGAAATTCGAAGGGTTTTGGGAGCTGTGACCCAGGAATCGTGGACTGAAGACCAACTATATATGAGAAATAAATATTTGGTCATCTGAATGACCAAATATATATTTCTTGTAAATCACAGTATCACAACCACATATTGTATGATGCCATTTCTATGACATGTCTAGAATAGCAAATCTATAGAGACAGAAATTAGATTAGTGGTGGTTGCCTAGAGCTTGGGGAGATAGTGGGACTAGGGGATGATGGCTAAGGGGTGCAGGATTCGTTTTGGGGTGATGAAAATATTCTAATTGAGGTGATGATTGCACAAATATGTGAATAGCCTAAGCACCACCGAATTGTACACTTTAAGTGAGAGAATTGCGTGTTATGGAACTATATCTCAGTAAAGCCGTTTACAAAAGAAATCCTAAAAATTTTAGTAAAATAAGTTCAGCACTTTATAAAACTGAAAATATGCATGAACGGGCTTCCCTGGTGGCGCAGTGGTTAAGAATCTGCCTGCCAATGCAGGGGACACGGGTTCGAGCAGATTGAGCTCGACCAGATTCGACCTGGCCTGGGAAGATCCCACATGCCGTGGAGAAATGAAGCCCGTGCGCCACAACTACTGAGCCTGCGCTCTAGAGCCCGCGAGCCACAACTACACAGCCCGCAAGCCACAACTTCTGATCCCGCGTGCCACAACTACTGAGCCGGTGTGCCACAGCTACTGAAGCCCACACTCCTAGAGCCCATGCTCCGCAACAAGAGAAGCCACCGCAATGAGAAGCCCGCGCACCGCAACGAAGAGTAGCCCCCGCTCGCCTCAACTAGAGAAAGCCCACACGCAGTGATGGAGACCCAATGCAGCCAAAAATAAATAAGTTAATTAATTAATTTTAAAAATATGCACGAACAAGTTGGAATTATTCCAGGTATGCAAAGTGGTTTTAACATTTGAGAATCTGTTCATGGGCATCTCGGTAAAAATGGCAGATTGACCACAGACTTCTGTTTTCCCTCCGTCCCAAACCTTCCTCTAAAATCACAGTAAGGGATTTGTTAAAGGCATAAACCCACACGGCTGTGAAGCACTGAAGAAGACAAACACGGTAACGCATTGGAAACTGGAAAGCAGGTGGATTTGTAGTGAATGATTGATCAGACCCAAGAGGGAAGCTCTAGCATAAAGACAGAAACCAAACAAACTATGCCAGAAGGAGAAACAGTTTCTTTTAAATCTATTGTTACAGATATCCCCTGAGAGATGAGCTGTTACAACCATAAATTAAAGGAATCTATCAAGTCAGTCAAGCACATTAACATGTTAAAGGAGAAAAGCAAAAATATTCAGTAGAACTGACCAGCTATTCACATATGGGAACGTGATATGTGAACAGAGGCTGCATTACTGGGAAAAGGAGGGTTGCCCATGTGGGGTGCAAACAGAACAAAAGGGAATTACTTGTATCCCTGGGTGACCACCACATGTTAAAATCAGTTGAGGCTAGGTTATGACTTAAATGTAAAGGACAAAACTTGATAACTTAGAAGAAGATGTGGGAAAACAAATTACAACCTCAGCATAGGAAGAATTCTTTAAACAAAATACAAGAGCAAACTACTCAGGAAAATATTGATATATTACATTGAAAGCGAGAACATTTCTTCATTTACAAAATACCAAGAAAAACCCACTGTAGACTGTGATGGGCTATTAGCAACACACATAACCAACAAATTGTTAGTCTCTTAGATATGTGAGGCAAATCAGAAAAATACAAGCACTTCAGTATAAAAATTAGCAAAACAAAACAAACCTAAACAGATAATTCACAGAAGAGAACAAAATGAATGACCCGTAGACATATGAAAGGATGGCCAATTAATTAAATTATCAAGGGTGCGGAAAATCAAATCACAGTAAAATACCATGTTCCTCGTATCAGGCTGGTGATAGTCAAGTTGAAGGGGCCCACATCCCAGGGACACACCCTAGAAATTCTTCCACAGGTGCGTGAATGCTCACAGGAGCATTGCTTGTAAGAGCCTCCAAACTGGAAACAACTCAAATGCCTGTTGTCGGTGGAACAGTTAAATAAACTACGTAATGGAATCATGTATGCTAATGAAAATGAAGGAAGTGGGGCATTGACATGGGTGAACGTGAAGTATGTAAACTGAAGTCGCCACAAATGCATACAATACGGTTCTATTGAGAAAAGTTCAAAACAGTCAAAACAAAACAGGACACTCACACATTCATAAAACCATCTTTAAAAAGAAAAGTGGTAAACACCAAGTTCAAGATAGCACTCACCCCCTTGGGGGGCAAGAAGGCAGCAGTAGGGCTTCCCTGGTGGCGCAGTGGTTGAGAGTCCGCCTGCCGATGCAGGGGACGCGGGTTCGTGCCCCGGTGTGGGAAGATCCCACGTGCCACGGAGCGGCTGGGCCCGTGAGCCATGGCCGCTGAGCCTGCGCGTCCGGAGCCTGTGCTCCGCAACGGGAGAGGCCGCAGCAGTGAGAGGCCCGCGTACCGCAAAAAAAAACAAAAAAACAAGAAGGCAGCAGTAGAACGCAGCCCTCGGCATGTGCCGTGTGTGTCATGTAGCGGTGGCATACTCCGAAGCTGGATGGTTACCACTGTTTGTATTGTATAAAGTATCTTTAAATGCATTTGGGATGTCTTCACTTAAGCTTTCATAAGTGTGATTGAGCTTTTCAGGATTTAAAGTCTCTAAGGTATCATGGGCCTGTCAGACCCGTAAAATGATTCCTTCTTGGGGGAGATTTTGGCCAGCTGCTTCAATGGTGAATGAAGGCATAGCTTCGTGTGAAGGCCAGCTGGGCTGTATTGTATTTCAAAGCCAGCTCTCCTTCCGAGGTGCGGGCTGAGCTGCACAGGACTCGTCGGGCCGCTGTTGTCCGATGGCAGCTGCTCGCCCCCTGGGCAGCCAGGCCAGAAGTCGGTAACCCGCATCCTGTGGCGCTGGTTTCTAGGAGGAGCACGGAGAAGCCAACTTGCTGAGCAGTGGAGCTCTGACGTGGACGAGGAAATTCAGCCTGGACTATTTAGCCCTGGACTTCAACTCGGCGTCACCAGCCCCTGTGCAGCAGGTAGGCAGTACTGTGCGTCTGAGAATTCCCAGGAGATTCCATTTCGGTATGGATTTTGTTTTGGATGCTTCCACCGTGGACGTTCTCTTTGCAGAGTCTTAAACCTACAGACACGCACAGTGAAGAATCTTAAAATCAGCCCTAACTCTGCCTCCCAGAAGCCCTGGTGTATTTCCCTCGGGGCTGTGTTCTTTGCATGTCTGCGTGTGTGAATGTATGTAGTATTCGTGCTCTTCAAAGCTTGGACCATGACGTTTGTTGAGAAATTGCTCTGGCAGAGATGAGGGTGGGGTGAAGTGTAGTCCACGCATAGGAAGGGCCTGCTGAGGGAAGAAGTGACAGCCCTGCTTGGCTAGACTCTGGGGAGTGGTGACGGGAGCTCTCAGATGGCTTTGAAGCGGCTCCGTAAAGGGCCTCAGGTGCCAGGTTGGGCAGTTTTGACTCCCTTGAGTAGTATTCTTGTCTGTAGAGTGGTCAGCAGAAATAACGCCTATGTTGAAGCCTGTCGTGAGGATTAAGTGAGTTAATCCATGTAAGGGACCTTAGCCATTGACTGTTGTCACTCACTGCACAGGGGAAGCCATGGAATGAATGGCTGGTGAGCAGTGGACGACAGCTGAAGAGTTTTTAGCACGGGATGGTCATGGTCCAGACTGCGCTAACAATATATCGTTTGATGAGAAAAATCACTTGCTGAACAGAATATACAGTATAATTTCATTTTGTGTGTGTGGCTTCCCTTCCCTTTTGCTGAATGAGCTCCCACTTCTCCTTAACCTTTCATTTCATTCCAGAAACCTAAAATGATACTCCAGCAAAGCTGGTCAGCAGGATAGACAGATAAGCCCAGACGGTGCATTAGCCAGTTCTGGTCGGCTGTGCAGTGAAGACAAGCCCCGAATCTCTGTGGCTTTTGACCGCAAAGGCTTCTCAGTTGTTGCCTGTGGGACAGTCCATCACGGTCCCCACGTGAGGCATGCCGGTGTCCTGGCAGGGGAAAAAGGGAGAGTGCAGGATCACAGGACGCCTCTCTCCTCTCTAGGAGGGGCACCCGTCACCCCACTCATATTATATTGGCCAAGGCGAGTCAGCTGGCTAGAGCTAAGTTGAAGGGAGCAGACGTGAGGAGAGATTTACACACATTCACCCGCAGCGTGACATTTCTGCAAGTGACGACCCAGGAGGGAGGGCCAGCCAATACTCGACACTGTAATCCACCAGAGACTGACTGACATTGTGCTGAATTTTTAAATTTGATGGAATGAAACCCTTTTTCTTCTCCCCCTTCAGAAACTTCTCTTTTCAGAGGAGCAAAGAGTAGACTATGTCCAAGTGGATGAGCAGAAGACGCAAGCTCTCCAGAGCACCAAGCAGGAGTGGACGGACGAGAGGCAATCCAAAGTGTGACGGGGCTGGGCTGCGGGCAGGGGGCTCTGAGGGAGGCCAGCCCTTGTCACCGGCCACGCTGGCCCCTGCCAAGCCTCAGGCCGGTGGACCGGGATGTAGAAAACTCCATTCGGGCAGGGTAGGAACAATCAAAGCAAAAGTGGCGTTAGAAATCTTCTCCGGTGGAGCCTTTGACGTGCAGATTGGAGCCAACAGGATGACATCTTTTGACTCCAACGCCTGAAGTTTCGATCTCTCTCCTGTGCTTCCACTGGAATCATAAATGATCCTAGGAGAGACGCGCCTGGGCACCATCTTGTCCCCACCCCTGAAGGCACAGTGCAAGACACCAAGCCTAGTGATGGTGGCAGAAGGACAATGCGAGTGACAGGAGCCTTGAGTCCCGAGGTCCGTGAGGAGCACATCAGATGAGGCTGGTGGCTCTAAGGACAGCGTGCTTAAGCAGCCGCCTGTGGCTGGGTGTCGCATTGCTGTTGGCTTTCTCCCGGCATGCTTCCACACGCATCGTCTCATCTCTTCCCCTCGAAGACCTCGGAAGCTAGGCTTGGCGGAGATCACTGCTCCCACTTTGAGGAAAACAATACCAAGAACCAGAGAGGGGAACGCTTGACCCAAGACGACTCGTGGAGTGAGACAGCAAGTCAGGCTCCTTCCGCCGTCCAATGCTGCCTCAGTCACTTAGGATGACTTCAGAGACACGTGGGAAACACGTGCGGACACGGGGTGGCTCATCCTCTCCTCTCCCTTTCACAGGATCTCGAGCAGGTGCTTTTTCACTTGAAAGGTATGCCTGTCGAGCCAGGGTTTCTTTGTATGGTGCTCAAACGGGGCACTCGAACACAATCAGCGGTTACCATTAGAGACACCTCCCAACAGTCAGTGTGAAATGCGTTCTTGGTTCACACGGTCCCCTTGCCACCTCGGGGAAAGCTGTCCCTGGCCATCCTGTGCTGGACTCAAGCTTCTGAGGGATATAGTTCTGATCCAAAACAAAATCAAAGAACAAACCAAACACCGGTGACTTCAAGTCTCAGGTTTCCTGGCTACTTTTCCCTTCTGCTTTCGTGGCGACTAGCCCCTGAGACCGCACACATTCCCAGCATGCCATGAGGGCATCTTGTCACCCCTTCCTCTGTGGGGCACTGGGGTTCAGGGGACGCAGACAACAGGCTCGACTGGGCTCAGAGCTTTACATAAGGCCCTTTGCCGATCCTTCTGAGTGCCTGCGGCCAGAGGACAAACCTCAACAGCCGGGTAGTAAGCAGGTTCCGGCGCACTGTTCTTACACACGAGGATGGACCAAGTAGGCGGGCAGGTCTGCGGCAGCCAGGCTGAGGCAGGGCAACTGTAGGCTTTGCTGCAGGCTTTCGGGGTTTCGAACTGCTCCGAAGGCAAGTACCAAAATCTTGGTTTTTCAGACCATAAAAGAAGTAATTTTGATGTTCGAAGCAGCACGGTCTGGTGACATCATTTTCTTCCCAGAGCAAGATGGGGGCCAATTGCCGAGGGCTTTAACTAAGTCCTTAGTGAGTCTGGACTGAGCCACGGGAGGGCTCCCTGAGCCCACGGCCTGCTCCATGGCCAGAGCCTGTAAGGGGCTGCCTTCTGCCTTCTGTGACTTGCAGGGAGTCACAGAGCCTCAGGCAAGAATCCAGGGCTACAGGCTGCCAGTTCCCATAGATGGTGGCTTCCTTATGTGTGGGCCACCTGTGTTTAGCTCACTGATTGCCTGACAAAGGCCAGGGCAGAAAAATTGTACATCCAAGTGTCAAGAAGCTCACCAGATTGAAGATAGATTGGAATAGTAAGTGCAGCTGAAACTTTGTCGGCAGTGAGATGTCGTCCAGTGACCAACACACAAAAACCTGTTTCCACAAGACATTTACAGGGACGTACTTACTGCACGAAACAATAGACATTTGTGCAGTGTGACTTGTCTGGAAGTGATTAGGGATGTAAAGAAATATGACTTCGCCCTCATGTCCAGGGTGTGGGGGTGATGTCTTGCTTTGATAAAACTGCTAATGGATGGCTACACAAAGGCATAATGATTCAGGGACACAAAATGCAGGTCGTTTTTGAGCTGACGGCAGCATATGCTCCTGAGGAGGGTACCGCAGATCACAGTGATGCCGGCCGACTCTTGTTTTCCAGCAGAGAGAGTCCATGTGTAATAGAGGGCTATGATTCTGATGGGGTCTGAGGGATTTTTGTGGGTTTTTTTTAACAGAAATGGTCCCAGATACCAAGCCAAGTACACATGGCATGTCTGCACACTGTGCAGAGTACACCTTTCTAGAAGATTTGGGAATCAACATAACGGGACAGTGCAGCAATTAATCTCGCATTATTTTCTGTATCTCCTTTCTGCTTCGTTTCCTTCCGTCTCCTTTCATGAGGAAATACTTCCAGATCAGGCATTTTGTCATGCAGAAAGGGGGACCGAAGGGTCTCAAGCCTAAGTCCACAGGCCCAGGAACATTGGGAGTTAAGTCTTCCTTGGGGAGGGAGGAGCCCTGAGGCCCAGCACACAGCCTGGCTACAAGGGCACGGTGTGACCCTGGGGACTCAATGTCCAGGCCACTTCACCACGCAGCACGCAGCAGCTGAATCGTGGCCATTGGGCCCGGGTCGAGACTGATGGCTCCCCTTAGGCCTGGCTTCCCCTCTCAAGGCCTCCTCCTAGGTCCCCGTTCAAACCACCTTTGTATCCACAACCGTGCAGATTTTTAACAATTCACTATGTTTTTACTGTTTCATGTCTGGCATTAATAAAAGTCTTATGAGGAGAGGAATTGTGACCTAAGTGCCCTCTTATTTAAGTGATGACATCTGAAAAACTACGGGACGCGTTTTGAAACCTGAATAAGTGGAAATAGACTTCATTGCCATTTTCAAATACAGCAGACTTAACCTGACTCAACATGGAATGACCTACATCCACGTTACTTCGCTGCAAACAGTGGAGCAAGTGGCTGTAAGAAGTACTGCTTCTGCTCAGCCAAACCACATCCTTGACATCTGGGTCAGCAGCTAGCTTCGATAATTGGCGGTAGAATTACCGGCTCTGCCGGATACCACGTATAACACAACCTTTGTCATTACTGACACTACAAAGCAACAGCGCCCAGCTTGCTTCTCCCCAGAGCGGGTCTCTTGTGCCACCACCTCCCTTTTCCCTATGGCCGAGACTCCCAGTTGCCCTGGATGCCAGGTGAGCAGCATCTCTAGGCCACGACGTGAGGCAGAGACAACCAGAATAGCAGGGGCTCAGGTCTGGGGGAAACAGGCCAAAAGCAGAGACCCTACAGCCAACGGGAGTCCTGGTGCTGAGAGAAAGGAGGGGAAGCCACGTGAAATTCCTCACCCTGGTCAAGTACGAGGCTGGTTACCGTGAACGCTTTTTCCTGACACACACTCCAGGCCGAGCCCTTGACCTAAAGGAGAGTAGGTCGGCCCACAAGGCTAACCTCAGAAGCAGGGGCCGGGAAACCTGACCTAAAGGTCTCTGAGCCCCAGGCCCCTCATGCTCTGGCCCCTTTACTTCACCAGACAGCTCCCTAAGTTTCCAGCTTTCTACTTCTTTATTTTCCTTGATCTTAAATTGCATTTATTGTTATCATTTCCTTATTTTAATTGTCATTTGTTTTTATAAATTTAGTTTTTATTTTCTGCAACTGAGAGAGAGTGGCAGTGGTGCAGGCTGGGGCAGGGGCCCGATGGGAGACAGCAGAGCTGAGATGCAGACTCCCCGCCACGGGCACTTCACCGATGGCAGAGGGGGGCTGGAGGGCCTCGGGGACAATCACGGCTGCCAGGTCACTGGAGCCCCACGAGGATGATAACGAACCTGACCCCACTCTGCCGCCACGTAGACATCGGTTCCTGGGGGAGCTCCATGTGGAGGGCACAACAGTCCATGGGACGCGTCCCCTCTGCCTTATCAGAGCCATTTGGCTTCCATCCAGCACTGTTGTTTTGGTCTTTGTTTCATGGTCAAAACCTCCATTTCAATGAGTTTTAGCCTTTGTTTACCTTTGTATAAACAAATGCATCCTACCTGTTTTACATCTGTCTTGAAATTTTAAATCATTTCCATGTTTTTGTTCTTCAGCGTGAGACTTTTAATTCACGTTCATACTCTATGGCGGTAGAAGTCAGAATAGTGGTTTACCTCTATCAGGAAGAGGCAGGAAATAAAAAGTCAATTTGTAAATTATACTGTATCATAGAAGGTGATGAGTGGTATGGAAAAGAACAGCAGGAAGAGGATTGGCTGTGCACCGGGCTGTTGGTGGCCACAGGAAGAAGCAGAGTGAGAAGATGAGATCTGGGCAGACTCGAAGGAGATGAGAGAGTCAGCCAGGTGCTGTATTTGAGAGCACATTCAAGGCAGGGAGAACAGACTGTGCAAAAGCACCAAGTCAGTAGAAAACCTGGAATATTGAGGGCACAGGCAAGAGGCCAGCATGGCTGGTGTGGAGTGAGCAAGAGAGAGCAGAGGAGGTAAGAGAGGCAATGGGGGATTCACAGATCAGAATGTGGGGACTTGCAGGCCATTACAAGGACCTCTGGCTTATATTCTGCGTGAGAATGGAGCCCGTGAAGGGAATTAGGCAGGGGAGACGTGATCTGACATATTTTGAAAGGTAGTATCACCGTAGCCACCAGAGCTGCTGCGTGCTGGCGGGGGAGACGCTCCATCATCACCGTCTTCGCCACGCCCACCGCCACCATCCCCAGCACCAGCATCTCCCTCCCTCCAGCCCACGCTGCCAGAGCTCTCTGGGTTCTGTGCCGGCAGACTCCGTTCACGCACATGCAGGAACAGGAACCGGATCTCCCCCGCACTGGCTTGAAAGAATCCCCTAAATGCAGCCAAAATATATGAAACACAGGCTGTGAAGAAACTGGGCCTCAGGTGAGGGAGGACCGTCAGGGATCTCTGGGAGCTGAGACCCCGAAGAGGTGAGCCGCGCAGCTTCCCCAGCTTGCTGTCTACACGGACTGTCCGGACCGAGTCCAGCCGCCTCCCCGGGTCTCGGGGGTGGATCGCAGAGCGCACGCAGCCGGAGTTGGCGGGTGGAGGACCGGAGAGGACACAGCGGCACAGGGAGAGAACCGTGCCCAAGGGCGGAGGGTCCGCTAGTGGAAACTCCGAATTCGGGTGACATCATATACAGTACTCAGAGGGATCTTGTCTCAATAGTGTGGAGAACTAAAAGCTGCTCTGCTCCCACCGATAAAGTCTCAAGGCAAGACTCCAAAGGATCAAACTGTCTCCAAGTAAGTTAACAATATGAGAGTTTTTGAAGTTCTGGAATATACTTAGGAAAAAAAATACCCAGCACCCAAGGAAAAGGGTATGCTAAGCTTCAGAAGAATCCAACCCATTATGAGGAGACAGATGAATTGATAAAAGACATCCCAATTGGAAAGGAAGAAGTAAAACTATGTGCAGACAACATGACTGTCTATGTAGAAAACCGAATGCAATGGACAAGAGTGAGGAGAACTAGTCAGTGAGTTCGGCAAGATCACAGGATAAAACTCCGCCGGCCCGAGCGCTCACCGCACTGTGCTTGTCCCAGCGCTTTTCTGCACTGAATCTGAAACAAGCCCAGTCAGCCACAACATTGTTATTGTACTGGGCCTAGGGTTTTGCTCTTCTTGTGCAAACTAAGTTTTTAATTTTAGTAGGAAACCAAGCCAATTGTGACAAGGATGTTGGGAAACCAGAAATCTGGTAGTAGGTGTATTTTCTGAAGAGAAATTATGCTAGAGTCTTTTTTCTGTTTTTTAAGACAGTCTGTTTCCTCTCTCTCTCTCTCTCTCTTTTTTTCCATGCCGTGTGGCTTACAGGATCTTCGTTCCCCAACCAGGGATCGAACCGTGCCCCCTGCAGTGGAAGCATGGAGTCCTAACCACTGGACTGCCAGGGAATTCCCTGTGATCAAGAGTCTCAAAAAAGAAATAGGAAAGTATTTCTAACTTTAAGGAAATAACCATTCATGGAAAGAATTATATACATGAATTCCATTGAATCGTTAACCATAGTAATGAAAAAATTGAAAACAACTTAAATGTTCAATGATTACATTATGATGCATCTTATACACCTCCACTCAATAACATATTTTTGAAGAGTTTTTAGAAGGTGGAAAAGCTAGTATGTTAAATGAAAAAAAGTCAGGAAAAAATTTAATGCTAAACTTGATAACTTCTACATTGCATACCGTTATACATTTACTGTGCAAGTACAACTAAAAAAATAGTTCTAAAATGTTGACAGTATTTAGTGCTGAACATCGGGCTTGATTTTCATTTTCCTAAACTGTCTTCAATTACCTTGTACTACTGGAATATCTGAATTCCAGAACCTTCCCTCCAACACGAGGACAAAGATAAAAAATCCAGAAATGCATTAGCTGAAAAGAAACTGTGACACAAAACAGTGGCCTTACACATTGAAGCATCCCACTCCACGAGCCACAGGGAAACAAAACAAGTGAACCAAGAGATACCAAGGGCCAGTACTGGCAAAAAATTAAACCCAAATAACAAAGTGGTGACTACTCAAGTTTGAATTCCCTAAGCCTTGCCTAGTAGGCGACACAAGGTTAGGCCTCAGCCCCCTTTCCTTCGCGTAGCCTTTAGGGAGGCGGGGGCCCAGGGCGCTGAACATTCTGAATCACCAGGGAAAGCTGATCGTGGGAGGAGCTGATGGAAATCCGGAAGAGAACAAGGTCTTCAGCAGTCCATCTACTACAAGTGAGGGAAAAGGAAAATCAGGTTAAAGGGGAGATCACTCATGTAGATCCAGGGCACCAGCCCCCAGCCCCCTCCTTATACCAAGCCCGTCAGCGCCCCCATCACAGCACTCAAGGCAGAGATCAGATCCCAGCACCTGCCACCGACCCCACCCCCACGGCAGACTCTTCTAGAACTCACATAGCTAGGGCACTGCCATTCACTCTATGTTCCTCCCGAACCACGCCTTGGTCACGCTGGGCATCTGGGATCAGAGCTCTGTGGGCCATGTGTGCCTCCAGGGGGGGTCGGAAAAGCACTGTGAGCTTGCTGGGGGAGACGTGGTTAAGGCACCATCCGTCGCTGAATTTGCTGGTATCTCGGGCTTGCCCACACCGCAGAGGCCCGTTTTTACCCCAGGATGAGACCGCCCGGAGCCGCCTCCCTAATCCTTTGGTCCTTCCCCACCCTCCAGGCTCCTCAGGCATTGACAATCCCCTTTCCTGCCAGGCTGCCCGCCCCTGCTGCCCCTGACTGCGCCCTGTGCTCCCCTCCGTTCCCTCCGCAGGCGGCCGCCATGTACCCTGCCACCGCACCGCTGCCCCAGCCCAGGGAGGCTCCACGGAAAGGATACACCACCAGCCGTCTGCTTCCAGGCCCTACAGCCGCGAGCGCTGCATCTCCACCAGCTCTTAGGGCACGTGGTGCCCGCCCACCCTGGGGACCTGCAGCAGCTGCTCCCGTCGCTGCTCCTCCTCTGCTGGGCCCACGCCGGGCTTCCGGGTGCCGGGGACCACCCTCGCCTTCAGGGCTACCTGATCCACTCTGGCAACCAGGAGTTCCGGAGCTTTGCTGGCCAACTCGGCCCCCTGCACCTACCGCACTGCCGTCCCCCGGGGCCTGCATGGCCGCGGCGTGTCCCTCTAAGAGCTGACGAGAGCCTGAGCGCCTCACGAGGCCCCGCCCCTTCTGCCCAAGGACACCCAGGGCGCCTGCGCAGACACCCCTGAGGTCGCCTCCCGGCACCGGATTGGCTGCCGCCCTGGCCCCACGGGCCGCCCCGGAGACCCCGTCGGGCTGCACAGACTCGGTTCCGCCGTGAAGCCCCGCTCCTTCCGCATGCCCCGGATGCGCCTGCACAGACCGGCTACCCCTGTCCGGGGCCCGGCGGCGTGGAGCCGGCGCCGAGTGCCCACGGAGTCACCACCGAGACAGGAGCGACGCCTTTCCACTCCCAAGGCCTTGACCCGTCTCCCAAACCATCTGCTCCAGGCAATAAGGGCCACCCACCCACCCCCAAAGCCCTCCGACCCTCCCCCCAGTAAAGCCCAGAGTAAACCACAAACAGCAGGGGAAGTGTAGGACCTCCAAGCAGCAGGGTCTCTGCCGAGTGGGGAGGTCAGGGCTGGTGGGTGTGTTCACTGACCCCATCATGGAGGCGCCACCCGCATGACCTCGTCCAAACCCTATTACCTCCCAGAGGCCCGCCTCCGAAGTCCATCCTGTGGGGGGTTAGGGCTTCCATGGGTGAACCAGGGGAGGGGGAGGGGGAGGGGAGGCGAGGGGGAGGGGAGGCGAGGGGGAGGGGGAGGGGAGGTGGGGGGAGGGGAGGGACTTGACGCTCAGGCCATAGGTCAGCGCTGCTCAGCTAACCCGGGCTAGGTTCCCGTGAGTATTCTTAGCGGGGGGCCACTGACTTACCTAACCAAACACAGAAACAGCAACTTTCCTGACGGAGAGATGATCCACCTCAGCTGTCCTGAGAGATGCGCCAGCCAAGGCCTCACAGGTCCCCCAGCTGTGGGGCGGGATGGAAATGGGGAAATGAAGATTCTGTGCCAGAACAGGGTTAACACCAGTCAACCCCAAGCGCCCTAAGGACGTGCCTGGAATCAAAGGAGCTGTGGCGGTGACCCCAGCTGTGGTGACGGATGCTGATTCTACTTTCTCTCCACCTCCTCTCGGGTGCCCCTCGCCCTCCTCGTGCTCCCTGCTGTCCTTGCCAGTGATGTGGACCCTCCTGCCCCTGGGCCGGCCCGGCCCCTTGCGTCCCAGGGCCAGGAGGTGACACGGGCCGGTCTGGCTTCCTCTCGGCTGTTTCCAGGCCACTCCTCCACCTGCTGGGCTGGTTACCATCCTTCCGCGGCCCTGCCCTCGGCCCCAGAGGCTGACCCGAGGTGGACGCTCACTCAGCAGGCGCTCTCGCCCGGGCGGCCAGTGCTGCACTGGTGAAGCTTTAACAAAGGCTCTCCAGACGCAGCAGGGGCCCTGCATCTGCTGAGCTCCACGCTGTACCCACTCCCACCACAGCCGACTGACTGCAGGCCGCCGACACGACATCACTGAGGGCCTGGCCGCAAAGAGACGCTCCCGCTTGGCTGTCGCCAGCAGGTCCAAGGTGGCCCAGCACACCCCCAGGGCCGCACCGTGCATCCCAGCACACACGGACACTCTGCTAGTACTCACACGGAAACCGCATCGCTGTGACTCACAGGAAGGGCACCCAGAAGTGGACTTCCATCTTGCTTTGCCCCCCACATCGCACGTGAGAGCAACTAGCTGGTCACGCCTGGACCTCGCCCAGGACGCTAGTTCCAAAGGGGGCCGGGGAAACGCAGCTCTTATTTCTCCAGCGTGTACGGTAGAAGAGGCCTCACCGGACCGAGGTTGGAGTACGTGGCGAGCGGCCAAGCCACGGAACCCACCAGAGTCCTCCCTCTGGCTACTCGACATCTAGACCTGTGCTTTCTTTTTTAAGTTTTTTTTTCTGTTAGTTTGTTTATTTCTTTAGTTATTTATTGGCTGCGTTGGGTCTTCGTTGCTGCGCGCGGGCTCAGTAGTTGTAGCTCGCGGGCTCTAGCACGCAGGCTCAGTAGTTGTGGCGCACGGGCTTAGTTGCTCCGCGGCATGTGGGACTTAGTTGCAGCGTGCAGACTCCTTAGTCGTGGCATACGAACTCCTCAGTTGCGGCATGTGGTATCCAGTTCCCCGAACAGGGATGGGACTGCATTGGGAACTCAGAGTCTTACCCACTGGACCACCAGGGAAGTACCCCCAATCAGTTAGTTTTTGTTGTTTTTTTTTTAATGTATTTATTTATTTATTTGGTTGTGCTGGGTCTTAGTTGTGGCTTGCGGGTTCCTTGACTGCAGCAGGTGGGCTCCGTAGTTGTGGCACGTGGGCTCCTTAGTTGTGGCAGGCAGGCTCCTTAGTTGCAGCTCACAGGCTACTTAGTTGTGGCATGCGAACTGTTAGTTGTGGCATGCACATGGGATCTTGTTCCCTGACCAGGGATCGAACCCAGTCCCCCTGCATTGGGAGGATGGAGTCTTAACCACTGCACCACCAGGGAAGTCCCCCAATCAGTTTTATCAGTAATAAAGCTGGTATTTAGGTTAAAAAAACATGTCAAGGGAGATGTGTCAAAGGCTGCAGATGGTAAACTAGACCTATTTGAAAGGAGTGGAAAAGGACAGGCAGGAGGCGGGAGTGGATGGTGTCAGTGAACTCCTTGCAGAGGAAATGATTCGTGTGGTCCAATTTGTAAAGCCACATACTTTTTTCAGGAGAAAGCAGAGGGTACAGAAGTGAGTACAATTCAGGCCAGACTAACATATAAACACGAGGAAAGGAGAGCAGGCCATCTTCTCTGAATAATGGGCAGTAGGGAGCTGGACTAGGGAGGCCGAGCTGTGGTCTTGTACGAAAGCCAGGTGGGAATTAAAGCCTCACAGTCACAGAAGACTCAATGAGCTCTGTGTCCCAGGTTCCCCTGTGGGAGTTGCAAAGGGGGAGCCGTGAGCAGACATTCTTATAGTTTTTTAATTTTAGGTTTAGCAAAGAGGTTTGAATCATCATCACTGGGGAAAAAAAAAAACATCAGTGCAGAATCGGACTCACACGGGTAGGTAGTGAGTAGGCGTGGACACTGGTTGGACATGTGCGGGAAAAGCCCAGAGAATGTACTGAGCAAGGGTCTAGCATGTTGGCTTCTGCTGTCGTCCATATCACAAGAGGAAACTCATGAATTAACCAGACCCACCTGAGGGTCTGAAATAAGGTTAGAAGGAGGGTCAGTGGGACGTCTAGGGGGCTCTGACTCCCACCTCTGTGAAAAGTACCTGATGGACATCCTCATACATACCCATTAAGGGGACCAGTGGCAAGTTCCCAGGAGCAGAATTGCTGGGCTTTAGGGATGGGAACACGTCATTGGATTCAGTCGCGCCGTGCTGCTCTCTGCTATGGCTGTACCCATCTCCACTCCTACTATATCCTTGCGGCTTTTGGGGGTTTCCTTTTCTGTAACTAGCCTATTCATATCCTTCGCTCATTTCCAAAAAAATTGGAATTGCTGTTATCTTCTTGATGACCAGCAGGATATTTTAAAAATATATTCTTTTTTTAAAATTAATTAATTAATTTATTTTTGGCTGCGTTGGGTCTTCGTTGCTGCGCACGGGCTTTCTCTAGTTGTGGCGAGCGGGGGCTACTCTTCGTTGTGGTGCACGGGCTTCTCATTGCAGTGGTTTCTCCTGTTGCGGAGCACGGGCTCTAGGCGCAAGGGCTTCAGTAGTTGTGGCTCGTGGGCTTCAGTAGTTGTGACACGGAGGCTCAGTAGTTGTGGCGCACGGGCTTAGTTGCTCCGCGGCACGTGGGATCTTCCCAGACCAGGGCTCAAACCCGTGTCCCCTGCATTGGCTGGCGGATTCTTAACCACTGCGCCACCAGGGAAGCCCCCCAAATTTCTTCTTAATACTTGCGTCTTCGTTCCTTTGTGGTATCCTTTTCCTAATATATACTCATACTTCCTGGGCCTGGGTTTAATATTTCTGATCCTTCATCCTCATATATATCTGAGGATGTCAGATAACACCCAGTAACTGATACTGTGGGGCACCTTGGAAAGATTGAATATGGAATTATTTCTGTCCACTGTGGGAGGAGAAGGAGACAAAGCTGTAGATGCTGTGTTACAGGATGTCCAGTATCACATGCAATAGATGCATGTTTCTTTTCAAATGTATTGCAAATTGTTTGCCAAAAAGAATTACATCAATTCACCCTGTCACCAATATAGTATACCCATTGACTACAACCTAGTCAGCACTGGCTGTTAATTTTAGTACATCTAATTTACTAGTTATAAATTGGTATTCACTTGCTATTTTAATTATCATTTTATAAGTAACTTGTGGGATTGAATATTTTGCCATATGTATGTACTACTTTTCTTTCCTCTGCTAACAAATTTTCTATTTGTTTACTTTCCTAATTTTTGTCTATGTGTAATCTTGCTTTGTGATGGAAATCTTCAAACGTTAAATTTTTGTGACTAAAAAAAAAAAATACTGGGTCTTCCAATCCATGAACGTGATACATTTCTCCATTACTATAGGTCTTAAGTTCTCTTATTAATAGGTTTTAGTTTTCACTGTAAATGTTTTACACGTATTTTATTAAATGCATCACTAAGTATTTCATGTTTTGGGATACTATTATAAATTATAGTGATTTTTAAATCTCACGTTTCTTTCTTTGTAGATTGCTTAGGATTTTCTACATACACAAACATTTCATCTCTGAATAAAGATAATTCTATTTTTTCCAATCCGTATAACTTATATTTTTCTTTCTTGTCTAGTGCACTGCCTAGGATTTCCAGGACAATACTTAATAAAAGTGGTGAACATCCATGCCTTATTCTCAAATTCAGGGGTGGGGAATTATATTTTCCTCCATTATCATTTTAGCTGTAGGATTTTTGTAGATTGCCTTTATCAGATTAAGAAAGTTTCTTTCTAGTCCTAGTTTTCTGAGAGTTTTTATCATAGTGGTTGTTGAATGTTGTCAAATGCTTTTTCTGCATCTATTGAAATGATCACATGGTTTTTCTCCTTTATTTTGTTAATATGATGAATAACTCTGATTTTTCAATGCAAAACCAATCTTTCATTCTTGGGATAAATCTCATTTGGTTGTAATGTATTGTCCTCTTTATGTATTGCTGGATTAAACTTGCTAATATTTAAGTTTTTTGTGTGTAAGTTAATGAAGGATATTGGTCTATGGTTTTCTTTTCTTGCAATGTCTTCATCTGGTTTGGGTATTTTGTAATGCTGGCCTCATAAAATGATTTGAGAAGTGTTTCCCCTCCTCTACTTTCTGAAAGAGTTTGTATAGGATTGGTAATATTTCTTCTCTTAAGTATTTCATAGTATCCACTAGTAAAGTCATATGGGCCTGGAGTTTTCTGTTCCATTTCTTTCATAGATTTAGGGATATTCAGCTTTTCCACTTCTTGAGTTAGTTTTGGTGATTTGCGTCATTCAAGGAATTTGTCCATCTCATCTAAATTGGAAAATTTATTCACAAACATTTTTCCTAACATTCCGTGGTTACAGTTCTTATCAGTTTTATTGGTATTTTTAAAAGCTTTCAGTTTCATGGATTTTTCTCTATCATTTATTTGCTCATTTTACATTTTATTCATGTCTGCTCTTATCGTCATTATTTCTTTCCTACTGCTTATTTAGGTTAAATTTAAAATTAAAATTTGCTCTTCTATGTCTGATTTTCTGCAATATCGTTCTGTTACTTAAGATAAGTTTCCTCTTGATTGCTACTTTACTTCTTTCGTTTCTGTGAGTTTTGTTTCATACATTTTGAAGCTTTGTTATTATGACTTCTTCATGAAATAACCCCTTTATCATTAGCAAATGTCCTCCATCCCATCATATTCCTTATCGTAAAGTCTACTCTGCCTGCTATTAATATAGCTACTCAAACTTTCTTATTACTCGAGTTTGCATGGTATGTCTTCATCCATCTTTTTACTGTTACCAGACCTATATCTTTATGTTTTAAAGTGGGTTTCTTATGCTTAGCATATGTTTTGTTTTGCCCTTTTATCCACTTTGACAATCTCTGCTTTTTAACTGAAGCATTTTTTTTAACTGAAGACCATTTACCATTAATGTAATTAGTGATATGGCTCAGTTTAAATCTACCATCCTGTACTTTATTTTCTGTTTGTCCCATGTGTTCTATGTTCCTCGTTCTATCTTTTCATGACTTCTTTTAGATTGAATTAAGTTTTAGAATTCCATTTTATCCTCACTATATCTTTTTTTAGATCTAGGGTTTCTAATAGGCATTTTACCTTATTATTGACTACCTTCAAATGGTTGAAAATCATTCCACATATCATGTAAGAACATTACAACAATATACTTCCAATTACCCACTCATGTCCTTTGTACTATTGTTGTCATACATTTTATTTCTACATTGGTTATAAACCGCACACTATGCTGTTAATATTTTTGCTTAAACAGTTTGCTATGATTGAAAGAGATACTAAAATGAGAAAAATTTATGTTTACCTACATATTTTCCATTTCTGGAACTCGTCATTCATTCACATAAATCCAAAATTCCATCTGGTGTCATCCTTCCTTGAGGAGAACTGTCTTTCACATTTCTTGTAGTGCAGGTTTTCTGCTGACAATAATTCAGCTTTTATATGTCTGAAGAAAGTCTTTAATTTGCTTTCTTCTCTATTGTGGCAAAATTGACATACCATAAAATAAAGCATTTTAAAGTAAACAACTGAGTGGCCTTTAGTACATTCACATGTAAAAGGATTGCCAAGTACTGAGATGAAGAGCAGCTGGAGAAGTTAGCCTTGGATAGAAGGGCAGAGCCCTCTTCCTCCAAGGCAGGAAATAGGCAAGGATGTTTGCTGCTGTAGGTAGGTCTGAAGATGTGACATGGGACAAGATGCTGACGAAACTCTTGTCTGATGACCAGAGAGGAAAGGAGAGGGCGTATCACAGAGGGTCTGCTAGCCCACGAGGAGGACTTTGGCTTTGACTCTGAGTGAGATGGGAGGCACTGAAAGGTTCAGCGCAAGAGAAGGAGGGACCTGATCTCATCACTGATCCTGAGTAGGGGTTCTGTTGGGTTGGTGATGGGACAATTTCAGGTAATTACAAGGTGCAGGGCCACTTACTCAGGTAGAAGTTTCTGAGGGACTGCCTTTGATATTCTCATAGGATGTGCATGTACTGTGACTGCAAGGTCTGTGCACCTCCTCTTAGTGTGAGGACTGATGGGGTTTCCATTCTGCTGGCCTCTCCTTTACTGCCGGTCTCCTGAGCCTAACTGCATTCTTCCAATTCTGAGTTTTATTCCCTTAAGCCTGAAACCAGCCTTCTTTGTCTCTTCCCTCACCACCACTCCCTTTTGTAAATTGAAACTCCAAACTTAAACCCTCGTGTGACTCTGAGTTGGACTCCACAGGTGCGAGTTTCCGTGCGTGGTTCCACCCAGCTGGGGAATGGGACACAGGAGTTGAGGCTTTGCTCTTCGCCAGCTTTCTGCTGCTCTACATAGTGGCTGCGGCTGGGAACTTCTGACTCCACATTCCCATGTATTTCTTCCTGGCCAACCTCTCGCTGCTGGATACTGCCTATATCTCCACCATGGTGCCCCAGATTCTAGTACATCTGCTGGCACCAGTGCGGGTCATGCCCCGTCATGCTTGTCTCACCCAGATATTCTTTCTCCACTTCCTGGCTCCCTGGGAGTGCTGCCTGTGCACAGCCACGGCCTATGACCACTACGCAGCCATCTGCCAGCCACTGCGCTACCTAGTCCTCATGGGCCAAAGGACCCGGACAGGACTGGCTTCAATCTCCTGCCTGCTTGCTTTGACCAGTGCCCTCACCCACACCATCCTTGCGGCTCTCCTCAAGTTCTGTGGACCCCGCCTTATCACCCACTTCTCTTGTGACCTCTCTCCACTGCTCAAACTCTCTTGCTCCACCACGTGGGCCAATGAACTTGCCCTGCTCTTCTTCGGTTTTCTGGTGGCTCTTGCACCCTGTGCCCTTGTTGTGAGCTCCTATATACATGTTGTCGCTGCGGTTTTCAGGACTCACTCTGCCGAGGGCCGAAGAAAAGCCTTTTCTACCCGTGGCGCTCACATCACCATGGTCTGTATTTTCTACATCACTTCAGTCCTCCACTGCATCCTTCCCAGCTCTTCACACTCTGGCTTGAGAGACCGGGTTCTTTCTGTGCTGTATGTGGGCCTCGCTCCCATGCTCGACCCCATCGTCTACGGCACATGCGAAGCAAGGCCACACTCCTCCACAGTGCGGCTGGCACATACCTGATGCTTTGGGAGTTAATCCAACTACATAGGAGTCTCAAATTTAGTGTAGATGGTCCATCTGGTGAATCTTATTTTGTGTGCCAGGTTTTCCTCCATTCTAGCAAAGATCAAATATCTCTGTTGCATTTTTTTATTCTAAAACATTGTTTTTTGTATTGATAGAAATAAAACATTGTCACTGAATAAGTTGTGCAGTTACGGAAGTTCATGAAATGACAAAAAAAATACCCTTCACAATCTCACCACCTACAGAGAACCACTGTGAACATTTTCATGGTTTCCTTCAGGTGTATTTTTGAACAGCAAATGTATGTGCATGTGTATTTAAAGCAGGGAAACAAAACTGGAATCACTGTGTATTTACAGTTCTGGACGCTTAGAGATGTTTTATTTTTTTCAACTACAATATATGCTTATTATAAAATCATTTAGGTAGACATTTCTCCAAAGAACACATGCAGATGGCCAACAGGCACATGAAAAGATGCTCAATATCGCTAATTACTAGAGAAATGCAAATCAAAACGACAATGAGGTATCACCTCACAGCGGTCAGAATGGCCATCATTAAAAAGTCTACAAATAATAGGGACTTCCCCAGGGGCGCAGTGGTTGAGAATCCATCTGCCAATGCAGGGGACACAGGTTCCATCAATGGTCCGGAAAGATCCCACGTGCCACAGAGCAACCAAGGCCGTGAACCACAACTACTGAGCCCGCATGCCACAACTGCTGAAGCCTGTGTGCCAAGAGCCCATGCTCTGCAACAAGAGAAGCCACCGCAATGAGAAGCGCGCGCAGTGCAACGAAGAGTAGCCCCCGACAGCCGCAACTAGAGAAAGCCCGCGCACAGCAATGGAGACCCAATGCAGCAAAAAAAAAAAAAAAAAAAAAAAAAGTCTACAAATAATAAATGCTGGAGAGGGTGTGGAGAAAAAGGAAGCCTCCTACACTGTTGGTGGGCATGTAAATTGGTGCAGCCACTATGGAGAACAGTATGGAGGTTCCTTAAAAAACTAAACATCGAACTACCATATGATCCAGCAATCCCACTCCTGGGCATATGTCCAGGCAAAACTATGATTCAATAAGATACACGCACCCCTATGTTCAGAGCAGCGCTGTTCACAGTAGCCAAGACATGGAAGCAACCTAAACGCCCATTGACAGATAAACAGATAAAGAAGATGTGGGAATAGATACGATGGAATATTACTCAGCCATAAAAAACTGAAACAATGCCATTTGCAGCAACCTGGATGGACCTACAGATTAGCATACTAAGTGAAGTAACACAGAGAAAGACAAATATCATATGATATCACTTATACGTGGAGTCTTTAAAAAAATGATATAAATGAACTTATTTAGAAAACAGAAATGGACTCACAGCCATAAAAAACAAACTTACGGTTACCAAAGAGGATAGCAGAGGGAGAGGGGGAGAGATAAATTAGGGGTTTGGGATTAACAGATACACACTACTATATATAAAATAGATAAACAACAAGGACCTACTCTATAGCACAGGGAACTATATTCAATATCTTGTAATAAAGTATAGTGGAAAAGAATGTGAAAAAGAATATATATATAAAACAATATGTGTGTGTGTGTGTGTAATGGAATCACTTTGCTATACACCTGAAACTAACACAACACTGTAAACGAACTATACTTCAATTTTATAAATGGTTAAAAAAATTTTAATGAAATAAATAAAATCATTTATGCTTTACATAAAGGTGCATTATTAGAAAGTTAAAATTTCTCATAGGGGGCTTCCCTGGTGACACAGTGGTTGAGAGTCCGCCTGCCAATGCAGGGGACACGGGTTCGGGTCCTGGTATGGGAAGATCCCACGTGCCGCGGAGCAACTAAGCCCGTGTGCCACAACTGCTGAGCCTGCGCTCTAGAGCCCGCGAGCCACACGTACTGAGCCCACGCACCTAGAGCCCATGCTCTGCAACAAGAGAAGCCACCGCAATAAGCCCGTGCACTGCAACGAAGAGTGGTCCCTGCTTGCGCAAAGTGCAGCAACAAAGACCAAAGGCAGCCAAAAATAAATAAATAAATAAATAAATAAATAAATAAAATTTTTCCTCATAATGTCTCTGCACTAACCCCTATGAGCAGTTTTATGTGTATTCGTCCAGATTTTTTCCTAGGATATGCTAACCTGCATTTACAATGTTTTTTTACATAAATAAGATCACATCAAGTACCAATTTGGCTGTTTATAATTCTTATTCCATGAATGCCATGTTCTTGTCATTTGTACAATTCCCTATTGGATTGTTTGTCTTTTATGTACTGATTTCTAAGAGTTTTTTGGGTTTTTTTTCACATTTTAAAGATATTTTCTTTAGCTTGCTATTTGTGTCACTGATTTTTTCCTAACTCGTTTGTCTTTTCATCTTATTTATGGCGTTTTGTTCATAACAGAGTTTAACATTTTTGTATAATTAGACATTGATTTTATTTTATTTTTTTGCCTTCTGCACTTTGTATCCTGCCTTTTTTTAAATTTTTTTTCTTTTTTTTTTAAGATGCTGGGTGTAGGAGTTTATTAATTAATTAATTTTATTTTTTTGCCGTGTTGGGTCTTCATTTCTGTGCGAGGGCTTTCTCTAGTTGTGGCAAGCGGGGGCCACTCTTCATCGCAGTGCGCGGGCCTCTCACTATCACGGCCTCCCTTGCTGCGGAGCACAAGCTCCAGACGCACAGGCTCAGTAGTTGTGGCTCACGGGCCTAGTTGCTCCGCGGCATGTGGGATCTTCCCGGACCAGGGCTCGAACCTGTGTCCCCTGCATCGGCAGGTGGACTCTCAACCGCTGCGCCACCAGGGAAGCCCTCCTGCATTTTTTACTATCTGGTTTATAAAGAATCATCCCAATTGATTCCCAATTTGATGCTTTCACGGTGTTTTCTGCCATAAATACGTTTCACATTTCTTTGTGTTCGGACATTGATTCATATTTACTCATGCATGGCTTCTGGGTTTTGTATCATGCATAAATGTCTTCATCAATGTTTTCTCCTTTCATTTTTATGGTTTCATATTTTCTATTTAATTGTATGCTTTCATTTATTCCCATTTCAAGTTTAATTCTTTTGGAAATTAATGTTTCTGTGAAAAGTAAAATCTAGACCAGCTTTCTTCTGACTTGTGTAATCCAAGTAATTTCACCATTGCTCTTTATGTACTCTTTCAATTTCGGTTTCACTCTGACTGCTGACTTAATTTTACATTTTCTCTCCAGTCACATCTCTGGCTTGGTCCCTTAGACACAGCTGCTGGCATCCTGGCTGATAAACCCTACCTTCCGTGAGAATATGGAACTTGTTTTTTATTTTGGACGTCAATTTTGCAGACACATATCTTGGCCTTTCTCCACCTATCCTTCACCCTACTACATGGTAGAGTAATGTTCCCTCATTCCCTAACCAGGTAATATGCTATAATTACAGAGACCTGCATAAATATGGCATGTGGGAATGCATAGTTCTTGCAAAATTATGAACTCCACCTGAAAACTCTCTCATCACTAAACCTCGGACTCTGTATATTTACACATGTGTGTATGCAACCCTTTTAAACAAAATATTCACAACACCATTATTTATAGTAGTAAAAACCAGAAAAACTCAAATGTTCAAGTATCCCCAACTCAACAGTCCTCTAATCCATTGATGCTTTAATCTCCTCTCTCTCATCCCCTTCTTGTCCTCACGTTATTCCCTGCATTCTTGGGAAGGCAACTTAAGCTGAACCAATCAAATGTCTGTCTGTCTTTCTCTGTCTCTTTCTTCTCCCTCCCCAATCCCAACTTTCTGTACTGAATCCTTCAGGTCACTTCCTCAGAGAGGCCAGCCCAGATCACTCAACCCGAATTAGCTAGAAGAACAAATTGCAAGAATAAACAAAGGTGGGGGTTAAACTTTGGTGACGATGACATTTCAACTCGGTCGAGAAATACGGATTATAAACGTTATAAATAAATAACGTTCCAGGGCTTCCCTGGTGGCGCAGTGGTTGAGAGTCCGCCCGCCGATGCAGGGGACAAGGGTTCGTGCCCCGGTCCGGGAAGATCCCACATGCCGCGGAGCGGCTGGGCCCGCGAGCCATGGCCGCTGAGCCTGGGCGACCGGAGCCTGTGCTCCGCAACGGAGGAGGCCACAGCAGTGAGAGGCCCGCGTACTGCAAAAACTAAAAATTAATAAATAAATAAATAAATAAATAACGTTCCAACACCTGACTAACCTTTGGGGGCAAAACAAAATTAGGTCAATGTCATTTTTTGCACCCAAATAAATTCCTAGTGGATTAAAATTTTAAAGTACTAGAAGACGTTATGAGTGACAAATTTTACAGTTTTACAGTAGTGGGTAAGGCTTTCTATTGGACATAAACTACAGAAATCATAATGAAAAGATCGGTGACTTAAATACATTTTAAAAGTTTTTAAAAACCTTCTATATAGAAAAGAAGTATGACCAAAGTTAAAATGAAGCAATGAGGAAGGAAAGCGTTTTCAAATTACAGCAAAGATTTGATATCTTTAACATATAAAGAGCACTCTCAAATCAATAAGTGAAATATGACTATTACAATTAAAAAACAGAAAAAAAGGATATGAAAAGACAGTTCTCAGAAGAGGAGTTACCAGTGGCCAGGTGTCATATGAATATTGTTAAACCAGTTTAGAAATCAAAAGAAAGTGAAACAATATTGAGATATGATTTTGGTTACTATATGGGCAAAGATTTAAAGGATTGAAAATGTCTTGCTTGGTGTGCATTATGGGCTGAATTGTATCCCCCCTTAATTCGTATGTTGAAATCCTATTGTCTAATGTGACAGTATTTGGCGATAGGGACTTTAAAGAGGTAATTAAGGTTATATTTATCAGGTCATAAGTGTGGGTACCTAATCCAATAGGTCTGGTGTCCTTATAAGAAGAGGAACAAGACACCAAAGAGCTCTCTCTTTCTCTCCCTACACACACACACACACACACACACACACACACAAGGACATGTGAGGACACAGCGAGAAGGTGTCTGTCTGTAACTCAAGGAGGAGGCCTCACCAGAAACCAACCTGCTGGCACCTTGATCTTGGACTTCAAGTCTCCAGAACTATGAGAAAATAAATTTCTGCTGTTTAAGACACCTAGTCTATGGTATTTTATTATTATTTTATTATGGCGGGCTAAGCTGCCAAATAGAGGGTAGGAAGTAAGAAAATGGACACTTTCATACACAGTTGGTTGGAGTTAAATTGATGCAAACGTTTTGGAGGGCAACTTGGTAATACATATCAAACACTTTAAAAAGAGATTACTCTTTGACCCAACAAGCCTCCTTCTAAAATCCTATTGTACATAATGTGTTACACAAAAACAAATGTACCAGGGTATTAATTTCAGCATGGTTCATAATACTGAAAAATTATAAGTAGCCTAAAGGCCTATGTACAAGACATTGGTTAAAATAACTATGGTATACACATTCTGTGGAATATTATACAGCTATTGAAAACAATGTGGAAGGCACAGGCTTCTCCAAATCCACTATATGGCCCACTTCTGGGCCAATTTTCGGTGCCCTGTCTGGAAAGGGAAGGTCCTTCTCCTTGTCCCTTTCCTCCAGCTGCCCCTTGCAGTGCCTCCCCTCCTTTGACTCATTTGTCTCCTTTTCTACCACAATATGAGTTGATCAGCAAGGAGCTAATCCCTTAACAAGAAAAGAGGCCTATTTCTCCCTTGAAGTAATAAAGGAGGGCCAAGTCCTCAGACCACAGTAGTTAAATAAATAAAATTATGATTCCCTCAATTCATTAATAGTCAGGACTTTGCTATTGCAAGTGAAAAAAAGTAGAACAGAAACAATCAAAAATATTCCCATTACCTTAAGCGAAAGGGAGAATTTCTGGGTCTGTATAACCGAAAGGTACAGAGGTAGTTCCTGTCTTCAGGCATGGCTGGATCCAGGACTCGGTTCTCTGAGATGTGTCTTCTTCTTGCTCTAGCTTCCCCTCTGTCCATTACCAGTCTGCCCTCCTGCAGCCCCAAAAGTGTCACTGGTTGGATGGGATCACCACGGCCGGAGGAAAGCAGTGCTCCGATTGGCCAGGCCTGAGCCACATGCCCACCCCTGGAATCAGAGGTGACGTCAACTCTATCAGAACCATAATGGCCGAGAGAAAAGGAAAGGGGAGATTTTCTAGCGTGACATGACGATACCGGTACCAAGAGAAGGGACACGGATGCTGGGTGACAAAACCCATAGATGTCCTCTACAGTGGTGCAGACTTTTCATCAAATTCAAAATCAATGTCCAATGTTTTAAAGGAACAAGACTAGGAAAGATTATTCCTTAATCTAACAGAACAGTATTTGTACTTTCCCAAAATAAAAATACTTAGGTCAGAAGGAATACATACGTGATGAAAATATTTAAACAGTACGTACGTGTGAAATTTACCAGGTGGGAGTTTCTTTCGCTAATGCTAATGTCTGGAGATGAGCATTCCTGATAGTGGAGGTGGCTCACTCTAGGTAGTTACTATGCATATCCCCACACATTCACATGGTGGCAGCACAGTGTGAGAACAGAACATACCATACAGAGAACATAGCATATACCACGCAGAGATTCTCAACTTGTTTTAATCTTTCTTAGTACCCAGCTATCTACCTTGCTCTTTCTCTAACTGCCACACGGTTTTCCACTAGGATGGGCTTACTGTAATTTACTGAATCCTTACTCAGTTGAAGCTTTTTTACTCAATGCTATAATTAACATTCTGGTTAATTCTGCCTTGTTTGCATATGCAAGAGTTTCTCTCTGAAAGATTCCCAAAGGTAGGCCAAAGGGTAAGAACAGCTTAAACTTCAATGTAAAATGCCAAATAAATGTCCCGATAGCTTTACTAACACTCCAACTGATAAAGTATAAAAGTCTCTGTTTCTAACAAATATTGGAGGTTGTTAATTAGTTAAATTATTCCTACACTAAAACCTGCCCTGTTCTCACCAAAAGGAAGACTTGAAAGGCTCAAATTGTTTCCAAGTAACTTAACGGAGTCCCAGAAAAAAAGCTCAAGAATATGTTTGGGAACACCAATATCCAGCATCCAAGGTAAAATTTCACAATGTCTGGCGTCCAATATAAAATCACCACGCACGAAAAGCAGCAGGAAAATCCAGTCCCATTAGGAGAGAAATCAATCACAAAGAGGCATCCCAAGTGGAACGGAAAAAGTAAAACTACCTTATCTGCAGACCACCTGATCATGTATGTAGAAAATATGATGTAATTCACAGAAGAGCTACTAAAACTATAAGGGAATTTAGCGAGGTTGCAGGAAACACTATACATTAGAGGGGGCTAACTCCTCCCCCAAAGACTTAACTAATTGTCCCAAAACTTTTCTTCACTCGTCTGAAACAAGGTCAGTAGACCACAAAGTTCCAGTTCCAGTGTTTCTGGGTTGTTTGATCTTCTGCAAACTAAGCTTTTTATTTTGGCAGGAATCAGACCTACTGGTACAAGGTGGTGGGCAAACTAGAATTCTGGTGGGAGGGCACACTTTCTGAGCAGCAACCATGTACTGTACACCAACAGCCTTAAAAAATCAATAGAAAAGTGAATTTTTACCTCAGCAATTCTACCCTTTGGAATCTACCTTGAGGACATAACCAGTCAGGCAAATACTTACACAGAAGAATTCCACTGACTCGTTTCTTATAATAGGGAAAACTGGAAACGTATTAAATGTTAACGCTTATAGTACCTCTTTTATGCAACCAAGTACGTGTTTTTGAAGAAATTTCAGGGGAGAAAAGCTCATATGTTAAGTGAAAATAATTCAGGAAAAAACTTAACCATGAACTTGCAAAAATTACATTATCTTCTTGCTATATATAAATGAAAGTATAAAACTAAGAAAATATTCCAAAATACTGATAGTAGTTAACGCTGAATGACACGACATAATGCATTTTACTTTTCTTCCATCTCCTACACCGTCTTCAATTACCTTGTACTACTAGAATACCTGAAGCCCAGAACCTTCCCTTGAAACCAAGGACAAAGCAAGAAACCGTGGAGGCGCAGTACCTGAAAATATACTCAGACACGGAGTAGTAGTTCAGTTTTATTTTCTGCCGTAACAAACGTTTCAGCACCTCCTCCTCCAGCAACAGGGAAACAACAGGGCCAAGCGGGCGCAAGACCAATGCAAGCAAACAATTAGGGCCCCAGAATAAAGTGGCAACTAGTGTAGGAATCAACGCACCGGGGAGGGACGCCCTGCCTAGGAAGAGGCGCTAGGTTAGTCCTACGCCCCCTTTCCTGGCCCGGGCTTAGTGAAAACATGGAGCACAAAGTGCTGCATGGTCCGCAGCAACAGAGAAGGCTGGTTGAGACCGGAGGTGATGGAAATCTGGAGTCAGCCCGGGTCCTCAGCACTCACTGGGCTAAAAGGGAGAGCAAGAGAAAACCCAGTGAAATGTGGTAACTGTGCGCCTCATGCTCTGCCCGCTCAGCGCGCGGCAGGCTCGGCGCGCAGGTCTACGGCCTCAGACCCCGCCTCTGGGGGTCTCCAATTCACGCTTACAGCCAGCCCGGCCACCTGCCACCGCCCCCCACCGGGGCCCCTCGGAGAACTGACACGGCTAGGGTGCTGCCGCACACTGCGAGCTCCTTCCACACCGCCCCTCGGTGGCGCTGGCCATGTGGCGCCGGGGGCTGGCAGGCCCTCTCTGCCTCCACGGGCCATCGGAGGGGCACCGGGAAGGAGCCGGTGGCGGCACGGCCAAGGAACCGCCTCCCGACCTGGCCTGTGCCGCAGGCCTGCGTGCTCTCAGGCCGCTCTCACTTGTCTCGGCCCCCTCCAGGTCTGCTCCGCCCCCTTCTGGTCCCTCAGGCCGTCTCCCCCCGCGCCCCCCACCTCTCCCCGCCCCCGCTGACCCCTCCCCCACGAGGCCAGCGCCTCCAACGGTCTTGCTCCCCCTTCCCCCACCCCTCCACATCCCCGGGCTGACCCCCTTCTCCCCCTTCCACTGGCTCCCGAAGGCGCATCCCTCGGCCTCTCCTCAAACAGAATATAACTGGAGCAGTTGGCTTCCGGATCCTCTGCCCACGGGCCCGACAAACCCACCCAGCCCCGAGGCGGTGTGTGCACCAGTCCCCGGCGCGCCGTGTCCACCTGGTCCGTAGGCGGCGTCTCCACCTGGTCCCGGCGCGGCGTGTCCACCTGGTCCCTGCGCGGCGTCTCCACCTGGTCCCGGCGCGGCGTGTCCACCTGGTCCCTGCGCGGCGTCTCCACCTGGTCCCGGCGCGGCGCGTCCACCTGGGTGCGGTGCGGGTTGGCCACCGGGCCGTGGGACGGCGTGGCCACGGAGACGCCATATTCGGCGTCTGCCCGCCCCGGGGAAACCATCTCCTCTCGGCCCAGGAGCAGGCGGCAGCTGCAAGGCCTGTGGACCTCCAACGTCTTGTGCGACACCTCTGGCTCCATCTGGCTCGCCCTGGCCTTCACCACCTCTCACCACGCCGCCGCCATCGCCTCGGGCTGCGGCCTCCATGCTGCCACAGGCTTCGCTTCTGCCCTCCACGCCCAGCACGAGCTTCTGAAGGAACGAGGCCCCCACAGGAAGCTCCGCCCCTCGGCGGCTGATGTCACTGGGGCTCCCAGGGCGCCTGCGCAAACAGGCCCCGCCGCCATTCCCCGGATGTCACGCTTGCGAGGCCTCTGGGCACGTGACTGCTTCCCAGCAAACCGGCAAACCCCAGGCGAGCCCCGTGCACCTCAAGGTCTGTGCTGGGGCCAGCTGAGCCACCCTCACGTGTGACCAGCCTGCTGAACGCAGGTCCCTGTCATCGAGTTCTGGAAGGGAGTCGGGCACCTCTGGGCCAGGCCCCGCCAGCCCTCTGGTCTCCCACACGTAGCTCGAGCCTGCATGTGTGTGCGTGGGCACGAGTGCGTGTGTCGGGGCCCGGCCCTGGGGGGATGATGCCAGGGATGCGTAGGGGGCGGTGCCTGCCCGCCTGGGGAGGGAAGCGGGGGGCTGCTGCTGGGTCCGCTGGGGACGGCGTGGGGCCGGGCCGACAGGAGCTCCAAGGCTCCAGGAACACAGACTGCAGCGACTCCAGGCTGCAGGCTTGGCCCGGGCCGGCCAGGTGCATGGGGGAGACCGGCTGGCCGGAAGGGCTGTGGCGGCGGGGGGTGGGGTGCGGGTAGGGGCGGGTGGCTCCACCCAAGGAACAACCCCAGTCTCCTGGCTATTTGGTGGCACAGACCTCATGGGCTTTCTCTCCCCCAGGAACAAAGTCTTGCGGCTCTCCGGGGGCCTGGATGTTCCAGGGGCCCTCAGCTGGGAGGTGAGCCTGTGTCTGCTGAGTGCTGGTCTACTCTGTGTCTGGAAGGGGGTCAAGTCAACAGAAAAGGTACAGCCGGGGTGACGGCAGGCCTGGGGGCAGCAGTGCCTGGGGGGGTGTGGGTGTCTGCCAGTGACCACTGCTGCCACGGGAGGAGACTGCACCAGGGCCAGAGCCCGAGGAGGGGCAGGGACTTCAGTCCGGACCACTTGATCCCCAACGCTGGCTGGAGAGTCCTCTCCACCCTGCGCCTCCAGGCCCGGCATCCTTCCCTCCCGAGTGGAGGTGGAGTGGCCCCGGCAGCTGCTTCCCCTTCCCTGGGGTGAGGGGCATCCCTGGCCCGCCTTCCCTGGCTCGCCTTTCCTCCCTCGGTGTCCCTCGCCCTGCCCAGGCTCTCCCAGCCCTTACCATGCACACCAGCAGGGTGAAGAAAGACCAGCACCATTTCATCCAGGGGCAAGGTCGGTACCCGATCATGCAGGCCACGTCATCCATGAACCGGTCGGCTCCTGGGGTCACGTGAGGCCGGAGGGCCAGAGCTAGAGAGGCACCACCCCTGACCGTTCCGCACCCCCAGCTTGCCTGTCGGCCCAGACCTACCGTACACCCAGGCGATGACCACGCACTCCCAGAAGGCCGAGAGCACCGGGGTGCCACTGGCTGAGTAGTAGTCAAACAGCTGGAAGACATACATCCCACCCTGGGGATGGATCCATGTCAGGGAAGGTGGCAGCCGGCAGCCTGAGGCCAGGGGCATCCCTCACCCTGCCCCCACTCACATCGGTCACCACGGAGAGATCAATGACAAAGCAGAGGGTGCAGCAGAGGGCCACGGAGATCTCTCTTTGGAAACAGAAGTAGTAAGAGGCCGGGAGGAGGTCCAGCAGGCCGGTGATGAAGACTTCCACACCTACAAACTGTGGCCGGGCAACTCAGGCCGTGCCCCTCCCCACCCACCTGCCATCTCCCGTCGCCCAGTGTGGCCTCTGCTCGCCAGCCCCCATGCCCCCATCTCCCAGCCCCCTCTCTTGCGTCCCCCCTCTCAAACCTGGCTGTCAAGGCCAAGCAGCAGCAGCATGAAGAAGAACAGAGCAGCCCAGAGCGGGGCCACAGGCATCAGCGTGACGGCCCGGGGATAGGCGATGAAAGCCAGGCCAGGCCCTGAGGGGGAAGGGGCAGGGTGTGGACACCTGGAGCCCCCCACCCACGACCTGTCCCCCTCCACCCTGCACCACGGTACCAGAGGAGTGGACGATGCCAGGGCACCCTGTGGCCAAGGGCCTTTCCACTTCTGTCAAGACACTGCCGGGCCACTCGAGCCCTCGTGTGTGCGTGTGTGTGTGCGCGTGCGTGCGTGTGTGTGTGTGTGTGTGTGTCTGCACACGCGCGCGCCATACCAGGGGCTGGAAGGTCCCCGCAAGCCCTTGGTAGACCTGTACTCATGAGTGGCGTGTCTGGCTCAGCCTTCTGTACCTGGGTTCCGGCAGCTACTGTGGTCGCAGATCACCACTGACCCAGAGAAGGCCGACCTTTCCCTCTACAACACTCAGGCAAGTGTGAGGACATACCCCGAGGCCCCTGGATACAGATGGATGGGGGCTCGGGGCTCCACGTGGCCTGGCCTGAGGTGGCTGCACAGCTGTGCCTCGCAGCTGCTCAGCCAGGCCTCCTGGCCCAGAGTGATGTGACAAATTGAGTTTGAATTGTTCTCATTTCTCAGAACGTCATTCTGTGTGCGTTCGCGTACACGGTCCGTTACGACAGCAGCTGCCGCTGCTCCGGAGCCCGGGCTGGGGCTTGGGGCGTCTTTACCTGATTCCGCCACCTTGGAGATGTGCACGCCCTGCTCTGTGGCCATGAAGCCCAGGATGGAGAAGACCACGAAGCCAGCAAAGAAGCTGGTCCCGCTGTTGATGAGTGCGAGGATGATGGCATCCCTGGGGGCAGAGGGGACCGTGTGGGCTGGTGAGACTGCCTGCTGCCCACGGGCAGGCAGGGCAGGGGTGGCAGGGCTGTAGGGCCTACTTGTAGCAGTTGTTGTTGAAGCGATTGTAGCTGCCCAGGGCCGTGAGGGCCCCCAGGCCAATGGCGTAAGAAAAGAAAATCTGGGTCCCGGCATCTATCCATACCTGGAGACGAGCGAGGGGAGAGCAGGTGTGAGGAGCCACGGCGAGCACAGGTCAGCTGCAGAGGGAGGGAGAGGCAGGGCCCTCCCCTGGCAGGGAGCGAGGCCGCAGCCCGCACGCAGGTCCCACGCCTCCCGTGCCGACTCCAGGGCCTGGTCTGCAGAGAGGCGGGGGTCCTTGGTGCCGGGGATTAGAACTCACCTAGCCAGAGACAGAGGCAAGATCAAGACGGCAGCAAAGGCCTCTGCCTCCCACACAAGCAGCGCCAAGCGGCTGCTCTGCGGACCCTGCTGGAACGCTCCCGCCCTCCAGACACCTGGCCGTATCCTGCGTGTCCCGCAACCACCGGCAGGCTGTCTTATTGTGTGTCTGTTCACACAGTTGTGCCCACAACCTGACAGGGAGCCCCTGAGGGAGGGATGGGTCCACGCTCCCCGCTGGGTCCCCGAGGGCAGACAGGCAGGTGAGAGAGACAGACCGAGAAGGTCAAAAGCTGACGCAGAGCCGGAAACGAGAGGAACTGGAAGGGAGGGAAGGCGAGACAGGAAAGGCGAGCCAGGGATGCCCCCCACCCCAGGGAAGGGGCAGCCGCTGCCCGGGCCACTCCACCTCCACTCGGGAGGGAAGGCTGCCGGGCCTGGAGGCGCAGGGTGGGGAGGACTCTCCAGCCAGGGTTGGGGATCAAGTGGTCCGGACTGAAGTCCCTGCCCCTCCTCGGGCTCTGGCCCTGGTGCCGTCTCCTCCCTCCCGTGGCAGCAGTGTTTGCTGGCAGACACCCACACCCCCCCAGGCAGTGCTGCCCACAGGCCTGCCGTCACCCCGGCTGTACCTTTTCTGTTGACTTGACCCCCTTCCAGACACAGAAGTAGACCAGCACCCAGCAGACACAGGGTCAGCTCCAAGCTGAGGGTCCCCGGAACCTCCAGGCCCCCAAAGAGCCTCAAGACTTTGTTCCTAGGGGAGGGAAAGCCCATGAGGTCTGTGCCAACAAAGGGCCAGGAGACTGGGGGTGGTCCTGGGGTGGGGCCCCCCGCCGCTACCCCCACCCCACCCCCCGCCGCCACAGCCCTTCTGGCCAGCCGGTCTCCCCCATGCACCGGGCAAGCCACGGCCAAGCCTGCAGCCTGTAGTCGCTGCAGTCTGTGTCCCCGGAGCCTTGGAGCCCCTAGCGGCCCGGCCCCACGCCGTCCCCAGGGGGTCCAGCAGCAGCCCCCTGCTTCCCTCCCCAGGCGGGCAGGCACCGCCCGCTCTGCATCCCTGGCCTCATCCCCGCAGGGCCGGGCCCCGACACACGCATGCGTGCACACGAACACACATGCAGACTCGAGCTACGTGTGGGAGACCAGAGGGCTGGCCGGGCCTGGCCCAGAGGTGCCCGACTCCCTTGCAGAACTCGATGACAGGGACCTGCGCTCAGCAGGCTGGTCACACGTGAAGTTGGCCAGGCTGCCTCTGACACAGACTTCGAAGTGCTCGGGGCTCGCCTGGGGTTTGCAGGCTTGGCAGGGAAACTTAGGTGCATGGAAGCCTTAGGAGGTGGGGCGGGGCTCTGTTTGCACATGCGCACTGGGGAGCTCCAGCCACACTAAGTGGAGGGGCGTCACCTGGAGGCCTCACGGCTAAGCCGCTTACGGGGAGCCTGGGCCCGAGGTAGGCCGGTTAGAGGGACCGGAAGATGTGGGTGTCTGTTTGCGCAGGCTCATTGGGGTTACACAGCGCTCTGCGGTGTGGAGCTTCGTAAGAGGGCGACCATTGGCTGGAGAGCCTGCAGGCTCTGTCGGTGGGAGCCAATCACGAGTCAGGAGCCGTTACCAGGGGTGTGTTTGCGCAGGCGCTCTGGGAATCCCCACGTGAGGGGCCGTTAGACGGTTGGTTTTGTGAGGGACCGTTTTTTTCTTCCCCCGCTCGTAGGGAGGGTGGAAGCGGTTGTAGATGGAGTCTGAGGCAGATGGTGAAGGAGCCATGAGGGCAGCAGACGAAGGCGCAGGTGCCGCGGCCGTTGCAGTGGGAGCAGCATGTGGTGGCCAGGGTGACCCCGGTGACCCGGTCGATCCTGGCGACCCTGGCAACCCTGGCGTGGCAGGAGAGGCAGGTGGCGCAGCCGGTGGCCTTGTGCAGATCCAGTGGGCAGCCCACGCAGCAGGGTCACGTAGAGACGCGGGACCCGGGGCCGGAGATGCGGGTCCGCAGGCGCTACAGTGGTATCCTTTTCCAGGAGCCCCAGTGGGCCGGGCGTCCAGGGGCTGGGCTGGAGGTGGTTTGTGGGGAGGGGCTGCAGGCGGTGGGGCCTGAAGTGTAGAAGGAGGGAACTCTGGGCGGCTGGAGGGTATGGGCCAAGGGTGGTCTGGGCTGACGGGATGGTGGTGGGGCAAACCAACCTGAGGGAAACCAGAGGGTAGGGGTGGTGATGTCCAGGGTGGCCTCAGTGTATAGGGTGGGAGGTTGTGGACGGCCTAAGGGGTGGTCTGGCGGGGAAGCCGCGGGGTGGGGGGGTGAAGGCGAGTCTCAGTGAGGAGGAAGCCTGAGGCACAGGCGAAATCAGTAGTGTGGGTGGTGCCTTAACCATATCTCCTCCAGCACCCTTACTGTGCATTTCCCATCGCCCATTGACGCGGAGATCGCCCACCAGTTGCTGAGTGTATACTTTCTAATCCCAGAGCCCATTCAGAGGGAGCTCAATGTGGAGGGCCCCGTCCTGGTCATGTGGGTTCTACAGGGGTGTAGGGAGGGGCTGGTGGCAGGTGGCCAGAGCCAGGCTCAGGCCAGGTGGAGCTGTAAGGGAGGGTTAAGCCTAAAGAAGAAGTGTGCTGCTCTGGGATTGTCGGTGTGGGGGGACAGGGAGGGACGTGTGCCTCCCCAAACTTGAATTTTATTTTTCCCTCCCTTTTAGCCGATTCACTGCTGAAGACTTTGGCCAACTCCGAAGTTCCATCATCTTCTGTGTCGACCAGCTTTCCTTGGTGATTCACATCTTGCAGTACATTTTTACCCAGTTTCTCGTTTAGCGTCAGCAGGCCCCAGGGCGCTAACCCTAACTTATGTGTCGTGTCCTTGGCGGCCTTCCCTAGGGCACTGCTTTCTTCCGTGGTCACCAGTTGTTGCGGCCTCGTCTTTTGCCTGTACTGGCCCTTGGGCGCTCAGGGTCCACGTATTCTGTTTGGTGATTAAATGTTAACTGCAGAAAATACAGTTGAGCTGCTGTTCTGTGTCTGAGTTTAGTTTTAGCTTCTGCACCTCCTAATATTCTTGCATTTGTGCTCAGGTTGGAGGGGAGGTCTGGGATTCAGCTATTCTGGTAGTACACCTAGTTGAAGACAGTGTCAGAAGTGGAACAAAAAGAAAATTGTGTCCTGCCATTCAGTGTTAATTTTGGAATATTTTCTTAGTTCTATAGTTACATTTTTATATTAACGTATAACGCCAGAATACTAAGTAAGAGTTTGTGCCTTACCGACCTTGTTTCAGGTCTGCAAAGAAAAGTGCTGGGGCAGTTGGTTAAGTGTTTGGGGTGAGGTGATAAGCTCCCTCTAAAACAGCTTGTATTCTGCAACCTTGCTAAACTCACTAGTTGATAGTAATAGGTCTTTTTATAAATCCCATGGGCCTTTCTACATATACAGTCATTTTGTCTGTAAATAAAGGCACATTTACTTCTTCCTTTCCAATCGATGCATTTTAACTGATTTCTGTCATAACGGTTTGGATGTTCCTGCCTCTTTGCATGCCCGGTAAGTTTAGATTGGATGCTAGGCATTATAAGATTTCCCTTGGGTGCTGGATGTGTTTCTATTCCTGAACTTATTCTTAAGCTTTCTTCTGGGATCCTATTAAGTGACTTGGAAACAGTATGAACCTCTTGAGTCTTAGTTTTTTTGTTTGTTTGTTTTGCAGTACGCGTGCCTCTCACTGTTGTGGCCTCTCCCGTTGCGGAGCACACGCTCCTTACACGCAGGTTCAGCGGCCATGGCTCACGGGGCCAGCCGCTCGGCGGCATGCGGGATCCTCCCGGACCGGGGCCCGAAACAGTGTCCCCTGCTTCGGCAGGCGGACTCTCAACCACTGTGCCACCAGGGAAGCCCCTGAGTCTTAGTTTTATAAGATTTGCTTTTTGGGACCAGAGGAGGTCTCACTGTAGGATTAATTATTTTTTAATCATCTTTTTTAAAGTATAATTGCTTTACAATTTTGTGTTAGTTTCTGCTCTATAACCAAGTGAATCAGTTATACATATACATATGTTCCCATATCTCTTCCCTCTTGCGTCTCCCTCCTTCCCACGCTCCCTATCCCACCCCTCTAGGTGGTCACAGAGCACTGAGCTGATCTCCCTGTGCTATGCGGCTGCTTCCCACTTGGTATCTGTTTTACGTTTGGTAGTGTATATATGTCCATGCCACTCTCTCACTTTGTCACAGCTATCCTTCCCCCTCCCCATATCCTCAAGTCCATTCTCTAGTAGGTCTGTGTCTTTATTCCCGTGTTACCCCTAGGTTCTTCATGACCATTTTTTGTTTCTTAGATTCCATATATACGTGTTAGCATACCGTATTTGTTTTTCTCTTTCTGACTTACTTCACTCTATATGACAGACTCTAGATCTATCCACCTCACTACAAATAACTGAGTTTCGTTTCTTTTCATGGCTGTGTAATATTCCATTGTATATATGTGCCACATCTTCTTTGGATTAATTTAATTAACTGAAATCTTCTGTGTTTGAGAAGGCTATAGTTAGAAACAAAGACTCATACACTCTCAGAGTGGTGGTAAAATCTATCTGGACACTTGATTGGCATTTCCTCTTAAATATTAAGATATGCATATCCTTTGACCCACCTTTGGGAAACTATCACAGAAAAACTCTTGTGTATGTGAACAAGGCAGCATTGACCACAGTGTTATTTACAGCATTGTTTGTCATTGTGAAAAATCGGTAGAATGTACATCAACAGGGGAAACGTTCAGTAAATCACAGCAAGTCCGTCCTGGTGGAGTACCATACGGCAGTCAGAGCACAGTAGATAGCTGGGAACTAATATGGAAAGAGATGAAAGCAAATTGCAGAATTCTGAGTATGGCATATTCCTGTTTTTGAATACATTCCGACCATATGACCATGTGGGGAAAGGCAGAGTCACCACCTGGAATGAGCCACCCTGCTTTCAATGTCATCACTGGGCTTTAGGGAGGAAACCTTTCACTATTTAGATTTCCATGTTGTTTAAATATTTTCATAAGGAATTATTAGTTTTGAAATGATTTTCCTGTGGAAAACAATAGTCTGCTCCATTCTTTTCCCTTTAAAACCACTTACTTAACAAACGTTAATTCAGCAAAGGTCTGTGTGGGAGGATTAGGCAGAGGACATCCCCCTGAAGTGGATGTGGAAGCCCAGAGTCAGGGGATGGGAGCTGATAGGAGGGCCAGTAGCAGGGCACATGCTCTATTATGAGAAGCATCTTTCCTAGTCTTGGTTTTTTAAAAGAACCATTAGAAATGGATTTTCATTTTGATGAAAAGTCTGCACCACTGTAGAGGACATCTATGGGTTTTGTCACCCAGCATCCGTGTCCCTTCTCTTGGTACTGGTATCCTCATGTCACCCTAGAAAATCTCCCCCTAGAAAATCTCCCCTTTCCTTTTCTCTCGGCCATTATGGTTCTGATAGAGTTGACGTCACCTCTGATTCCAGGGGTGGGCATGTGGCTCAGGCCTGGCCAATCGGAGCACGGCTTTCCTCCGGCCGCGGTGATCCCATCCAACCAGTGACACTTTTGGGGCTGCAGGGGAGGCAGGCTGGCAATGGACAGAGGGGAAGCTAGAGCAAGAAGACACATCTCAGAGAACCAAATCCTGGATCCAGCAATGCCCGAAGACAGGAACTACCTCTGTACCTTTCGGTTATACAGACCCAGAAATTCTGCCTTTCGCTTAAGCCAATGGGAATATTTTTGATTGTTTCTGTTCTACTCGGCTCCCTGTTAGAGTTGAAAACAAAGCCTTACGGTGGCCTGAAAAGTCCTACGTGATCCAGCCTGTATCCTCTCTGGCTTCGTCCCTTCCCCTTCCCCTTCCCCTTCCCCTTTCCCCTTGCGTATTTTTTTTTTTTACATCTTACTGGAGTATAATTGCTTTACAATGGTGTGTTAGTTTCTGCTGTATAACAAAGTGAATCAGTTATACATATACATATGTTCCCATATCTCTTACCTCTTGTGTCTCCCTCCCTCCCGCCGGCACGCTATCTTATTGTGTGTCTGTTCACACAGTTGTCCCCACAACCTGACAGGGAGCCCCTGAGCGAGGGATGTGTTCATGCTCCCCGCTGGGTCCCCGAGGGTAGACAGGCAGGTGAGAGAGACAGACCGAGAAGGTCAAAAGCTGACTCAGAGCCAGAAACGAGAGGAACTGGAAGGAAGGAAAGGCGAGCCAGGGATGCCCCCCACCCCAGGGAAGGGGCAGCCGCTGCCGGGGCCACTCCACCTCCACTCGGCAGAGAAGGATGCCGGGCCTGGAGGCGCAGGGTTGGGAGGACTCTCCAGCCAGGGGGTAGGGATCACGTGGCCGGGACTGAAGTCCCTGCCCCTTCTCGGGCTCTGGCCCTTGTGCAGTCTCCTCCCGTGGCAGCAGTGTTTGCTGGCAGACAGCTACACCACCCCAGGCAGTGCTGCACCCAGCCCTGCTGTCACCCCGGCTGTACCTTTCCTGTTGTCTTGAACCCCTTCCAGACACAGAAGTAGACCGTCACCCAGCAGGCCAGCAGACACAGGGTCATCTCTCAGCTGAGGGCCCCGAAACCTCCAGGCCCCCGGAGAGCCGCAAGACTTTGTTCCTGGGGGAGGGAAAGCCCATGAGGTCTGTGCCACCAAACGGCCAGGAGACTGGGGGTGTCCCTGGGGAGGCGCCACCCGTCCGCCGCCCCTCCCCCCCGCCCCCCCCGCCCCCCCCCCCCCCCCCCCCCGCTACCGCAGCCCTTGCGTCCAGCCGGTCTCCCCCATGCACCTGGCCGGCCCGGGCCAAGCCTGCAGCCTGGAGTCGCTGCAGTCTGTGTTCCTGGAGCCTTGGAGCCCCTGTCGGCCCGGCCCCACGCCGTCCCCAGCGGACCCAGCAGCAGCCCCCCGCTTCCCTCCCCAGGCGGGCAGGCACCACCCACTACGCATTCCTGGCATCATCCCCCCAGGGCCGGGCCCCGACACACGCACTCGTGCCCACGCACACACATGCAGGCTCGAGCTACGTGTGGGAGACCAGAGGGCTGGCCGGGCCTGGCCCAGAGGTGCCCGACTCCCTTCCAGAACTCGATGACAGGGACCTGCGCTCAGCAGGCTGGTCACACGTGAGGGTGGCTCAGCTGGCCCCAGCACAGACCTTGAGGTGCACGGGGCTCGCCTGGGGTTTGCCGGTTTGCTGGGAAGCAGTCACGTGCCCAGAGGCCTCGCAAGCGTGACATCCGGGGAATGGCGGCGGGGCCTGTTTGCGCAGGCGCCCTGGGAGCCCCAGTGACATCAGCCGCCGAGGGGCGGAGCTTCCTGTGGGGGCCTCGTTCCCTCAGAAGCTCGTGCTGGGCGTGGAGGGCAGAAGCGAAGCCTGTGGCAGCATGGAGGCCGCAGCTCCAGGCGCTGGCGGCACCGTGGCGAGAGGTGGTGAAGGCCAGGGCGGCCCAGATGGCCCCGGAAGTGTCGCACAAGAGGTTGGAAGTCCACAGGCCTTGCAGCTGCCGCGTGCCCCTGGGCCGAGAGGAGATGGTTTGCCCGGGGCGGGCAGACGCCGATTATGGCTCCTCCGTCACCACGCCCTCCCACGGCAACGCCGTCCACCGGCCTGGGTGCCACCCCGCACCATACGCAGGTGGACACGCCGCGACCGGACCAGGTGGACAAGGCACGCCTGGATCAGGTGGAGACGCCGCCTACGGACCAGGTGGACACGCCGCGCCGGGACCAGGCGTACACGCCGTGCCGGGACCAGGTGGACACGCCTCGCTGGGACCAGGTGGACACGGCGCGCCGGGACCAGGTGGACACGGCGCGCCGGGGACTGGTGCACACACCGCCTCGGGGCTGGGTGGGTTTGTCGGGCCCGTGGGCAGAGGATCCGGAAGCCAACTGCTCCAGTTATATTCTGTTTGAGGAGAGGCCGAGGGATGCGCCTTCGGGAGCCAGTGGAAGGGGGAGAAGGGGGTCAGCCCGGGGATGTGGAGGGGTGGGGGAAGGGGGAGCAAGACCGTTGGAGGCGCTGGCCTCGTGGGGGAGGGGTCAGCGGGGGCGGGGAGAGGTGGGGGGCGCGGGGGGAGACGGCCTGAGGGACCAGAAGGGGGCGGAGCAGACCTGGAGGGGGCCGAGACAAGTGAGAGCGGCCTGAGAGCACGCAGGCCTGCGGCACAGGCCAGGTCGGGAGGCGGTTCCTTGGCCGTGCCGCCACCGGCTCCTTCCCGGTGCCCCTCCGATGGCCCGTGGAGGCAGAGAGGGCCTGCCAGCCCCCGGCGCCACATGGCCAGCGCCACCGAGGGGCGGTGTGGAAGGAGCTCGCAGTGTGCGGCAGCACCCTAGCCGTGTCAGTTCTCCGAGGGGCCCCGGTGGGGGGCGGTGGCAGGTGGCCGGGCTGGCTGTAAGCGTGAATTGGAGACCCCCAGAGGCGGGGTCTGAGGCCGTAGACCTGCGCGCCGAGCCTGCCGCGCGCTGAGCGGGCAGAGCATGAGGCGCACAGTTACCACATTTCACTGGGTTTTCTCTTGCTCTCCCTTTTAGCCCAGTGAGTGCTGAGGACCCGGGCTGACTCCAGATTTCCATCACCTCCGGTCTCAACCAGCCTTCTCTGTTGCTGCGGACCATGCAGCACTTTGTGCTCCATGTTTTCACTAAGCCCGGGCCAGGAAAGGGGGCGTAGGACTAACCTAGCGCCTCTTCCTAGGCAGGGCGTCCCTCCCCGGTGCGTTGATTCCTACACTAGTTGCCACTTTATTCTGGGGCCCTAATTGTTTGCTTGCATTGGTCTTGCGCCCGCTTGGCCCTGTTGTTTCCCTGTTGCTGGAGGAGGAGGTGCTGAAACGTTTGTTACGGCAGAAAATAAAACTGAACTACTACTCCGTGTCTGAGTATATTTTCAGGTACTGCGCCTCCACGGTTTCTTGCTTTGTCCTTGGTTTCAAGGGAAGGTTCTGGGCTTCAGGTATTCTAGTAGTACAAGGTAATTGAAGACGGTGTAGGAGATGGAAGAAAAGTAAAATGCATTATGTCGTGTCATTCAGCGTTAACTACTATCAGTATTTTGGAATATTTTCTTAGTTTTATACTTTCATTTATATATAGCAAGAAGATAATGTAATTTTTGCAAGTTCATGGTTAAGTTTTTTCCTGAATTATTTTCACTTAACATATGAGCTTTTCTCCCCTGAAATTTCTTCAAAAACACGTACTTGGTTGCATAAAAGAGGTACTATAAGCGTTAACATTTAATACGTTTCCAGTTTTCCCTATTATAAGAAACGAGTCAGTGGAATTCTTCTGTGTAAGTATTTGCCTGACTGGTTATGTCCTCAAGGTAGATTCCAAAGGGTAGAATTGCTGAGGTAAAAATTCACTTTTCTATTGATTTTTTAAGGCTGTTGGTGTACAGTACATGGTTGCTGCTCAGAAAGTGTGCCCTCCCACCAGAATTCTAGTTTGCCCACCACCTTGTACCAGTAGGTCTGATTCCTGCCAAAATAAAAAGCTTAGTTTGCAGAAGATCAAACAACCCAGAAACACTGGAACTGGAACTTTGTGGTCTACTGACCTTGTTTCAGACGAGTGAAGAAAAGTTTTGGGACAATTAGTTAAGTCTTTGGGGGAGGAGTTAGCCCCCTCTAATGTATAGTGTTTCCTGCAACCTCGCTAAATTCCCTTATAGTTTTAGTAGCTCTTCTGTGAATTACATCATATTTTCTACATACATGATCAGGTGGTCTGCAGATAAGGTAGTTTTACTTTTTCCGTTCCACTTGGGATGCCTCTTTGTGATTGATTTCTCTCCTAATGGGACTGGATTTTCCTGCTGCTTTTCGTGCGTGGTGATTTTATATTGGACGCCAGACATTGTGAAATTTTACCTTGGATGCTGGATATTGGTGTTCCCAAACATATTCTTGAGCTTTTTTTCTGGGACTCCGTTAAGTTACTTGGAAACAATTTGAGCCTTTCAAGTCTTCCTTTTGGTGAGAACAGGGCAGGTTTTAGTGTAGGAATAATTTAACTAATTAACAACCTCCAATATTTGTTAGAAACAGAGACTTTTATACTTTATCAGTTGGAGTGTTAGTAAAGCTATCGGGACATTTATTTGGCATTTTACATTGAAGTTTAAGCTGTTCTTACCCTTTGGCCTACCTTTGGGAATCTTTCAGAGAGAAACTCTTGCATATGCAAACAAGGCAGAATTAACCAGAATGTTAATTATAGCATTGAGTAAAAAAGCTTCAACTGAGTAAGGATTCAGTAAATTACAGTAAGCCCATCCTAGTGGAAAACCGTGTGGCAGTTAGAGAAAGAGCAAGGTAGATAGCTGGGTACTAAGAAAGATTAAAACAAGTTGAGAATCTCTGCGTGGTATATGCTATGTTCTCTGTATGGTATGTTCTGTTCTCACACTGTGCTGCCACCATGTGAATGTGTGGGGATATGCATAGTAACTACCTAGAGTGAGCCACCTCCACTATCAGGAATGCTCATCTCCAGACATTAGCATTAGCGAAAGAAACTCCCACCTGGTAAATTTCACACGTACGTACTGTTTAAATATTTTCATCACGTATGTATTCCTTCTGACCTAAGTATTTTTATTTTGGGAAAGTACAAATACTGTTCTGTTAGATTAAGGAATAATCTTTCCTAGTCTTGTTCCTTTAAAACATTGGACATTGATTTTGAATTTGATGAAAAGTCTGCACCACTGTAGAGGACATCTATGGGTTTTGTCACCCAGCATCCGTGTCCCTTCTCTTGGTACCGGTATCGTCATGTCACGCTAGAAAATCTCCCCTTTCCTTTTCTCTCGGCCATTATGGTTCTGATAGAGTTGACGTCACCTCTGATTCCAGGGGTGGGCATGTGGCTCAGGCCTGGCCAATCGGAGCACTGCTTTCCTCCGGCCGTGGTGATCCCATCCAACCAGTGACACTTTTGGGGCTGCAGGAGGGCAGACTGGTAATGGACAGAGGGGAAGCTAGAGCAAGAAGAAGACACATCTCAGAGAACCGAGTCCTGGATCCAGCCATGCCTGAAGACAGGAACTACCTCTGTACCTTTCGGTTATACAGACCCAGAAATTCTCCCTTTCGCTTAAGGTAATGGGAATATTTTTGATTGTTTCTGTTCTACTTTTTTTCACTTGCAATAGCAAAGTCTTGAGTATTAATGAATTGAGGGAATCATAATTTTATTTAATCATAAATCATAAATTTATTTATTTTCATAATTATAATCATATTTATTTATAATTGAGGGAATATTTTTGATTGTTTCTGTTCTACTTTTTTTCACTTGCAATAGCAAAGTCCTGACTATTAATGAATTGAGGGAATCATAATTTTATTTATTTAACTACTGTGGTCTGAGGACTTGGCCCTCCTTTATTACTTCAAGGGAGAAATAGGCCTCTTTTCTTGTTAAGGGATTAGCTCCTTGCTGATCAACTCATATTGTGGTAGAAAAGGAGACAAATGAGTCAAAGGAGGGGAGGCACTGCAAGGGGCAGCTGGAGGAAAGGGACAAGGAGAAGGACCTTCCCTTTCCAGACAGGGCACCGAAAATTGGCCCAGAAGTGGGCCATATAGTGGATTTGGAGAAGCCTGTGCCTTCCACATTGTTTTCAATAGCTGTATAATATTCCACAGAATGTGTATACCATAGTTATTTTAACCAATGTCTTGTACATAGGCCTTTAGGCTACTTATAATTTTTCAGTATTATGAACCATGCTGAAATTAATACCCTGGTACATTTGTTTTTGTGTAACACATTATGTACAATAGGATTTTAGAAGGAGGCTTGTTGGGTCAAAGAGTAATCTCTTTTTAAAGTGTTTGATATGTATTACCAAGTTGCCCTCCAAAACGTTTGCATCAATTTAACTCCAACCAACTGTGTATGAAAGTGTCCATTTTCTTACTTCCTACCCTCTATTTGGCAGCTTAGCCCGCCATAATAAAATAATAATAAAATACCATAGACTAGGTGTCTTAAACAGCAGAAATTTATTTTCTCATAGTTCTGGAGACTTGAAGTCCAAGATCAAGGTGCCAGCAGGTTGGTTTCTGGTGAGGCCTCCTCCTTGAGTTACAGACAGACACCTTCTCGCTGTGTCCTCACATGTCCTTGTGTGTGTGTGTGTGTGTGTGTGTGTGTGTGTAGGGAGAGAAAGAGAGAGCTCTTTGGTGTCTTGTTCCTCTTCTTATAAGGACACCAGACCTATTGGATTAGGTACCCACACTTATGACCTGATAAATATAACCTTAATTACCTCTTTAAAGTCCCTATCGCCAAATACTGTCACATTAGACAATAGGATTTCAACATACGAATTAAGGGGGGATACAATTCAGCCCATAATGCACACCAAGCAAGACATTTTCAATCCTTTAAATCTTTGCCCATATAGTAACCAAAATCATATCTCAATATTGTTTCACTTTCTTTTGATTTCTAAACTGGTTTAACAATATTCATATGACACCTGGCCACTGGTAACTCCTCTTCTGAGAACTGTCTTTTCATATCCTTTTTTTCTGTTTTTTAATTGTAATAGTCATATTTCACTTATTGATTTGAGAGTGCTCTTTATATGTTAAAGATATCAAATCTTTGCTGTAATTTGAAAACGCTTTCCTTCCTCATTGCTTCATTTTAACTTTGGTCATACTTCTTTTCTATATAGAAGGTTTTTAAAAACTTTTAAAATGTATTTAAGTCACCGATCTTTTCATTATGATTTCTGTAGTTTATGTCCAATAGAAAGCCTTACCCACTACTGTAAAACTGTAAAATTTGTCACTCATAACGTCTTCTAGTACTTTAAAATTTTAATCCACTAGGAATTTATTTGGGTGCAAAAAATGACATTGACCTAATTTTGTTTTGCCCCCAAAGGTTAGTCAGGTGTTGGAACGTTATTTATTTATTTATTTATTTATTAATTTTTAGTTTTTGCAGTACGCGGGCCTCTCACTGCTGTGGCCTCCTCCGTTGCGGAGCACAGGCTCCGGTCGCCCAGGCTCAGCGGCCATGGCTCGCGGGCCCAGCCGCTCCGCGGCATGTGGGATCTTCCCGGACCGGGGCACGAACCCTTGTCCCCTGCATCGGCGGGCGGACTCTCAACCACTGCGCCACCAGGGAAGCCCTGGAACGTTATTTATTTATAACGTTTATAATCCGTATTTCTCGACCGAGTTGAAATGTCATCGTCACCAAAGTTTAACCCCCACCTTTGTTTATTCTTGCAATTTGTTCTTCTAGCTAATTCGGGTTGAGTGATCTGGGCTGGCCTCTCTGAGGAAGTGACCTGAAGGATTCAGTACAGAAAGTTGGGATTGGGGAGGGAGAAGAAAGAGACAGAGAAAGACAGACAGACATTTGATTGGTTCAGCTTAAGTTGCCTTCCCAAGAATGCAGGGAATAACGTGAGGACAAGAAGGGGATGAGAGAGAGGAGATTAAAGCATCAATGGATTAGAGGACTGTTGAGTTGGGGATACTTGAACATTTGAGTTTTTCTGGTTTTTACTACTATAAATAATGGTGTTGTGAATATTTTGTTTAAAAGGGTTGCATACACACATGTGTAAATATACAGAGTCCGAGGTTTAGTGATGAGAGAGTTTTCAGGTGGAGTTCATAATTTTGCAAGAACTATGCATTCCCACATGCCATATTTATGCAGGTCTCTGTAATTATAGCATATTACCTGGTTAGGGAATGAGGGAACATTACTCTACCATGTAGTAGGGTGAAGGATAGGTGGAGAAAGGCCAAGATATGTGTCTGCAAAATTGACGTCCAAAATAAAAAACAAGTTCCATATTCTCACGGAAGGTAGGGTTTATCAGCCAGGATGCCAGCAGCTGTGTCTAAGGGACCAAGCCAGAGATGTGACTGGAGAGAAAATGTAAAATTAAGTCAGCAGTCAGAGTGAAACCGAAATTGAAAGAGTACATAAAGAGCAATGGTGAAATTACTTGGATTACACAAGTCAGAAGAAAGCTGGTCTAGATTTTACTTTTCACAGAAACATTAATTTCCAAAAGAATTAAACTTGAAATGGGAATAAATGAAAGCATACAATTAAATAGAAAATATGAAACCATAAAAATGAAAGGAGAAAACATTGATGAAGACATTTATGCATGATACAAAACCCAGAAGCCATGCATGAGTAAATATGAATCAATGTCCGAACACAAAGAAATGTGAAACGTATTTATGGCAGAAAACACCGTGAAAGCATCAAATTGGGAATCAATTGGGATGATTCTTTATAAACCAGATAGTAAAAAATGCAGGAGGGCTTCCCTGGTGGCGCAGCGGTTGAGAGTCCACCTGCCGATGCAGGGGACACAGGTTCGAGCCCTGGTCCGGGAAGATCCCACATGCCGCGGAGCAACTAGGCCCGTGAGCCACAACTACTGAGCCTGTGCGTCTGGAGCTTGTGCTCCGCAGCAAGGGAGGCCGTGATAGTGAGAGGCCCGCGCACTGCGATGAAGAGTGGCCCCCGCTTGCCACAACTAGAGAAAGCCCTCGCACAGAAACGAAGACCCAACACGGCAAAAAAATAAAATTAATTAATTAATAAACTCCTACACCCAGCATCTTAAAAAAAAAAGAAAAAAAATTTAAAAAAAGGCAGGATACAAAGTGCAGAAGGCAAAAAAATAAAATAAAATCAATGTCTAATTATACAAAAATGTTAAACTCTGTTATGAACAAAACGCCATAAATAAGATGAAAAGACAAACGAGTTAGGAAAAAATCAGTGACACAAATAGCAAGCTAAAGAAAATATCTTTAAAATGTGAAAAAAAACCCAAAAAACTCTTAGAAATCAGTACATAAAAGACAAACAATCCAATAGGGAATTGTACAAATGACAAGAACATGGCATTCATGGAATAAGAATTATAAACAGCCAAATTGGTACTTGATGTGATCTTATTTATGTAAAAAAACATTGTAAATGCAGGTTAGCATATCCTAGGAAAAAATCTGGACGAATACACATAAAACTGCTCATAGGGGTTAGTGCAGAGACATTATGAGGAAAAATTTTATTTATTTATTTATTTATTTATTTATTTATTTTTGGCTGCCTTTGGTCTTTGTTGCTGCACTTTGCGCAAGCAGGGACCACTCTTCGTTGCAGTGCACGGGCTTATTGCGGTGGCTTCTCTTGTTGCAGAGCATGGGCTCTAGGTGCGTGGGCTCAGTACGTGTGGCTCGCGGGCTCTAGAGCGCAGGCTCAGCAGTTGTGGCACACGGGCTTAGTTGCTCCGCGGCACGTGGGATCTTCCCATACCAGGACCCGAACCCGTGTCCCCTGCATTGGCAGGCGGACTCTCAACCACTGTGTCACCAGGGAAGCCCCCTATGAGAAATTTTAACTTTCTAATAATGCACCTTTATGTAAAGCATAAATGATTTTATTTATTTCATTAAAATTTTTTTAACCATTTATAAAATTGAAGTATAGTTCGTTTACAGTGTTGTGTTAGTTTCAGGTGTATAGCAAAGTGATTCCATTACACACACACACACACATATTGTTTTATATATATATTCTTTTTCACATTCTTTTCCACTATACTTTATTACAAGATATTGAATATAGTTCCCTGTGCTATAGAGTAGGTCCTTGTTGTTTATCTATTTTATATATAGTAGTGTGTATCTGTTAATCCCAAACCCCTAATTTATCTCTCCCCCTCTCCCTCTGCTATCCTCTTTGGTAACCGTAAGTTTGTTTTTTATGGCTGTGAGTCCATTTCTGTTTTCTAAATAAGTTCATTTATATCATTTTTTTAAAGACTCCACGTATAAGTGATATCATATGATATTTGTCTTTCTCTGTGTTACTTCACTTAGTATGCTAATCTGTAGGTCCATCCAGGTTGCTGCAAATGGCATTGTTTCAGTTTTTTATGGCTGAGTAATATTCCATCGTATCTATTCCCACATCTTCTTTATCTGTTTATCTGTCAATGGGCGTTTAGGTTGCTTCCATGTCTTGGCTACTGTGAACAGCGCTGCTCTGAACATAGGGGTGCGTGTATCTTATTGAATCATAGTTTTGCCTGGACATATGCCCAGGAGTGGGATTGCTGGATCATATGGTAGTTCGATGTTTAGTTTTTTAAGGAACCTCCATACTGTTCTCCATAGTGGCTGCACCAATTTACATGCCCACCAACAGTGTAGGAGGCTTCCTTTTTCTCCACACCCTCTCCAGCATTTATTATTTGTAGACATTTTTTTTTTTTGCTGCATTGGGTCTCCATTGCTGTGCGCGGGCTTTCTCTAGTTGCGGCTGTCGGGGGCTACTGTTCGTTGTGGTGCGCGGGCTTCTCATTGCGGTGGCTTCTCTTGTTGCGGAGCACGGGCTCTAGGCACACAGGCTTCAGGAGTTGTGGCGCGGGGGCTCAGTAGTTGTGGCTCGCAGGCTCTAGAGCCCAGGCTCAGTAGTTGTGGTGCGTGGGCCCAGCTGCTCCACAGCCTGTGGGATCTTCCCGGACCAGGGCTCGAACCCGCGTGCCCTGCACTGGCAGGCAGATTCTTAACCACTGCGCCCACAGGGATGTTCCCCCAGCAATGTTTTAAACAGTCCCGCCCCTGCCTTCTGGTGTCTCTGTTTGAGAGAACCACTGGCTTCAAGTACGACCTATTCATTTCCTAGTGGTTTAAACTCTTGCCCCAGAGCATGAATGAGAGAAGCAGCAGACACAGACACTCTCCACACAGACCTTTGCTGAATTAATGTTTGTTAAGTAAGTGGTTTTAAAGGGAAAAGAATGGAGCAGACTATTGTTTTCCACAGGAAAATCATTTCAAAACTAATAATTCCTTATGAAAATATTTAAACAACATGGAAATCTAAATAGTGAAAGGTTTCCTCCCTAAAGCCCAGTGATGACATTGAAAGCAGGGTGGCTCATTCCAGGTGGTGACTCTGCCTTTCCCCACATGGTCATATGGTCGGAATGTATTCAAAAACAGGAATATGCCATACCCAGAATTCTGCAATTTGCTTTCATCTCTTTCCATATTAGTTCCCAGCTATCTACTGTGCTCTGACTGCCGTATGGTACTCCACCAGGACGGACTTGCTGTGATTTACTGAACGTTTCCCCTGTTGATGTACATTCTACCGATTTTTCACAATGACAAACAATGCTGTAAATAACACTGTGGTCAATGCTGCCTTGTTCACATACACAAGAGTTTTTCTGTGATAGTTTCCCAAAGGTGGGTCAAAGGATATGCATATCTTAATATTTAAGAGGAAATGCCAATCAAGTGTCCAGATAGATTTTACCACCACTCTGAGAGTGTATGAGTCTTTGTTTCTAACTATAGCCTTCTCAAACACAGAAGATTTCAGTTAATTAAATTAATCCAAAGAAGACGTGGCACATATATACAATGGAATATTACGCAGCCATGAAAAGAAACGAAACTGAGTTATTTGTAGTGAGGTGGATGGATCTAGAGTCTGTCATACAGAGTGAAGTAAGTCAGAAAGAGAAAAACAAATACGGTATGCTAACACGTATATATGGAATCTAAGAAACAAAAAATGGTCATGAAGAACCTAGGGGTAACACGGGAATAAAGACACAGACCTACTAGAGAATGGACTTGAGGATATGGGGAGGGGGAAGGATAGCTGTGACAAAGTGAGAGAGTGGCATGGACATATATACACTACCAAACGTAAAACAGATACCAAGTGGGAAGCAGCCGCATAGCACAGGGAGATCAGCTCAGTGCTCTGTGACCACCTAGAGGGGTGGGATAGGGAGCGTGGGAGGGAGGGAGACGCAAGAGGGAAGAGATATGGGAACATATGTATGACTGATTCACTTTGTTATAGAGCAGAAACTAACACACCATTGTAAAGCAATTATACTTCAAAAAAGATGTTAAAAAGTATTAATCCTACAGTGAGACCTGCTCTGGTCCGAAAAAGCAAATCTTATAAAACTAAGCCTCAGGGGCTTCCCTGATGGCGCAGTGGTTGAGAGTCCGCCTGCCGATGCAGGGGACACGGGTTCGGGCCCCGGTCCGGGAGGATCCCACATGCTGCAGAGCAGCTGGCGCTGTGAGCCATGGCCGCTGAGCCTGCGCGTCCGGAGCCTGTGCTCCGCAACGGGAGAGGCCACAACAGTGAGAGGCCCGCGTAACGCAAAAAAACAAACAAAAAAACTAAGACTCGAGGTTCAAACTGTTTACAAGTCACTTAATAGGATCCCAGAAGAAAGCTTAAGAATAAGTTCAGGAATAGAAACACATCCAGCACCCAAGGGAAATCTTATAATGCCTAGCATCCAATCTAAACTTACCGGGCATGCAAAGAGGCAGGAACATCCAAACCGTTATGACAGAAATCAGTTAAAATGCATCGATTGGAAAGGAAGAAGTAAATGTGCCTTTATTTACAGACAAAATGACTGTATATGTAGAAAGGCCCATGGGATTTATAAAAAGACCTATTACTATCAACTAGTGAGTTTAGCAAGGTTGCAGAATACAGGCTGTTTTAGAGGGAGCTTATCACCTCACCCCAAACACTTAACCAACTGCCCCAGCACTTTTCTTTGCAGACCTGAAACAAGGTCGGTAAGGCACAAACTCTTACTTAGTATTCTGGCGTTATACGTTAATATAAAAATGTAACTATAGAACTAAGAAAATATTCCAAAATTAACACTGAATGGCAGGACACAATTTTCTTTTTGTTCCACTTCTGACACTGTCTTCAATTAGGTGTGCTACCGGAATAGCTGAATCCCAGACCTCCCCTCCAACCTGAGCACAAATGCAAGAATATTAGGAGGTGCAGAAGCTAAAACTAAACTCAGACACAGAACAGCAGCTCAACTGTATTTTCTGCAGTTAACATTTAATCACCAAACAGAATACGTGGACCCTGAGCGCCCAAGGGCCAGTACAGGCAAAAGACGAGGCCGCAACAACTGGTGACCACGGAAGAAAGCAGTGCCCTAGGGAAGGCCGCCAAGGACACGACACATAAGTTAGGGTTAGCGCCCTGGGGCCTGCTGACGCTAAACGTAAAAGCGGGTAAAATTGTATCGCAAGATGTGAACCACCCAGGAAAGCTGGTCGACACAGAAGATGATGGAACTTCGGAGTTGGCCAAAGTCTTCAGCAGTGAATCGGCTAAAAGGGAGGGAAAAATAAAATTCAAGTTTGGGGAGGCACACGTCCCTCCCTGTCCCCCCACACCGACAATCCCAGAGCAGCACACTTCTTCTTTAGGCTTAACCCTCCCTTACAGTTCCACCTGGCCTGAGCCTGGCTCTGGCCACCTGCCACCAGCCCCTCCCTAGACCCCTGTAGAACCCACATGACCAGGACGGGGCCCTCCACATTGAGCTCCCTCTGAATGGGCTCTGGGATTAGAAAGTATACACTCAGCAACTGGTGGGCGATCTCCGCGTCCATGGGCGATGGGAAATGCACAGTAAGGGTGCTGGAGGAGATATGGTTAAGGCACCACCCACACTACTGATTTCGCCTGTGCCTCAGGCTTCCTCCTCACTGAGACTCACCTTCACCCCCCCACCCCGCGGCTTCCCCGCCAGACCACCCCTTAGGCCGTCCACAACCTCCCACCCTATACACTGAGGCCACCCTGGACATCACCACCCCTACCCTCTGGTTTCCCTCAGGTTGGTTTGCCCCACCACCATCCCGTCAGCCCAGACCACCCTTGGCCCATACCCTCCAGCCGCCCAGAGTTCCCTCCTTCTACACTTCAGGCCCCACCGCCTGCAGCCCCTCCCCACAAACCACCTCCAGCCCAGCCCCTGGACGCCCGGCCCACTGGGGCTCCTGGAAAAGGATACCACTGTAGCGCCTGCGGACCCGCATCTCCGGCCCCGGGTCCCGCGTCTCTACGTGACCCTGCTGCGTGGGCTGCCCACTGGATCTGCACAAGGCCACCGGCTGCGCCACCTGCCTCTCCTGCCACGCCAGGGTTGCCAGGGTCGCCAGGATCGACCGGGTCACCGGGGTCACCCTGGCCACCACATGCTGCTCCCACTGCAACGGCCGCGGCACCTGCGCCTTCGTCTGCTGCCCTCATGGCTCCTTCACCATCTGCCTCAGACTCCATCTACAACCGCTTCCACCCTCCCTACGAGCGGGGGAAGAAAAAAACGGTCCCTCACAAAACCAACCGTCTAACGGCCCCTCACGTGGGGATTCCCAGAGCGCCTGCGCAAACACACCCCTGGTAACGGCTCCTGACTCGTGATTGGCTCCCACCGACAGAGCCTGCAGGCTCTCCAGCCAATGGTCGCCCTCTTACGAAGCTCCACACCGCAGAGCGCTGTGTAACCCCAATGAGCCTGCGCAAACAGACACCCACATCTTCCGGTCCCTCTAACCGGCCTACCTCGGGCCCAGGCTCCCCGTAAGCGGCTTAGCCGTGAGGCCTCCAGGTGACGCCCCTCCACTTAGTGTGGCTGGAGCTCCCCAGTGCGCATGTGCAAACAGAGCCCCGCCCCACCTCCTAAGGCTTCCATGCACGTAAGTTTCCCTGCCAAGCCTGCAAACCCCAGGCGAGCCCCGAGCACTTCGAAGTCTGTGTCAGAGGCAGCCTGGCCAACTTCACGTGTGACCAGCCTGCTGAGCGCAGGTCCCTGTCATCGAGTTCTGGAAGGGAGTCGGGCACCTCTGGGCCAGGCCCGGCCAGCCCTCTGGTCTCCCACACGTAGCTCGAGTCTGCATGTGTGTTCGTGTGCACGCATGCGTGTGTCGGGGCCCGGCCCTGCGGGGATGAGGCCAGGGATGCAGAGCGGGCGGTGCCTGCCCGCCTGGGGAGGGAAGCAGGGGGCTGCTGCTGGGCCCGCTGGGGACGGCGTGGGGCCGGGCCGCCAGGGGCTCCAAGGCTCCGGGGACACAGACTGCAGCGACTACAGGCTGCAGGCTTTGCCGTGGCTTGCCCGGTGCATGGGGGAGACCGGCTGGCCAGAAGGGTTGTAGCGGCGGGGGTGGGGTGCGGGTAGGGGCGGGGGGCCCCACCCCAGGACCACCCCCAGTCTCCTGGCCCTTTGTTGGCACAGACCTCATGGGCTTTCCCTCCCCTAGGAACAAAGTCTTGAGGCTCTTCGGGGGCCTGGAGGTTCCGGGGACCCTCAGCTTGGAGGTGACCCTGTGTCTGCTGGGTGCTGGTCTACTTCTGTGTCTGGAAGAGGGTCAAGTCAACAGAAAAGGTACAGCCGGGGTGATGCCAGGGCTGGGGGCAGCACTGCCTGGGGGGGGTGTGGGTGTCTGCCAGCAAACACTGCTGCCACGGGAGGGAGGAGACGGCACCAGGGCCAGAGCCCGAGGAGGGGCAGGGACTTCAGTCCGGACCACTTGATCCCCAACCCTGGCTGGAGAGTCCTCCCCACCCTGCGCCTCCAGGCCCGGCAGCCTTCCCTCCCGAGTGGAGGTGGAGTGGCCCGGGCAGCGGCTGCCCCTTCCCTGGGGTGGGGGGCATCCCTGGCTCGCCTTTCCTGTCTCGCCTTCCCTCCCTTCCAGTTCCTCTCGTTTCCGGCTCTGCGTCAGCTTTTGACCTTCTCGGTCTGTCTCTCTCACCTGCCTGTCTGCCCTCGGGGACCCAGCGGGGAGCGTGGACCCATCCCTCCCTCAGGGGCTCCCTGTCAGGTTGTGGGCACAACTGTGTGAACAGACACACAATAAGACAGCCTGCCGGTGGTTGCGGGACACGCAGGACACGGCCAGGTGTCTGGAGGGCGGGAGCGTTCCAGCAGGGTCCGCAGAGCAGCCGCTTGGCGCTGCTTGTGTGGGAGGCAGAGGCCTTTGCTGCCGTCTTGATCTTGCCTCTGTCTCTGGCTAGGTGAGTTCTAATCCCCGGCACCAAGGACCCCCGCCTCTCTGCAGACCAGGCCCTGGAGTCGGCACGGGAGGCGTGGGACCTGCGTGCGGGCTGCGGCCTCGCTCCCTGCCAGGGGAGGGCCCTGCCTCTCCCTCCCTCTGCAGCTGACCTGTGCTCGCCGTGGGGCTGCTGGTGCCCCAGCCAAGCACCCAGCTTCCTTTGGGAGGAGTCGTGGCTCTGATGAGTAGAAGGGGGTGCCACTGGGTGGCCTCCCTCCTCACCACTGAGCACACCGGCCAGCAGGGACGGTGGCCTTCCTGGCAGCCCTGTGCAGGCGGGGGAGGTGGGTGCCACAGGACGCCTCTGAGCACCCCCGCCCCCCAGGTCGTGTATTTCACCGCTACATTCCCCTACGTGGTCCTCGTTGTGCTGCTCGTGCGTGGAGTGCTGCTGCCTGGAGCCGTGGACGGCATCATCTACTATCTCAAGCCTGACTGGTCGAAGCTGGCGTCCCCTCAGGTGAGACGGAGGTCGGGTGGGGGGACACTGTGCGGGAGCAGGCCGGCCTAGCAGCGCTCCTCACACCTGCTCTCCCCTCGCTCATCTCCAGGTATGGATAGATGCCGGGACCCAGATTTTCTTTTCTTACGCCATTGGCCTGGGGGCCCTCACGGCCCTGGGCAGCTACAATCACTTCAACAACAACTGCTACAAGTAGGCCCTACAGCCCTGCCACCCCTGCCCTGCCTGCCCGTGGGCAGCAGGCAGTCTCACCAGCCCACACGGTCCCCTCTGCCCCCAGGGATGCCATCATCCTCGCACTCATCAACAGCGGGACCAGCTTCTTTGCTGGCTTCGTGGTCTTCTCCCTCCTGGGCTTCATGGCCACAGAGCAGGGCGTGCACATCTCCAAGGTGGCGGAATCAGGTAAAGACGCCCCAAGCCCCAGCCCGGGCTCCGGAGCAGCGGCAGCTGCTGTCGTAACGGACCGTGTACGCGAACGCACACAGAATGACGTTCTGAGAAATGAGAACAATTCAAACTCAATTTGTCACATCACTCTGGGCCAGGAGGCCTGGCTGAGCAGCTGCGAGGCACAGCTGTGCAGCCACCTCAGGCCAGGCCACGTGGAGCCCCGAGCCCCCATCCATCTGTATCCAGGGGCCTCGGGGTATGTCCTCACACTTGCCTGAGTGTTGTAGAGGGAAAGGTCGGCCTTCTCTGGGTCAGTGGTGATCTGCGACCACAGTAGCTGCCGGAACCCAGGTACAGAAGGCTGAGCCAGACACGCCACTCATGAGTACAGGTCTACCAAGGGCTTGCGGGGACCTTCCAGCCCCTGGTATGGCGCGCGCGCGTGCAGACACACACACACACACACACACACGCACGCACGCGCACACACGAGGGCTCGAGTGGCCCGGCAGTGTCTTGACAGAAGTGGAAAGGCCCTTGGCCACAGGGTGCCCTGGCATCGTCCACTCCTCTGGTACCGTGGTGCAGGGTGGAGGGGGACAGGTCGTGGGTGGGGGGCTCCAGGTGTCCACACCCTGCCCCTTCCCCCTCAGGGCCTGGCCTGGTTTTCATCGCCTATCCCCGGGCCGTCACGCTGATGCCTGTGGCCCCGCTCTGGGCTGCTCTGTTCTTCTTCATGCTGCTGCTGCTTGGCCTTGACAGCCAGGTTTGAGAGGGGGGACGTTGGGTGGAGACGTGACCTCCAGAGCGCCCTGCCCCTTCTCCCACCTGCCGGGAGGGACAGACCGTTGTGCCGGAGCCTCTGGGCCAGCTCGGAGGGGGGTGTACGGGAGGAGAGTTGGCCCTCCAGGGCCTCGCTCAGGTGGTGGCGGCGGAGGAGAGGCCTGTCCCTAGCCTCTGTTCTAGCAGCCACTCGGCCCTCCACTGAACCCCTATTTCCCTAGCGTAGGGAGCGGGGCCTGGTCAGGAGGGGCGCGGCCCCGGGCCCCAGGTTGGTGGCAGGTGGCGGGAAGCGGAGAGAGGCCAGGGACAAGCAGGTGCCCCTCCCCAGGGACTCAAGGTGTCCCTCTCTCCCGCAGCGCTGGCAGCACCTGACGCAGCCCGTCTGGGGCCTCCACCACTTGGAGTACAGAGCTCAGGACTCGGATGTCAGGGGCCTGACCACCCTGACCCCAGTGTCTGAGAGCAGCAAGGTGGTGGTGGTGGAGAGCGTCATGTGACAGGTGCCCCGGCTCACATCACCAGCTCACCCTCTCGTAGCCATAGCAGCCCCTGCTCTAGCCCTCCACCCCCCCAGGGGGCTTGCCTTTCCCTGACACCTATGGGGTCTGCCGGGGGGGGAGGGGAGGAAGCACCAGAGTGCTTATAACTAAAATAACTTTTTCCATTTTTAATAAAATGCCAAAAATATCACAACCCACCAAAAATAGATGCCTCCCCCACCCCCCTTAACCAAGCTGGTGCACACGCTGCTTCCCAAGCCCTGCCGCCCGCCCTCCAGTGCCCGCTACCGTCACGTCTCACCTGACCCCACCAGGCCCTGCCTGCCTCTCTCCAGGCTCTGCCCAGCACACCCCTGGGTGGCCCCTCACCCCAGGGGCAGCAGTGGCAGCTCGGGGAACAGGGGGACTGGAGAGCAGAGGGGGCAGGCGAGGGGGGGGCAGCAGAACCAAGGCGAATATTTCAGCTGGGCTAGACCCCTCTCCCCGTCCCTTCTCTAGAAGCTTAGAGAGCCAGCCAGCAAGGGAACCTTCAGTTCCTGAGCCAGTTGCCACCAGTAGCAGTTGTGTGAGCTTGAGTGCATGTGTGCGTGAGTACATAGGGTATAGACATAGATCTCTGTTTCTCAGCCAAGGGGGCGTCATCTCTTACCTGACAGATTGCTGTGCGCCTGCTCTCTGGGAACCCCTCCTCCCTGGGCAGGTCAGTGGGTTATCGTCATGTCACCCAGGATCACGCCCCAACCACACAGACCCACGTCCTGTCCCACGGCACCCAGGAGAGGGTCTCCCTCCTCCCTGGGGCCCCCTGTGCCGCCAGACTCCCACCCCACTGCCTGGGAGTGATGGAACCCCCTGTCTCTGCACCCCTGCCCACCCAGGGCCTTGTGTGTGTGCACGTTTGTGTGGGTGCACACGTGCACAGGAACACGTGGGTCGGTGCTGTGCACACACGGCAAGGCCGTGGTGGATGGGAACCCGAGGCTGCTCTCCTGTCAGCAGCATTCCCTTGCCTTAAGTGCGAACTCGACCGAGGCGGTCATTAAAAAGGGGTCGGGGACTCAGAGGCATCTGAGCTGTGCCTTAAAGGAAGAGCGAAGTTTAGATAAATGGCGAGGGTGGGAGACCGGTCAGTACCTTGACTTTTCTAGCGTCTTTATTGCGGACTATCACATGTACGCACAAGGAGAGAGGGTAGTGTTTTTAAGAATCCGCCTACCTTTCACCCGGCTTCAACACTTGTCAACGTTTCACTAGTTTATTTTGAAAATAAGGAAGGGTTTAGGGGTGAGAGTAGTGAAAATAATATCTCTTGAAGAGATGAAAGAAGAGGCACCCCTCGAAGCTTGTCCAAATAAAGGGGTGCCCGTGCACCCCTCTCGTAAGGGTATCACATGGCCCTGAAGCACAGGGCCCGCGTAGGGTTGCAACGGGATGTGGTCGGCAACAAGCGGCTACTGGCGTTTTGGTCGCTGTCTCTCTGACTTTCACGTCAGTTCTCTCTCCACATACGCTGAAGCTAGCGATCACCCCACCTTCACTTTGATCAACCTGGAGTCGCCGTCTGGGTTCCCTGCAATGAACCCAGATGATAGCACCGCCTCCTGCCCCTCCAGGCTCTGCCCTTTCCTAGGTCTGAGGGCGCAGGCCAGAGAGCAACTAGGGCTGGACACGAGGGAAAATTACCCACGTGGTTCCTGCCCTCCAAGATCTGCCACTCCCATTGAGGAGTGCCCCTCTGGTGGCTCTGAGGGCCCCTCTGTGGCAGGAGGTGGGGTCATCCATCGTCTAGGAATGATGAGGGAGGTGGTAGGAGACATGAATTGAGGAGAGTAGGCAAGGTTGGGGTTTGGTGAGGAAGGTTTTGGGGGTTTAAACTATGAGGAAGTGTATTGTTGACCGAACACGAAGGCTAGAGGGAGGTGATGATGGTTGTGGTTGAGTTTTCCAATGAAGGGTCATCAAGGACCCAGACCCTTTCCTTCCTGACCCTTTTAAACAGCATGTGGGTGTTCTAGGCTTGGTGCTGGGTGAATGACCCCTGCCTATGAAAGAAGAGCTCGTAACCGTCGTATATTTTCTAAATAATTGGTTTTATTTTAGTCTTTTAAATAAGGTGCTCAACTCGCCAGCCTCATTTGTGAGCTCTTTTGTGCCTTATGCTTTGTCGTATCCCCAGTGCCACGGGCAGTGCCTGGTACCCACAAGGTGCTCATTCACTCATTCAAGAATTATTTGCTGCTAAGTGCTAGGATGCAGGGATCCAGGGCACCTTGCCCAGCCTGTGGGGTGGACGTGGGGTCAGCAAACACTTCCTTGAGATTGTAATGCCGGACCTGAGTCCCTGAATCTCGGAGGCTCAGCAGGATATTGAAGGCTTCCCTTCCATTAGCAGCCAGAGTCTGAAGCTGTTCCTATGCCAGAACTCACGGGAGGGCGGGGGTGGGGGGGTGGGGGTCAGCGTCCAATTAGTGCTGATTGAACACCTGTTATGTGCCTGGTGCCGGGGCGGCAGGTTAATCACAGTTCTTGCCTGCAAGGAGCCTCTCGGCCAGTCAGGAAGAGAGCAAAGCCCTTCAGCCCTAGGTAATGAGTGAGCGCACGGGCCCTCCCCAAGGCCGCCAGGAGTGAGCGGCCCTCGAACCCATGGCAACATGAGGAGGGGCCAGCTGGCCCAGAGGCTGGAAGCGGGGTAGGTCGGGAAACGCGGCGGAGAGGAGGGCGCGCAGGAGGAGGGTGGAGTGGGTTACAGCCCCTGGGCTGGCTCTGCCTTTGCCCCCTTGCCTTTACCTCATTTGGACTTGGGAGCTCGCTCCTTGTACTTCTAGCTCTTTGGCCGGAGAAGTGTCTGATGGTGCTCCAGAGTCTGGGTGTCATCGTCCGTGAAGGGGCCGTGAAACGTTCACTGACCCCCCCCCCCCCCAGAGCTGCTCCATCTCGGAAAGCGTCAGGGTTTGTTCCACGTGTGACGGCGGGAAAGGGGACGGTAAGGTCCAGGCGCCCGCAGAACCACAGCGCAGCCCTCAGGAGGAGGCGTGGGGCTGCGAGGGCTGCACGGACATGACCGACTGGGCTCTGGCACGTGGACCCCCTCTTCCCGCTCCCCTTGCATTGGACTGCCGGCCTCGTCTGGTCGTGGCTCTCCAGGAGTCTCTTGAGGGCCCCCTCGACTTCCTTGTTCCTCAGACTATAGATCATAGGGTGGAGCACGGGAGTGACACTGGTGTAGATTAAGGACACAGTTTTGTCCTGTTCTGGGGCGTAGCATGACTTGGGGCGAATGTAGATGAATGTTGTGCAGCCGTAGTGCAGAAGGGAGACCAGCAGGTGCCCAGCACAGGCGGAAAAGGCCTTGCTCCTGCCCTCAGCCACGTGGATTCTGAGGACGGCAGCGATAATGAACCCGCAGGAGAGCAGGGTCAGCAGGAAGGGAACCAACAGGATGAGCAGGCAGACGAGGAAGACCGCGACCTCACTGGCCCGCGTGCGTGCGCGCAGGCCAGGAGTAGCACAGCGGGGATGTCACAGAAGAAATGACTGATCTCATGAGACTGACCAAAGGGGAAGAGGGATATCAGTGTGGGGAGGGTGAAGGAGAGCGCAAGTCCGCTGACTCACGCCAGAGCCAGCACCTGCAGACACAGGGTCCTGGCTATGATGAGTGTGTAATGCAGGGGCTTGCAGATGGCCTCAAAGCGGTCGTAGGCCATCGCAGCCACGAGGAAACACTCTGCCCTGCCCAGGGCGCTGAAGAGATGCATTTGCAGGGCTCAGCCCAGGAAGGGCATCCGCTGGCTCCCGGACAGGAAACTGGCCAGCATGCTGGGGACGATGACCCATGTATAGCCGATTTCAATGGTGGACAGGTTGCGAAGGAGGAAATACGCGGAGTCAAAGAGGGTGATGAGCGCAAGAGTCGTGTGCCCTGCTAGGGTGACAAGATGCATGATTAGAAACAGTCCAAACAGGGAGATTTGTAACTCAGCCAGGTCCCCAAAGCCCAAGACAATGAATTCAGAGCTCAAGGTGTGCTGCTTCTGCAGTGGGGCCATCCTGCGTTCTCCTCTGTCGAGCTCCTGGGCCGGAAAAGGCAGCTTTCTAGCAATTCTCTAAGTCGTGGGAGACCCTGGAGCCCTCTCCACAGATGGCCCTTGTCCCCATTCTGTGAGCCTTTTGAACTCTGCCTTCTGTTCAGCGAGAGCGGCGGAGTGCTCGCTCTGATGGTGACGTCACTTTAGTTCACCTGTTGAGTTATTACAGAAACGAGCCGAGATGAGTGAAGTTGTCTTTAACAGACCCTAACGAAAGTCCTCCTTCTGACTACGTTTTGAAGAGCGGCCTCAGGGTAGGGGTTGGGTGCTGAGCGTGATGTTACTTAGGTTGGAACAGAGGCCGGGCCGGCGGGGTCATTGACGCCGTGGGGAATTCCCGTGGGATGGAGGGTCCGGCGAGTTGGTCTTAAAGACACTTTGACTCTGTGCGTTGGCTATGTTGTCCCTCCCTCGCCACCGCCCCTCCCACCAAACTCCCAGGATTCCTGCAGCCTCCCCCGTTTCAGCTCCGCTGAGTCGCAGGGAGACCCCGGCTTACGTGTCACCCCGCTCTAGACACCTCTTCTGAGCCCTGGGCTGAGTCAGGCGGATTCTCTCTCTGGCTACCCCAAAAGCCTGTGGGCTCCATGATGGCAAGAATGATTTCTTATTTAGGCTCTCCAACAGTGGCTGGCACATATTAGTGTTACTGGTGAAGATCTGTTGACTAAAAGTCTGTTGCTCGTTTCTGCATCCTCTGCAGTCAGGGCAGAGTCAGACATTGAGTAGGCACCCAACACGTATGCTTGAGTTAATGGTTAAGTGAAAGCAGGGAACCTTTGACGTATTGGGGATGCTGAGGTCATGATCGTCCAGGGTGGGAGGAAGCAGGACAGAACTAGGACATAGTCGGCACCTTCCCAGACTTTGGGGGACACGTTTGCTTCTCTCTTCCCCGGTAGGACCAAAGATACAAGTAGGAGGCCTTATGCCTAGGCTTCGATTCCTTCCTGTGCATCCCTTTCTCACAGCAGAGGAGAGGAGAAGCTTGCTAAAGAGTCTAGAGATCTAACACATCGAGACTCAACAGGAGTGACCTGTTGAGGTCACTGAGATGGGTTCTCTTTATTTTCAGCGCCTCGTGGAAGTGGAGTTGTCACCTCAAGGACAGGAGCTCACTTAGGTACCATTTGGACCGGGGCCAAAGTGTGAGACGCGAAGTGTGTTCACTGAAACCTGAAAACCCATTCTGCTGATGGTTTTGCTTGGCCCAGACGGAGTTTGTGCTTCCAGTTTTCCAGCCCCTTGCATGTTACACTGACTATTCTTTGGGTGTTCACTGACCTAATGGGCGCCTAGAGTCTCTGAGCAGCACGGGTCCCTGGAGGGCCGTTTGCAGAGCCGATGGTCACGACGTCTTCCCCGGATGACGCCTTCCCTGCTCCCAGCCCTGCCACCAGCTCCGCCTGGAAATCACACTAAGTGCCCTGCTCTGCCAGCGGTCTGAGTGAGGCCATCCTTTCCGGGTTCTTGTTTCTCTTCCTTGGACTCGGACCCTCGGCTCTGGCTTGGCCACAGCTGATCACTTCCACTCTTTTTTCCCATGACGGGGCTGCGGACATGTGGGGATTGCTTTGTTTCATTTGGGCCCTAAACCTTGAAAACACTGAAAACACAAAAATGAAAGTCAAAGACTTTCAAAGACACATGATCCAAACGGTTGAAAAGCGAGAAGTGAAAGTCAGTGTGACTTTCTCCCCCTGCTCTCCCAGAGAGCATCGCTCTCAGCCGGGGGGCTCACTTCCTTCCCTGCTTTGTCCGGTGCGTACAAACGCAAACACTTCACGCACACGCACACACTCACACGCATGGGCATACACACACATACACACTCCCACACGTGTACACAGAAACAAGCATGCACACACCTTACACACGCAAGCATAAACACGATCACATGTACGCACACATGCACATTTGCACACGTGTATGGACACACACAGTGCACACCTGCACGCATACATCAACACACACCTGCACGCATATATGCACATGTTCCCACACTCACACGTGTGTGTATGTAAACGTTCACCACAGTCACACATTAAAAAAGCTGAAATGGGATCATATTACACATATAAACTTACTGCCCTTAGACTGCCCTTAGTGTTTTCACTGCATAATGTGTCCGGGAGAGGTTTTCAGTCAGCACATAACTGGTTTACTTCAATCTTCTTTTGTTTTTTTAACATCCTTATTGGAGTCTAATTGCTTTACAATGGTGTGTTAGTTCCTGCTTTACAACAAAGGGAGTCATACTTCAGTCTTTTAACTGCCGCATTCTACAGTATGGACGCACTGTAATGTCATTAAGTGTAATGAAATAATACAACAAACACACGATAACAGATAAAACCTATACACAAAAGTAAATAAAACATAATTAAAATAACTGAGACTTTAATCAGTCTTTCATTACTTCGGTGTTGCAGTGGTTTCTATTTGTTTCTTACCACACGCCACGGTCCAAAGCATGGCCCCGCGTGAGTACGGCTCGTGCATCCTTCCTGCTCTTTTCTCGCGTGCCTGGAACGGCCCCGGAGAAGAGATCTGGTTTGGTTACCTGGGAGGCACAGATCAGCGCGTGAAGCGGAAAACCGGGGAGAAGCCCGAGGAGGAGGAAAGCCCATCTTCAGGGAAGCAGCGGCAGCGCCCAGTGGCCTGGACCCGGTGGCACAGCTTCCCGCAGCCTGGCCGGTGGCTTTCCCGCCTGCCCGGACCACGGGGAGCGAGCCCTCGGAAGCACTGTCTGATGGCTGGAAGGAAGGGAGTGTCCTTAGAGGAGCTGCTACGTTGGCCCTAGAGGAGAGGTGGGGAAGGAGGCCGTCCCTGTGGTCCACCCCACCGAGGGGAGGCCCTTCCCTAGGTCACACAGCTGAACCCAAGCCCAAACTCAATTGCTCAGGTTTTCCTTGCCAAAAAAAAAAAAAGAGAAAAAGAAAAAACAGTCTAGATCTTGACAATGTTGTTTAACTCAGATCTGCTGAAATTGCGGGCCCACTGTGCCGTCACCAGTACGCGAATGGGCCTCAGGCTGATTTTAGAGGCAGAAAATGCACAGGTTTGCTTGGGTTTGAATCAAGCCATCAGGCCTTGCTAGAGAGGAGTGCAGAGTGGGCAGTGGAGCCCGAGATTGGTGAGCTTTTAAGCCCCCCAGCCCCCAAAGCTGAGAGTCTACAAGGGGACTTAATCAGGGCCATCGGGGATTCCATTTTTAATCTGCAAACTCTGAGTCATCAAAGTAGCTTCATTGAACGAAGTGGGGACTGAGGGTTATGGAAGCTTGAGAAAGCTACTACTCAGCTGACCCAGGCTTCTGTCTAATACTTTCATCTCCCCGGTTCTGGTCTAGGTGTAGCCCGATGTCCAACCTGCACCGTGCCCTGCATCCTCGTAAGGCAGGACCCCAACGACGCCTCGCCTACATTCATAAAGCCAGTCTTCCCCCTGCAGCCACTCTGGGCCTTCCTTTGGTTCACTTCCACGGCCCACAGGCTTGCTCAGAATAAACCTCCCTTCCACCGCCGTCCTTTGGAGGATAGCCCTGCCCGGGCCAAAGCCTCGGAGGGCTAGCTCGGTGCTGGCCTGCAGGCGGCAGTGGGACAAGGCCTGCCCCGCAGCACTCTGCCACACTCTGCAACCGGAAACAGGACCCCCAAGAGCCCTCTGGGTACTTAGAATTACACACACTTCCCCTTGAATCATTCCAGTCGTTTCTGCCTCTAATCATGACCCCAGAGGGGCTGCCAACAGTCCAAGGTGGGCCTACGGCACTTTTCCACCTTCCTCTCCCTCCTCCCTGGCCTGTTTCTCCTCTTGGCCCCAGTTTCTAATACAAAAGCTCTTCTGCCATCTAATGGAGAGAAGCACCGTGCAACTCTCCAGCGTCGATGAGTGGCCTGATGTGGCGGCAGCGCGGGGCTGAGGATATGCTGTCTTCCTCCAGCTAATGCACATGCCCACCTTAGTGCCAGCATTACCGGCACGTGGGGTCCGAAGGGAGGGATGGCAAGTAAGAGGTTTTAACATAAATTCAGCACTTTGGAAGAAAGGCACCTCAAAAGGGCCCTAAGTAACTGGGGCTGCCGCCTCTGCAAATTCCTAGATGTTCTAAGGCAGTGTCAGCGCAGCTGCCACACCACTCACAGCCACAGACTCTGTGTGTCTCCCCTGGTTTCCTCGAGGAAAGAGATGCCACATGGAGATGCAGTGAAATACACTGTTGGTGAGCAGCGTCCAGAGGTCCACGTTTCCTCACCAGGGGGAATTTGTCAGAGGTTCTCAGTGTGGAGTATTTGGTCTCTTTCTCCTTCCCTTTCCACTCCCTCCAATGGGTTGTTCTGAGTCTAACTGTGTGGGGTGTAGGGAATTAGCTGTATTCACAAACCAGCCCTTACCAGTGCAGAGGCTTTGCTTCCCCATCTGTTGGGACTTTTCTTGTATTTCTCAAGTGGTTCAGAACTCCGGCAGGGAAGAGGTATGCTATTTATTGGCCCTTCTTCACTCCCCCAAATTCTCAACTTAAGTGCTAATATTTGTACCTAAGTTTCTTAGAAATTGTGCTGCCAAGGAGGCAGGCGTGCAGTCCTGAGTGGGGAGCCTCAGAATTCCCTTCATTTCTCAGGGAGGGAACTCTGCTCCCGCTTCCTCACCTTACGGGCAGTGGGTCGGGACACTAGGCCTCTTCGTGGAACCACGTGCTTGTATTCGGTTAGGACGTGATGATGAAGCAATCTGGTTGATTGTTCTTCCCTTAACAGTCTCTTCATGGTTGTTCTGATTTACTGAGGTATAGTTGATGTACAGTATTATATAAGTTTCAAGGGGCACAGCGTAGTGATTCACAGTTTTTAAAGGTTATAATCCATCTATAGTTATTATAAAATATTGGCTCTATTGCCTGTACTGTACAATATATCCTTGTAGCTTATTTATTTTGTACATAGTAGTTTGTACCTCTTAATCTTCTTAGTGACAGATTGATGGGTTCTCTTTATTTTCCTGCCTTGTATTTTGGCAACCACAAAGAGTTCCACAGTTGAAATTACCTGTAGGTAGGAAAGCATCGGATTTCTAGGACCACCAGGCACCCCATGCCCCTGATTTCCTTCCATCTGCTTCCTTCCCTCGGGGGAGAAGCGTCCACAGACCTTGGGGCCGGGACGGGTTGGTCTCAGCCAACCCAGATTCTGGAGTTTGTGGGAATACCTTGTCACCTAGTTTTGTTGTGGACGTTACCCTGGGTCTTTGGTTTTGCTATCGTTTCCTGCATCTCTTTCTCGTTCTCCTTCGGTGCTGGGAGAGTAGATGAGGATTTTGTGAAGATTCAAAAATGATGTTACCACCTCTGCTGCCACCTTCCCAGAATCGAGAAACTGTATGACTTCTGGGTCAGAATGATTAATAAAGATATCTTAACATCGATACAACAAAACACAGAAAAATTAGACGTTCTGGGCAAATCGTGACTTGACATGGATCTAAGTCCTCTGTCCATGTTTCTCCTGAAACGACAAATGACGGGGGGCCGAGGGGCGCAGGAGAGCAGAGCTCCTTGGGGAATTGCGCCCACTGACTGAGAAGGGTCAGGGCTGGAGGTTCGGCAGCCGGAGGAGGGGGACGCAGCCTTCTGGGGAGAAGTCCACCTGATACTGGTCGCATCTGATGATGTCAGGGCCAGAGCTGGGCACTGCCACGGAGTGGCTTTCTGGGGGGACTGTGCCCAACCGACCGACTGGCTACTGCCCTAGGATAGAAAAAGAACGTCTGTGCTGCAGTCGTCTTGGGCTCCAGCCTCACCACCCTCACTATCACTTGCTCCATGTTGAAGAGGACAAATCTAAAGCTGAGGGAGATGAAGCATCTTAGCTTCCCCGCAGCCACCCAGCCGGGAAGGGGTGGAGTTGAGTTGGGCCTCGGGTGGTCTGCCTGGCCCCAGCTCAGCTCCACCTCACAGTCAAGTCTGGCCTCAGTTTCCACTGTAAGCAGACTAACGCTTGACTCTTGTCTGCTTCACGTGTCTGTGTTTGGTCCCCTATTAGTCTCTAAATTCGTCCATACACCCTGGCACAGAGGAGGTATACAGCAAATGATGGCTCTCAGTCTATTAACGCTGGTGTGTGGTCAAGGATCACAGAGGCTGCTCACGTCAGTAATGTGGTTGGCATACACCTCTAATTGTTTCCCCTGAGGTTCTCTTGCCAAGATCCTTTTGTATTTCCTAAATCTCTCTCTGCTTAACAAGGGCCAGCACAGGTGACCCCCAACCCGGACTGCAGATCGGAAAGTTGGGATTCGTTTCCTGAGCCGTACTGTGAGCCATGTGACTCGGGGACGTGCCGCTCTCTCCCTAGAGGGTGAGTCTAGCTGAAGATGCGCCAGGTATGCTTGTCCTTTGTGTGTCCCAAGCGAGAGGACGGGACTTTCTTATGACCTATGCTGACTTCACTGCAGCCCTGAGCCGCTGGGCAATGGGAGGCCGGCCACAGGCTACAAGGGAACTCAGAGGCAGAGGACTCCAGAGTCCCTGGCAAGTTTGTGCCCAGAGGGACGTCCTTTGCCCCTGTCCCAGGTGGACCTCAGAATCTGGGGACCAACTAGTCAGGAAATGTTGATAGCTATGGAAAGAGTGCAAATTTAGACTACACCCCTGGGAAAGAAGGACTCACCTCTGCCCACATGTTCATTCTCTGCTGCGGTCGGTGCCTGCTCTGCAGAAGTGCAAGGGCGTTACTGATCAAGCATCCTGTCCCGGAAGGACCTACCATTGACTCCTGATATATACAGCTCTTAGATCCTCAAGGCTGTTTTAACACCTTACTATCAAGCTCCTCAAGGCACAGGTGATTGAGCCTACCGGCTTCCGTCTAAAGGAAATCACGCACAGACCAGAGACTACAGTTCTTTCCATTTCCCAGCTGAACTAGAAATCCAAACTTCAGGTAAGTGAAGACATCATGGTTGGCCAGAGCACTGTTGAAATCAGGCAAACAGGTTACGATTTGACAAGAGAGGGCTGGTGAAAATCTCACCGTGTTCATCCCAAAGCAGGTTTAATCTCAGGAAAACAAAGTTTGGCTCAAAGGCAGAGCAGGAAGGGGCTCTCCTTCTGATGTTCTCTACTCCCATCACTGAGCTGCTCAGCCCATCTCACAAAGGCAGTTCGTGGCAATTCCATCTCATGCCCTGGGGGCTGCAATGCCGTTTTCGGAAATAGATGCCATCTATGGAGTTCTCAGTGAAGAGCATGCTGGGGCCTTTTCCCCGGGGACGATGTTGCCAGTATCTCAATGGTACAGGATACTTTTGCGTGCGTAGAGGCTGCTCTCCTTAGTCCTCCAGACGGCTCAGTCTGCTCACACAGCGCCACTCCATGAGGCCAGAGTCAGCCCCGATGGCAACGAGAAGCCACCACCTTCTGTAAGGACTAGCCCGTTCCACGCCCCAGCACACGGCGCCAGCTTCCTGTGGAACCAGGCCCATCAGTGGCTTCTGAAAAGCTGCGTGGTCTTCATGACTGCCGTTCAAACCCTGGTAGGCACCCTGCTAGGGGTAAGTGAAGGCTTCCCAAGGCACAGGCAGGGAGGGGTAGCTTTAAATTATGAATATTCACAGTAAGCCAGAAATCACATCTTTGCCACTATTTAAACTTATGAACAATTTCCGATGCTAGCTTAAAAATGTGTGTGTGTGTGTGTCATAGTTTCACAAAATTCTTTTGCAGGGAAGTGAGCAAAATTGTCTGGAGTCCACTGACTGGAGTCGATAGGACCTTGGCTGCGGCCTTCAAAGCCCTCGGTGGAGGTGGCCTCAGGCCTCTCGTGTGTCTGCTCTGTGACCGGAGCACAGCAAGCGTATGTCCTCACAGGAGCAGAGGTGGGCGCTGCTTCCAGGACCCCGCACTGTTTTTAGAATCGAACGGCATGAAGGCACGAAAACCCTCAAGTGGGAAGTGAAAGTGCGAGTCACACGACAGAGGTGTGACTTCAGCCTTGGGGACCAGCAAGGAGGGGGAGGGGAAGGCCTCTTTCCCTAGGACTGGAGTGAATCACTTTCTCTCTCATTTTCGTGTTTGGACCCTACAGTCACGAAGCGTCTGAAAAGCTGTCTGTGTCTGTGTCTGCTGCTTCTCTCATTCCTGCTCTGGGGCAAGAGTTGAAAGCCACTAGGAAATGAATAGGTTGTACTTGAAGCCAGTGGTTCTCTCAAACAGAGACACCAGAAGGCAGGGGCGGGACTGGTTAAAGCATTGCTGGGGGGACTTCCCTGGTGGCGCAGTGGTTAAGAATCTGCCTGCCAGTGCAGGGCACGCGGGTTCGAGCCCTGGTCCGGGAAGATCCCACAGGCTGTGGAGCAGCTGGGCCCACGCACCACAACTACTGAGCCTGGGCTCTAGAGCCTGCGAGCCACAACTACTGAGCCCCTGCGCCACAACTCCTGAAGCCTGTGCGCCTAGAGCCCGTGCTCCGCAACAAGAGAAGCCACCGCAATGAGAAGCCCGCGCACCACAACGAACAGTAGCCCCCGACAGCCGCAACTAGAGAAAGCCCGCGCACAGCAATGGAGACCCAATGCAGCAAAAAAAAAAAATGTCTACAAATAATAAATGCTGGAGAGGGTGTGGAGAAAAAGGAAGCCTCCTACACTGTTGGTGGGCATGTAAATTGGTGCAGCCACTATGGAGAACAGTATGGAGGTTCCTTAAAAAACTAAACATCGAACTACCATATGATCCAGCAATCCCACTCCTGGGCATATGTCCAGGCAAAACTATGATTCAATAAGATACACGCACCCCTATGTTCAGAGCAGCGCTGTTCACAGTAGCCAAGACATGGAAGCAACCTAAACGCCCATTGACAGATAAACAGATAAAGAAGATGTGGGAATAGATACGATGGAATATTACTCAGCCATAAAAAACTGAAACAATGCCATTTGCAGCAACCTGGATGGACCTACAGATTAGCATACTAAGTGAAGTAACACAGAGAAAGACAAATATCATATGATATCACTTATACGTGGAGTCTTTAAAAAAATGATATAAATGAACTTATTTAGAAAACAGAAATGGACTCACAGCCATAAAAAACAAACTTACGGTTACCAAAGAGGATAGCAGAGGGAGAGGGGGAGAGATAAATTAGGGGTTTGGGATTAACAGATACACACTACTATATATAAAATAGATAAACAACAAGGACCTACTCTATAGCACAGGGAACTATATTCAATATCTTGTAATAAAGTATAGTGGAAAAGAATGTGAAAAAGAATATATATATAAAACAATATGTGTGTGTGTGTGTGTAATGGAATCACTTTGCTATACACCTGAAACTAACACAACACTGTAAACGAACTATACTTCAATTTTATAAATGGTTAAAAAAATTTTAATGAAATAAATAAAATCATTTATGCTTTACATAAAGGTGCATTATTAGAAAGTTAAAATTTCTCATAGGGGGCTTCCCTGGTGACACAGTGGTTGAGAGTCCGCCTGCCAATGCAGGGGACACGGGTTCGGGTCCTGGTATGGGAAGATCCCACGTGCCGCGGAGCAACTAAGCCCGTGTGCCACAACTGCTGAGCCTGCGCTCTAGAGCCCGCGAGCCACACGTACTGAGCCCACGCACCTAGAGCCCATGCTCTGCAACAAGAGAAGCCACCGCAATAAGCCCGTGCACTGCAACGAAGAGTGGTCCCTGCTTGCGCAAAGTGCAGCAACAAAGACCAAAGGCAGCCAAAAATAAATAAATAAATAAATAAATAAATAAATAAAATTTTTCCTCATAATGTCTCTGCACTAACCCCTATGAGCAGTTTTATGTGTATTCGTCCAGATTTTTTCCTAGGATATGCTAACCTGCATTTACAATGTTTTTTTACATAAATAAGATCACATCAAGTACCAATTTGGCTGTTTATAATTCTTATTCCATGAATGCCATGTTCTTGTCATTTGTACAATTCCCTATTGGATTGTTTGTCTTTTATGTACTGATTTCTAAGAGTTTTTTGGGTTTTTTTTCACATTTTAAAGATATTTTCTTTAGCTTGCTATTTGTGTCACTGATTTTTTCCTAACTCGTTTGTCTTTTCATCTTATTTATGGCGTTTTGTTCATAACAGAGTTTAACATTTTTGTATAATTAGACATTGATTTTATTTTATTTTTTTGCCTTCTGCACTTTGTATCCTGCCTTTTTTTAAATTTTTTTTCTTTTTTTTTTAAGATGCTGGGTGTAGGAGTTTATTAATTAATTAATTTTATTTTTTTGCCGTGTTGGGTCTTCGTTTCTGTGCGAGGGCTTTCTCTAGTTGTGGCAAGCGGGGGCCACTCTTCATCGCAGTGCGCGGGCCTCTCACTATCACGGCCTCCCTTGCTGCGGAGCACAAGCTCCAGACGCACAGGCTCAGTAGTTGTGGCTCACGGGCCTAGTTGCTCCGCGGCATGTGGGATCTTCCCGGACCAGGGCTCGAACCTGTGTCCCCTGCATCGGCAGGTGGACTCTCAACCGCTGCGCCACCAGGGAAGCCCTCCTGCATTTTTTACTATCTGGTTTATAAAGAATCATCCCAATTGATTCCCAATTTGATGCTTTCACGGTGTTTTCTGCCATAAATACGTTTCACATTTCTTTGTGTTCGGACATTGATTCATATTTACTCATGCATGGCTTCTGGGTTTTGTATCATGCATAAATGTCTTCATCAATGTTTTCTCCTTTCATTTTTATGGTTTCATATTTTCTATTTAATTGTATGCTTTCATTTATTCCCATTTCAAGTTTAATTCTTTTGGAAATTAATGTTTCTGTGAAAAGTAAAATCTAGACCAGCTTTCTTCTGACTTGTGTAATCCAAGTAATTTCACCATTGCTCTTTATGTACTCTTTCAATTTCGGTTTCACTCTGACTGCTGACTTAATTTTACATTTTCTCTCCAGTCACATCTCTGGCTTGGTCCCTTAGACACAGCTGCTGGCATCCTGGCTGATAAACCCTACCTTCCGTGAGAATATGGAACTTGTTTTTTATTTTGGACGTCAATTTTGCAGACACATATCTTGGCCTTTCTCCACCTATCCTTCACCCTACTACATGGTAGAGTAATGTTCCCTCATTCCCTAACCAGGTAATATGCTATAATTACAGAGACCTGCATAAATATGGCATGTGGGAATGCATAGTTCTTGCAAAATTATGAACTCCACCTGAAAACTCTCTCATCACTAAACCTCGGACTCTGTATATTTACACATGTGTGTATGCAACCCTTTTAAACAAAATATTCACAACACCATTATTTATAGTAGTAAAAACCAGAAAAACTCAAATGTTCAAGTATCCCCAACTCAACAGTCCTCTAATCCATTGATGCTTTAATCTCCTCTCTCTCATCCCCTTCTTGTCCTCACGTTATTCCCTGCATTCTTGGGAAGGCAACTTAAGCTGAACCAATCAAATGTCTGTCTGTCTTTCTCTGTCTCTTTCTTCTCCCTCCCCAATCCCAACTTTCTGTACTGAATCCTTCAGGTCACTTCCTCAGAGAGGCCAGCCCAGATCACTCAACCCGAATTAGCTAGAAGAACAAATTGCAAGAATAAACAAAGGTGGGGGTTAAACTTTGGTGACGATGACATTTCAACTCGGTCGAGAAATACGGATTATAAACGTTATAAATAAATAACGTTCCAGGGCTTCCCTGGTGGCGCAGTGGTTGAGAGTCCGCCCGCCGATGCAGGGGACAAGGGTTCGTGCCCCGGTCCGGGAAGATCCCACATGCCGCGGAGCGGCTGGGCCCGCGAGCCATGGCCGCTGAGCCTGGGCGACCGGAGCCTGTGCTCCGCAACGGAGGAGGCCACAGCAGTGAGAGGCCCGCGTACTGCAAAAACTAAAAATTAATAAATAAATAAATAAATAAATAACGTTCCAACACCTGACTAACCTTTGGGGGCAAAACAAAATTAGGTCAATGTCATTTTTTGCACCCAAATAAATTCCTAGTGGATTAAAATTTTAAAGTACTAGAAGACGTTATGAGTGACAAATTTTACAGTTTTACAGTAGTGGGTAAGGCTTTCTATTGGACATAAACTACAGAAATCATAATGAAAAGATCGGTGACTTAAATACATTTTAAAAGTTTTTAAAAACCTTCTATATAGAAAAGAAGTATGACCAAAGTTAAAATGAAGCAATGAGGAAGGAAAGCGTTTTCAAATTACAGCAAAGATTTGATATCTTTAACATATAAAGAGCACTCTCAAATCAATAAGTGAAATATGACTATTACAATTAAAAAACAGAAAAAAAGGATATGAAAAGACAGTTCTCAGAAGAGGAGTTACCAGTGGCCAGGTGTCATATGAATATTGTTAAACCAGTTTAGAAATCAAAAGAAAGTGAAACAATATTGAGATATGATTTTGGTTACTATATGGGCAAAGATTTAAAGGATTGAAAATGTCTTGCTTGGTGTGCATTATGGGCTGAATTGTATCCCCCCTTAATTCGTATGTTGAAATCCTATTGTCTAATGTGACAGTATTTGGCGATAGGGACTTTAAAGAGGTAATTAAGGTTATATTTATCAGGTCATAAGTGTGGGTACCTAATCCAATAGGTCTGGTGTCCTTATAAGAAGAGGAACAAGACACCAAAGAGCTCTCTCTTTCTCTCCCTACACACACACACACACACACACACAAGGACATGTGAGGACACAGCGAGAAGGTGTCTGTCTGTAACTCAAGGAGGAGGCCTCACCAGAAACCAACCTGCTGGCACCTTGATCTTGGACTTCAAGTCTCCAGAACTATGAGAAAATAAATTTCTGCTGTTTAAGACACCTAGTCTATGGTATTTTATTATTATTTTATTATGGCGGGCTAAGCTGCCAAATAGAGGGTAGGAAGTAAGAAAATGGACACTTTCATACACAGTTGGTTGGAGTTAAATTGATGCAAACGTTTTGGAGGGCAACTTGGTAATACATATCAAACACTTTAAAAAGAGATTACTCTTTGACCCAACAAGCCTCCTTCTAAAATCCTATTGTACATAATGTGTTACACAAAAACAAATGTACCAGGGTATTAATTTCAGCATGGTTCATAATACTGAAAAATTATAAGTAGCCTAAAGGCCTATGTACAAGACATTGGTTAAAATAACTATGGTATACACATTCTGTGGAATATTATACAGCTATTGAAAACAATGTGGAAGGCACAGGCTTCTCCAAATCCACTATATGGCCCACTTCTGGGCCAATTTTCGGTGCCCTGTCTGGAAAGGGAAGGTCCTTCTCCTTGTCCCTTTCCTCCAGCTGCCCCTTGCAGTGCCTCCCCTCCTTTGACTCATTTGTCTCCTTTTCTACCACAATATGAGTTGATCAGCAAGGAGCTAATCCCTTAACAAGAAAAGAGGCCTATTTCTCCCTTGAAGTAATAAAGGAGGGCCAAGTCCTCAGACCACAGTAGTTAAATAAATAAAATTATGATTCCCTCAATTCATTAATAGTCAGGACTTTGCTATTGCAAGTGAAAAAAAGTAGAACAGAAACAATCAAAAATATTCCCATTACCTTAAGCGAAAGGGAGAATTTCTGGGTCTGTATAACCGAAAGGTACAGAGGTAGTTCCTGTCTTCAGGCATGGCTGGATCCAGGACTCGGTTCTCTGAGATGTGTCTTCTTCTTGCTCTAGCTTCCCCTCTGTCCATTACCAGTCTGCCCTCCTGCAGCCCCAAAAGTGTCACTGGTTGGATGGGATCACCACGGCCGGAGGAAAGCAGTGCTCCGATTGGCCAGGCCTGAGCCACATGCCCACCCCTGGAATCAGAGGTGACGTCAACTCTATCAGAACCATAATGGCCGAGAGAAAAGGAAAGGGGAGATTTTCTAGCGTGACATGACGATACCGGTACCAAGAGAAGGGACACGGATGCTGGGTGACAAAACCCATAGATGTCCTCTACAGTGGTGCAGACTTTTCATCAAATTCAAAATCAATGTCCAATGTTTTAAAGGAACAAGACTAGGAAAGATTATTCCTTAATCTAACAGAACAGTATTTGTACTTTCCCAAAATAAAAATACTTAGGTCAGAAGGAATACATACGTGATGAAAATATTTAAACAGTACGTACGTGTGAAATTTACCAGGTGGGAGTTTCTTTCGCTAATGCTAATGTCTGGAGATGAGCATTCCTGATAGTGGAGGTGGCTCACTCTAGGTAGTTACTATGCATATCCCCACACATTCACATGGTGGCAGCACAGTGTGAGAACAGAACATACCATACAGAGAACATAGCATATACCACGCAGAGATTCTCAACTTGTTTTAATCTTTCTTAGTACCCAGCTATCTACCTTGCTCTTTCTCTAACTGCCACACGGTTTTCCACTAGGATGGGCTTACTGTAATTTACTGAATCCTTACTCAGTTGAAGCTTTTTTACTCAATGCTATAATTAACATTCTGGTTAATTCTGCCTTGTTTGCATATGCAAGAGTTTCTCTCTGAAAGATTCCCAAAGGTAGGCCAAAGGGTAAGAACAGCTTAAACTTCAATGTAAAATGCCAAATAAATGTCCCGATAGCTTTACTAACACTCCAACTGATAAAGTATAAAAGTCTCTGTTTCTAACAAATATTGGAGGTTGTTAATTAGTTAAATTATTCCTACACTAAAACCTGCCCTGTTCTCACCAAAAGGAAGACTTGAAAGGCTCAAATTGTTTCCAAGTAACTTAACGGAGTCCCAGAAAAAAAGCTCAAGAATATGTTTGGGAACACCAATATCCAGCATCCAAGGTAAAATTTCACAATGTCTGGCGTCCAATATAAAATCACCACGCACGAAAAGCAGCAGGAAAATCCAGTCCCATTAGGAGAGAAATCAATCACAAAGAGGCATCCCAAGTGGAACGGAAAAAGTAAAACTACCTTATCTGCAGACCACCTGATCATGTATGTAGAAAATATGATGTAATTCACAGAAGAGCTACTAAAACTATAAGGGAATTTAGCGAGGTTGCAGGAAACACTATACATTAGAGGGGGCTAACTCCTCCCCCAAAGACTTAACTAATTGTCCCAAAACTTTTCTTCACTCGTCTGAAACAAGGTCAGTAGACCACAAAGTTCCAGTTCCAGTGTTTCTGGGTTGTTTGATCTTCTGCAAACTAAGCTTTTTATTTTGGCAGGAATCAGACCTACTGGTACAAGGTGGTGGGCAAACTAGAATTCTGGTGGGAGGGCACACTTTCTGAGCAGCAACCATGTACTGTACACCAACAGCCTTAAAAAATCAATAGAAAAGTGAATTTTTACCTCAGCAATTCTACCCTTTGGAATCTACCTTGAGGACATAACCAGTCAGGCAAATACTTACACAGAAGAATTCCACTGACTCGTTTCTTATAATAGGGAAAACTGGAAACGTATTAAATGTTAACGCTTATAGTACCTCTTTTATGCAACCAAGTACGTGTTTTTGAAGAAATTTCAGGGGAGAAAAGCTCATATGTTAAGTGAAAATAATTCAGGAAAAAACTTAACCATGAACTTGCAAAAATTACATTATCTTCTTGCTATATATAAATGAAAGTATAAAACTAAGAAAATATTCCAAAATACTGATAGTAGTTAACGCTGAATGACACGACATAATGCATTTTACTTTTCTTCCATCTCCTACACCGTCTTCAATTACCTTGTACTACTAGAATACCTGAAGCCCAGAACCTTCCCTTGAAACCAAGGACAAAGCAAGAAACCGTGGAGGCGCAGTACCTGAAAATATACTCAGACACGGAGTAGTAGTTCAGTTTTATTTTCTGCCGTAACAAACGTTTCAGCACCTCCTCCTCCAGCAACAGGGAAACAACAGGGCCAAGCGGGCGCAAGACCAATGCAAGCAAACAATTAGGGCCCCAGAATAAAGTGGCAACTAGTGTAGGAATCAACGCACCGGGGAGGGACGCCCTGCCTAGGAAGAGGCGCTAGGTTAGTCCTACGCCCCCTTTCCTGGCCCGGGCTTAGTGAAAACATGGAGCACAAAGTGCTGCATGGTCCGCAGCAACAGAGAAGGCTGGTTGAGACCGGAGGTGATGGAAATCTGGAGTCAGCCCGGGTCCTCAGCACTCACTGGGCTAAAAGGGAGAGCAAGAGAAAACCCAGTGAAATGTGGTAACTGTGCGCCTCATGCTCTGCCCGCTCAGCGCGCGGCAGGCTCGGCGCGCAGGTCTACGGCCTCAGACCCCGCCTCTGGGGGTCTCCAATTCACGCTTACAGCCAGCCCGGCCACCTGCCACCGCCCCCCACCGGGGCCCCTCGGAGAACTGACACGGCTAGGGTGCTGCCGCACACTGCGAGCTCCTTCCACACCGCCCCTCGGTGGCGCTGGCCATGTGGCGCCGGGGGCTGGCAGGCCCTCTCTGCCTCCACGGGCCATCGGAGGGGCACCGGGAAGGAGCCGGTGGCGGCACGGCCAAGGAACCGCCTCCCGACCTGGCCTGTGCCGCAGGCCTGCGTGCTCTCAGGCCGCTCTCACTTGTCTCGGCCCCCTCCAGGTCTGCTCCGCCCCCTTCTGGTCCCTCAGGCCGTCTCCCCCCGCGCCCCCCACCTCTCCCCGCCCCCGCTGACCCCTCCCCCACGAGGCCAGCGCCTCCAACGGTCTTGCTCCCCCTTCCCCCACCCCTCCACATCCCCGGGCTGACCCCCTTCTCCCCCTTCCACTGGCTCCCGAAGGCGCATCCCTCGGCCTCTCCTCAAACAGAATATAACTGGAGCAGTTGGCTTCCGGATCCTCTGCCCACGGGCCCGACAAACCCACCCAGCCCCGAGGCGGTGTGTGCACCAGTCCCCGGCGCGCCGTGTCCACCTGGTCCGTAGGCGGCGTCTCCACCTGGTCCCGGCGCGGCGTGTCCACCTGGTCCCTGCGCGGCGTCTCCACCTGGTCCCGGCGCGGCGTCTCCACCTGGTCCCGGCGCGGCGTGTCCACCTGGTCCCTGCGCGGCGTCTCCACCTGGTCCCGGCGCGGCGTCTCCACCTGGTCCCGGCGCGGCGTGTCCACCTGGTCCCTGCGCGGCGTCTCCACCTGGTCCCGGCGCGGCGTGTCCACCTGGTCCCTGCGCGGCGTCTCCACCCGGTCCCGGCGCGGCGCGTCCACCTGGGTGCGGTGCGGGTTGGCCACCGGGCCGTGGGACGGCGTGGCCACGGAGATGCCATATTCGGCGTCTGCCCGCCCCGGGGAAACCATCTCCTCTCGGCCCAGGAGCAGGCGGCAGCTGCAAGAACTGTGGACCTCCAACGTCTTGTGCGACACCTCTGGCTCCATCTGGCTCGCCCTGGCCTTCACCACCTCTCGCCACGCCACCGCCATCGCCTCGGGCTGCGGCCTCCATGCTGCCACAGGCTTCGCTTCTGCCCTCCACGCCCAGCACGAGCTTCTGAAGGAACGAGGCCCCCACAGGAAGCTCCGCCCCTCGGCGGCTGATGTCACTGGGGCTCCCAGGGCGCCTGCGCAAACAGGCCCCGCCGCCATTCCCCGGATGTCACGCTTGCGAGGCCTCTGGGCACGTGACTGCTTCCCAGCAAACCGGCAAACCCCAGGCGAGCCCCGTGCACCTCAAAGTCTGTGCTGGGGCCAGCTGAGCCACCCTCACGTGTGACCAGCCTGCTGAACGCAGGTCCCTGTCATCGAGTTCTGGAAGGGTGTTGGGCACCTCTGGGCCAGGCCCCGCCAGCCCTCTGGTCTCCCACACGTAGCTCGAGCCTGCATGTGTGTGCGTGGGCACGAGTGCGTGTGTCGGGGCCCGGCCCTGGGGGGATGATGCCAGGGATGCGTAGGGGGCAGTGCCTGCCCGCCTGGGGAGGGAAGCGGGGGGCTGCTGCTGGGTCCGCTGGGGACGGCGTGGGGCCGGGCCGACAGGAGCTCCAAGGCTCCGGGGACACAGACTGCAGCGACTCCAGGCTGCAGGCTTGGCCCGGGCCGGCCAGGTGCATGGGGGAGACCGGCTGGACGCAAGGGCTGCGGCAGCGGGGGCGGCGGGCGGAGGGCCCCACCCCAGGGACACCCCCAGTCTCCTGGCCGTTTGGTGGCACAGACCTCATGGGCTTTCCCTCCCCCAGGAACAAAGTCTTGCGGCTCTCCGGGGGCCTGGAGGTTTCGGGGCCCTCAGCTGAGAGATGACCCTGTGTCTGCTGGCCTGCTGGGTGACGGTCTACTTCTGTGTCTGGAAGGGGTTCAAGACAACAGGAAAGGTACAGCTGGGGTGACGGCATGGCTGGGGGCAGCACTGCCTGGGGTGGTGTAGCTGTCTGCCAGCAAACACTGCTGCCACGGGAGGAGACTGCACAAGGGCCAGAGCCCGAGAAGGGGCAGGGACTTCAGTCCCGGCCACGTGATCCCTACCCCCTGGCTGGAGAGTCCTCCCAACCCTGCGCCTCCAGGCCCGGCATCCTTCTCTGCCGAGTGGAGGTGGAGTGGCCCCGGCAGCGGCTGCCCCTTCCCTGGGGTGGGGGGCATCCCTGGCTCGCCTTCCCTCCCTTCCAGTTCCTCTTGGTTCTGGCTCTGAGTCAGCTTTTGACCTTCTCGGTCTGTCTCTCTCACCTGCCTGTCTGCCCTCGGGGACCCAGCGGGGAGCGTGGACACATCCCTCGCTCAGGGACTCCCTGTCAGGTTGTGGGGACAACTGTGTGAACAGACACACAATAAGACAGCGTGCCGGCGGGAGGGAGGGAGACACAAGAGGGAAGAGATATGGGAACATATGTATATGTATAACTGATTCACTTTGTTATACAGCAGAAACTAACACACCATTGTAAAGCAATTATACTCCAGTAAGATGTAAAAAAAAAAAAAAAATACGCAAGGGGAAAGGGGAAGGGGAAGGGACGAAGCCAGAGAGGATACAGGCTGGATCACGTAGGACTTTTCAGGCCACCGTAAGGCTTTGTTTTCAACTTTGACAGGGAGCCCCTTGGAGGGTTTGGAACCGAGTAGAACAGAAACAATCAAAAATATCCACATTGGCTTAAGCCAAAGGCAGAATTTCTGGGTCTGTATAACCGAAAGGTACAGAGGTAGTTCCTGTCTTCAGGCATGGCTGGATCCAGGACTCGGTTCTCTGAGATGTGTCTTCTTCTTGCTCTAGCTTCCCCTCTGTCCATTGCCAGCCTGCCTCCCCTGCAGCCCCAAAAGTGTCACTGGTTGGATGGGATCACCGCGGCCGGAGGAAAGCCGTGCTCCGATTGGCCAGGCCTGAGCCACATGCCCACCCCTGGAATCAGAGGTGACGTCAACTCTATCAGAACCATAATGGCCGAGAGAAAAGGAAAGGGGAGATTTTCTAGGGGGAGATTTTCTAGGGTGACATGAGGATACCAGTACCAAGAGAAGGGACACGGATGCTGGGTGACAAAACCCATAGATGTCCTCTACAGTGGTGCAGACTTTTCATCAAAATGAAAATCCATTTCTAATGGTTCTTTTAAAAAACCAAGACTAGGAAAGATGCTTCTCATAATAGAGCATGTGCCCTGCTACTGGCCCTCCTATCAGCTCCCATCCCCTGACTCTGGGCTTCCACATCCACTTCAGGGGGATGTCCTCTGCCTAATCCTCCCACACAGACCTTTGCTGAATTAACGTTTGTTAAGTAAGTGGTTTTAAAGGGAAAAGAATGGAGCAGACTATTGTTTTCCACAGGAAAATCATTTCAAAACTAATAATTCCTTATGAAAATATTTAAACAACATGGAAATCTAAATAGTGAAAGGTTTCCTCCCTAAAGCCCAGTGATGACATTGAAAGCAGGGTGGCTCATTCCAGGTGGTGACTCTGCCTTTCCCCACATGGTCATATGGTCGGAATGTATTCAAAAACAGGAATATGCCATACCCAGAATTCTGCAATTTGCTTTCATCTCTTTCCATATTAGTTCCCAGCTATCTACTGTGCTCTGACTGCCGTATGGTACTCCACCAGGACGGACTTGCTGTGATTTACTGAACGTTTCCCCTGTTGATGTACATTCTACCGATTTTTCACAATGACAAACAATGCTGTAAATAACACTGTGGTCAATGCTGCCTTGTTCACATACACAAGAGTTTTTCTGTGATAGTTTCCCAAAGGTGGGTCAAAGGATATGCATATCTTAATATTTAAGAGGAAATGCCAATCAAGTGTCCAGATAGATTTTACCACCACTCTGAGAGTGTATGAGTCTTTGTTTCTAACTATAGCCTTCTCAAACACAGAAGATTTCAGTTAATTAAATTAATCCAAAGAAGACGTGGCACATATATACAATGGAATATTACGCAGCCATGAAAAGAAACGAAACTCAGTTATTTGTAGTGAGGTGGATGGATCTAGAGTCTGTCATACAGAGTGAAGTAAGTCAGAAAGAGAAAAACAAATACGGTATGCTAACACGTATATATGGAATCTAAGAAACAAAAAATGGTCATGAAGAACCTAGGGGTAACACGGGAATAAAGACACAGACCTACTAGAGAATGGACTTGAGGATATGGGGAGGGGGAAGGATAGCTGTGACAAAGTGAGAGAGTGGCATGGACATATATACACTACCAAACGTAAAACAGATACCAAGTGGGAAGCAGCCGCATAGCACAGGGAGATCAGCTCAGTGCTCTGTGACCACCTAGAGGGGTGGGATAGGGAGCGTGGGAGGGAGGGAGACGCAAGAGGGAAGAGATATGGGAACATATGTATGACTGATTCACTTTGTTATAGAGCAGAAACTAACACACCATTGTAAAGCAATTATACTTCAAAAAAGATGTTAAAAAGTATTAATCCTACAGTGAGACCTGCTCTGGTCCGAAAAAGCAAATCTTATAAAACTAAGCCTCAGGGGCTTCCCTGATGGCGCAGTGGTTGAGAGTCCGCCTGCCGATGCAGGGGACACGGGTTCGGGCCCCGGTCCGGGAGGATCCCACATGCTGCAGAGCAGCTGGCGCTGTGAGCCATGGCCGCTGAGCCTGCGCGTCCGGAGCCTGTGCTCCGCAACGGGAGAGGCCACAACAGTGAGAGGCCCGCGTAACGCAAAAAAACAAACAAAAAAACTAAGACTCGAGGTTCAAACTGTTTACAAGTCACTTAATAGGATCCCAGAAGAAAGCTTAAGAATAAGTTCAGGAATAGAAACACATCCAGCACCCAAGGGAAATCTTATAATGCCTAGCATCCAATCTAAACTTACCGGGCATGCAAAGAGGCAGGAACATCCAAACCGTTATGACAGAAATCAGTTAAAATGCATCGATTGGAAAGGAAGAAGTAAATGTGCCTTTATTTACAGACAAAATGACTGTATATGTAGAAAGGCCCATGGGATTTATAAAAAGACCTATTACTATCAACTAGTGAGTTTAGCAAGGTTGCAGAATACAAGCTGTTTTAGAGGGAGCTTATCACCTCACCCCAAACACTTAACCAACTGCCCCAGCACTTTTCTTTGCAGACCTGAAACAAGGTCGGTAAGGCACAAACTCTTACTTAGTATTCTGGCGTTATACGTTAATATAAAAATGTAACTATAGAACTAAGAAAATATTCCAAAATTAACACTGAATGGCAGGACACAATTTTCTTTTTGTTCCACTTCTGACACTGTCTTCAACTAGGTGTGCTACCGGAATAGCTGAATCCCAGACCTCCCCTCCAACCTGAGCACAAATGCAAGAATATTAGGAGGTGCAGAAGCTAAAACTAAACTCAAGACACAGAACAGCAGCTCAGCTGTATTTCCTGCAGTTAACATTTAATCACCAAACAGAATACGTGGACCCTGAGCGCCCAAGGGCCAGTACAGGCAAAAGACGAGGCCGCAACAAGTGGTGACCACTGAAGAAAGCAAGGGAAGGACGCCAAGGACACGACACATAAGTTAGGGTTAGCGCCCTGGGGCCTGCTGACGCTAAACGTAAAAGCGGGTAAAATTGTATCGCAAGATGTGAACCACCCAGGAAAGCTGGTCGACACAGAAGATGATGGAACTTCGGAGTTGGCCAAAGTCTTCAGCAGTGAATCGGCTAAAAGGGAGGGAAAAATAAAATTCAAGTTTGGGGAGGCACACGTCCCTCCCTGTCCCCCCACACCGACAATCCCAGAGCAGCACACTTCTTCTTTAGGCTTAACCCTCCCTTACAGCTCCACCTGGCCTGAGCCTGGCTCTGGCCACCTGCCACCAGCCCCTCCCTAGACCCCTGTAGAACCCACATGACCAGGACGGGGCCCTCCACATTGAGCTCCCTCTGAATGGGCTCTGGGATTAGAAAGTATACACTCAGCAACTGGTGGGCGACCTCCGCGTCCATGGGCGATGGAAATGCACAGTAAGGGTGCTGGAGGAGATATGGTTAAGGCACCACCCACACTACTGATTTCGCCTGTGTCTCACGTCCACTGGGGACGACGTGGGGCCGGGCCGCCAGGGGCTCCAAGGCTCCGGGGACACAGATTTCAGCGACTTCAGGCTGCAGGCTTGGCCCGAGCTGGCCTGGTGCATGGGGGAGACCAACTGGACACAAGGGCTGCGGTGGCGGGGGATGGGGTGGGGAAGGGGCGGGGGATGGGGTGGGGAAGGGGCGGGGGCCCCACCCCAGGACCACCCCCAGTCTCCTGGCCGTTTGGTGTCACAGACCTCATGGGCTTTCCTTCCTCCAGGAACAAAGCCTTGCGGCTCTCCGGGGGACTGGAGGTTCCGGGGGCCCTCAGCTGGGAGGTGACCCTGTGTCTGCTGGCCTGCTGGGTGCTGGTCTAATTCTGTGTCTTGAAGGGGGTCAAGTCAACAGGAAAGGTACAGTCGGGGTGACGGCATGGCTGGGGGCAGCACTGCCTGGGGGGTTGTGGGTGTCTGCCAGCGACCACTGCTGCCACGGGAGGAGACGGCACGAGGGCCAGAGCCCGAGGAGGGGCAGGGACTTCAGTCCGGGCCACTTGATCCCCACCCCCTGGCTGGAGAGTCCTCCCCACCCTGCGCCCCCAGGCCTGGCAGCCTTCTCTCCCGAGTGGATGTGGAGAGGCCCAGGCAGCGGCTGCCCCTTCCCTGGGGTGGGGGGCATCCCTGGCTCGCCTTCCCTCCCTTCCAGTTCCTCTCGGTTCTGGTTCTGAGTCAGTTTTTGACCGTCTCGGTAGACCTGGTCTACGCCTGTCTCTCTCACCTGCCTGTCTGCCCTCGGGGACCCGGCGGGGAGCCTGGACACATGGCTCCCTCAGGGGCTTCCTGTCAGGTGGGGAGACATATGTAAGAACAGTTGTGCCGCAGAACAGGGCTCACCGGATGAAGGTTGAAGTAGATGGCGAGGGGCCAAGCCACAGCACTCAGCAGGGTCCACCCTCTGGCTACTGGACTCCGTAGTAATAGCTGGCACTTCCTATGTTCCATACACTGTTTCTATTGCTTTGCGTGTATTAGTCCATCATGTAGGTTTTCAGACAATATTGCCAACATCAGTCTCCTGTCTCCCATTTTGCAACTCTCCTCCAAACAGATAAAACACACCCACTCTCTCCCCAACACTAGCGATTCAAAGACTTACCCTTCTCCGGGGGGGTGTCCTTTCCATGTCTAATTTGAGCAGATACATGCACCCCAATGTTCATAGCAGCACTATTTACAATAGCCAAGACATGGAAGCAACCCAAACGTCCATCAACAGTTAATGGATAAAGAAGATGTGGTATATATATATATACAATGGAATATTACTCAGCCCTAAAAAGGATGAAACAATGCCATTTGCAGCAACATGGATGGACCCAGATATTGTCATACTAAGTGAAGTAAGTGAGACACAGAAAGTCAAATATCATATGATATCACTTATATGTGGAATGTTAAAAAAAATGGTACAAATGAACTCATATACAAAACAGAAATAGAGTCACAGATGTAGAAAACAAACTACGGTTACCAGGGGGGTAAGCGGTGGGGGGAGGGAGAAACTGGGAGATTGGGATTGACAGATACACACTACTATATATATAATAGATAAGTATTAAGGACCTGCTGTAGAGCACAGGCAACTCTACTCCATACTCTGTAATGACCTATATGGGAAAAGGATCTAAAATGAGTGGATATATGTATACGTATAACTGATTCACTTTGCTGTACACCTGAAACTAACACAACATTGTAAATCAACTAGACTCCAATAAAAATTTTTTGAAAAAACCATCGTCGGACCTATCATTTGCAAATATTTTCTTCCATTCAGTAGGTGGCCTTTTGGTTTCGCTGATAGTTTTCTTTGCTGTGGAAAATCTTTTAAGTTTGAGTAGGTCCCATTTGTTTATTTTTGCTTTTATTTCAATTTCCTGAGGTGTCTCAGGGTGTTCAGGATGCCTTGTGTTATGGAGTGCCTGGTTGTTTTTGAACTGTGTACTGCTCATTGCCCTTAAGAAGTTTTTCTGTGGGGATTCTTTGGAGCCTAGGATGGCATTCTCCAGAAAAGACTTGATTGCTTTTGCTTGGCATCTAATGGTACTATTATGGGTTGAATTATGCCATGGAATGAATGTTTGTGTCCCCTCAAAATTCATGTGTTGAAATCCTAACCTGCAAAGTGGGGCCTTTGGGAGATGATTTAGGTCATGAGGGTGGAGCCCTCATGAATGGGATTAGTGCCCTTACAAAAGAGACCCCAGAGAGCTCAGTCGCCCCTTCTGCCATGTGAGGACACAGTGAGAAGACGGCTGTCTACAAAGCACAAGTGGGCCCTCACCAGACACCAAATCTGCCGGTACCTTCATCTTGGACTTCCAACCTGTCTGTTGGCAGCAGACGTTCATCCACATGGTTCTGAGAAATCAGTCCCCACCTCGCCCCCAGACCCACAATGCTCAGAACCAATGGAACCAGTGGAATTCTCAGAACGGTTCCATCCCTGGGTCTCCCTGCTTCCAGAGCCTCCAGGACCTACCACACTTGCCCTGAGCTCTGCTCCACCAAGGATGTGGTAGCGTCAGCTGCTGCCTGCCCACCCCCGACATGCACACCCCCCTCTGTGGGGGGTTCACCTCTGAATGACTCTAGAGAAAGCAGCCTCTAGGGAAAGGACAGAGTGGGGTCACCTGCAACATGAGACCAAGGCAGACAGTCCCCTGTTCTCTTCTGCCCTGTGGTTAGTGCACACGGCACCACCTGTCCAATGGTCATCTGTCAAACAGAGCTTTGGGAAAGGTGTAAATGTTTTGCTGTATCTTCATTTGCATTTTCAAAGGAGCTCAGAGGAAGCTGCACAGGGCTCTTGGACAACGTTTTTTTATAACGGCTTTATTGAGATAAACTCACACACCATACAATCCAGCCGTCTAAAGTGCACAGTCAAGCGGGTTTTAGTATATTCATAGATTTTTGCAACCATCACCACAACCAATTTCAGAATCTTCTTATCATCCCTGTACCCACTAGCAGTCACTTCCCAATTCCCCCAGCTCCTGCAGCCTAGCAGCCGCCAGGTGACCCTGCTTAAAATTTAAACTTACATTCACAACAATTATAATCTAAAGGAAAATCCAGTTTTTAGGCGTGGCCTGAACTGGAATTGCTTTCACAGTTTTCCCTTCCACCTTTGGTTTTTTTGTTCTTGTTTTGTCTTGTTTGGTTTTTTTGACTGCGTTGGGTCTTCGTTGCTGCGTGCGGGCTTTCTCTAGTTGCGGCGAGCAGGGGGTATTCTTCGTTGCGGTGCCCGGGCTTCTCATTGTGGTGGCTTCTCTTGTTGTGGAGCACGGGCTCTAGGCGCGAGGGCTTCAGCAGTTGTGGCACGTGGGCTCAGTAGTTGTGGCTCGTGGTCTCTAGAGCTCAGGCTCAGTAGTTGTGGCACACGGGCTCAGCTGCTCCGTGGCATGTGGAATCTTCCCAGACCAGGGATCGAACCCGTGTCCCCTGTGTTGGCAGGCGGATTCTTAACCACTGTGCCACCAGGGAAGTCCCTTGCCTTCTACCTTTGGTTGTGCACTACTCTAAGTGTGTTGCGTGCCTCATCTCATTAGTAACTCTGAAGTAACCAGATGGCATTCTGCCCTTTTTACAAATGGGGAAACTACAGCTCAGAGAGATTAAATAAGGGGCAGAGCTGTGACTTGTCCAGGTGACCCCAGGGTCTGTGTTCCTGCCTGTACATAGCCAACATGATCTACCCATTCGTGTACCAGAGAAATATCAATAAAAAATACAGATGGTTATAAGAGGCCCCCCAAGTTAAGTCACATGCTCCCTAAAAGAGGTTTTCTGTGTGATCATCTCTAGCACATTAATACACATTTCTGTCAAGTACCATTTATCGGGATGGGGTGATGTCTGCAAAAATATGGACAGAGGGATCTTGATGGGGCTTCAAGGCAAGCTCACGCCTTCTATATGCACACTGTTCCAGGGGATTCTGCCCTCTAGTGGAGGGAGATGGAAAACAAACCAGAAAAGATGGGGAATTCAAACAGGGCAATGGATTTAGGATGGAGACTATAGATGAAGGAGGTGATGTTTCAACTTCAAGCTGAACAACAAAAGAGAAACCAGCCATGCAAAGATTTGGAAAAGGGCATTCCCCGCAAGGGGGTGGGGAGGCCAGCTGGAACAAAGACCTAAAGACACAGTTGAGGAAGGGGAAGAGGGTGACGTTGAGAACTACAAGAACTCTTGGCAGGAACATTCCATTCAACCCCTGGCACTCAGGGATGGCAAACACTGTCTGGCTTCTTGCAGCCTAAGGTCACGACCCTGGGCCGGCCCAGCCCCCTTTTGAGTTCCTGTCTGAGAAAAGAGGGCTGGCAAAAGAATGTACTGTTTGCTCCAGCCAACACCTGACCTAGACCCCCACCATCCTCAGAGCCTTTCCCAAGAGGGCTCCCAACATGTGAATCCTTCCTCTGTCCCTTTGAGACAACCCAGGAGTCTTTCTTGGGGACCTGAGAGCCATTCCTCTGAAACGAAATCCTCAGGAAGGATAGGGCCTCGGTCTGCGTGTGTCTGCGTGGGATGGAATCCTAACTTCCAGAACTGACTCCCGGGGTGGACGCTGCTGACCTCACCGCACTGACACTGACCCACCCCGCGTGGGTTTTCACTTGAGCCCCTGCTCGCTGCCCCCACCTCACTCTCCCTTCAAATCGCCAGCAATTCTGTGCCCATCAGAAGGGTGCGCAGCACCTTCCCCTGCTGTTGGTAGTTACCAAACAAAAGCTGTTTTTACCCCTTTACCTAATGGCCGGCTGAGCTGCTCTTTGCATGTCCTACGCTGCTGACACAGGACAGAGATGAGGACTGAGAGGGTGGGAAATGGGGTTAGTGTCTAACAGGGAGAGAGCTGCAGTTTGGGAGAATGAAAAAAGTTCCGGGGATGGATGGTGGGGATGGTTGCACAACGCTGTGCAGGCGCTTCATGCCACTGAACTGTGCACTTAAAAATGGTTAAGATGGTAAATCTCACGTGTATTTTCCTACAACTTATAAAAACACCCACATCACGAAGTGTTTGGAGAACACCTTTGAAAATAAAATTTTAAAATCAGCTTTTTAAGCTTTCGACAAAATTCAACACCCATTTATGATAAAAACCCTCCAGAAAGTCGGCATAGAGGGAACTTACCTCAACATAATAAAGGCCGTATATGACAAATCCACAGCCAACATTGTTCTCAAAGGTGAAAAACTGAAACCATTTCCTCTAAGATCAGGAACAAGACAAGGCTGCCCACTCTCACCACTATTACTCAACATAGTTTTGGAAGTTTTAGCCACAGCAATCAGAGAAGAAAAGGAATCCAAATAGAAAAAGAAGAAATAAAGCTGTCACTGTTTGCAGATGACATGATACTATACATAGAGAATCCTAAAGATGCTACCAGAAAACTACTAGAGCTAATCAATGAATTTGGGAAAGTAGCAGGATACAAAATTAATGCACAGACATCTCCGGCATTCCTATACACTAATGATGAAAAATCTGAAAGTGAAATTAAGGAAACCCTCCCATTTACCACTGCAACAAAAAGAATAAAATACCTAGGAATAAACCTACCTAGGTAGACAGAAGACCTGTATGCAGAAAAGTATAAGACACTGATGAAAGAAATTAAAGGTGATACAAATAGATGGAGAGATATACTATGTTCTTGGATTGGAAGAATCAACATTGCGAAAATGACTCTGCTACCCAAAGCAATCTACAGATTCCAAGCAATCCCTATCAAACTACCACTGGCATTTTTCACAGAACTAGAACAAAAAATTTCACAATTTGTATGGAAACACAAAAGACCCCAAATAGCCAAAACAGTCTTGAGAACAAAGAACAGAGTTGGAGGAATCAGGCTCCCTGACTTTAGAATATACTACAAAGTTACAGTAATCCAGACATTATGGTACTGGCACAAAAACAGAAATACAGATCAATGGAACAGGATAGAAACCCACACATGTATGGTCAACTTATCTTTGATAAAGGAGGCAAGAATATACATTGGAGAAAAGACAGCCTCTTCCATAAGTGGTGCTGGGAAAACTGGACAGCTACATGTAAAAGAATGAAATTAGAACACTCCCTAACACCATACACAAAAATAAACTCAAAATGGATTAAAGACCTAAATGTAAGGCCAGACACTATCAAACTCTTAGAGGAAAACATAGGCAGAACACTCTATGACATAAATCACAGCAAGGTCCTTTTTGACCCACCTCCTAGAGAAATGGAAATAAAAACAAAAGTAAACAAATGGGACCTAATGAAACTTAAAGGCTTTTGCACAGCAAAGGAAACCATAAACAAGATGAGAAGACAACCCTCAGAATGGGAGAAAATATTTGCAAATGAAGCAACTGACAAAGGATTAATCTCCAAAATATACAAGCAGCTCATGCAGCTCTATATCAAAAAAGCAAACAACCGAATCCAAAAATGGGCAGAAGACCTAAATAGACATTTCTCCAAAGAAGATATACAGATTGCCAACAAACACATGAAAGGATGTTCAGCATCACTAATCATTAGAGAAATGCAAATCAAAACTACAATGAGGTGTCAGCTCACACCAGTCAGAATGGCCATCATCAAAAACTCTACAAACAATAAATGCTGGAGAGGGTGTGGAGAAAAGGGAACACTCTTGCACTGTTGGTGGGAATGTAAATTGATACAGCCACTCTGGAGAACAGTATGGACGTTCCTTAAAAAACTACAAATAGAACTACCATACGACCCAGCAATCCCACTACTGGGTATAATACCCTGAGAAAACCATAATTCAAACAGAGTCATGTACCACAATGTTCATTGCAGCTCTATTTACAATAGCCAGGACATGGAAGCACCCTAAGTGTCCATTGACAGATGAATGGATAAAGAAGATGTGGCACATATATACAATGGAATATTACTCAGCCATAAAAAGAAACGAAACTGAGCTATTTGTAATGAGGTGGATACACCTAGAGTCTGTCATACAGAGTGAAGTAAGTCAGAAAGAGAAAAACAAATACCGTATGCTAACACATATATATGGAATGTAAAAAAAAAAAGGTTCTGAAGAACCTAGGGGCAGGACAGGAATAAAGACGCAGACGTAGAGAATGGACTTGAGGACAGGGGGAGGGGGAAGGGTAAGCTGGGACGAAGTGAGAGAGTGGCATGGACATATACTCACTAACAAATGTAAAATAGATAGCTAGTGGGAAGCAGCCGCATAGCCCAGGGAGCCCAGCTCAGTGCTTTGTGACCACCTAGGGGGCGGGATGCGGGGGTGGGATAGGGAGGGAGGGAGGGAGATGCAAGAGGGAGGAGATATGGGAATATATGTGTACGTATACCTGATTCACTTTGTTATACAGCAGAAACTAACACAACAAATGTAAAGCAATTATACTCCAATAAAGATGTTTAAAAAAATTAGCTTTTTAAAAATGAATTACCAGTTTGGAATTATGTGCTCTTAGGTTTCCAGAATGAGTCGCATCACGTTTGAAGTTGCTTTGGGAGCACAAGTGGACAGCCGTGCAGACACCTCGATGTCTCACTTGGGCAGGCCAGGGATCAACAAAGAGTTAGCAGTCAGAGAGAGAGAGAGAGAGAGAGAGAGAGAGAGAGAGAGAGTGTGTGTGTGTGTGTGTGTGTGTGTGTCTGGTTTGTTGTGAGCAACACCATGCAGTTGCTGGGGACATGCTCAGAGAAGCCCAGCTGTTAGGAAGCCAGTGGTTGCCAACAACTGGGTAACAGAAGCACTTATGTAACAAACCCCCGGGTCTGTCAGAAGTTCCTCAGCTGTGTTACCACACTCGAGAATAAGGCTTAGATGCATTGTTCACTTCTTCCTGATTTCCTAAAGCAGCAGCTCCTCATGCCTGAGTGAAACATGGGGTTGGCCACCCCTGTGGTTAGCAGAGCAGCTAATCCAACCAAGAACACTGGAACCTCTGCCGTGGAGCACCGCGTTTACAACATTTGTGTCAGCCCAACAGTCCCGCTATGTTCTTATGAAATCAGTTTTGCTTCCCACCCTACGTTCAGTTGGTTGCACTTAACTGCTCTCAGATGTCAGGGTCAGCGGGAAAGGTACAAGCACGGGTCAGTGTGCAGCTGTCTGTCCGAGCACGTTTTCGCATTCCATTTCTGAATATCTACACACTGGTTTACCTTGATGGGGCTAGAGAGGTCCTCTGCAAATAAATGAGGAAACACAGTGAAGGCTCATGACCATGCCCACCTGGCTGACCTCACAGACGCGGCAGTAACGTGCTCCCCATTTTACACACCTGGACTTGGGGACATTCCCCCACCCACCCACCCATGGTGCAGTGCGCAGCTTGACTGTAGGTTGAGACGTCTGCTTCGGAGGCTTGTGGTTTGCACCTCAGCCACAGTTCAGCCCTGCCTTGGCCAAGGTTGTTCAAGACCCGCCCTTGCCGTGGCTTCACCGCCACTAAGGCATGAGACACTCCAGAGAGTAAGGGAGGAGGCCGCAGAAACCATGAGGCAGCCACACCCCACACTGCCCACCCGGAAAGTGCTGTACTGCAGTGCTATCTCGTTTCCTCTTCTGCATCCGCCATGTACGCACAGTGTGCGAAGGACAACCTGCTCAAATGGAAGCCAATGCTCGGATGGTCCCATCTCATGGCTGAGGAGCCTGAGGCTCAGAAAGGTAGAATCACCAGGCCGCCATCAAGCAGCAGACGGGCCAGGGAGACGCCGTCTGGGCCCATCTCCTCCCCAAGGAGCCGCTGCTGCTCTTGCTCCTAGCGAAGCGCGCACAGGGACGTGTCTGCTCTGTCTGTTCAGACGGGCAATGTCCTGCCGCGGCCAAGGGAACCTGCTCAGCCCTGTCCCCTTTCTAACATGTCAGTGGTTGGCTGGCAACCAAAGGCATCCAACTCGCAATGCAGGCAGAGCTGTGTTTTCTAACAGAAAATAGCAGACTCGTTGCTGTCTCGGGCCTCCTATAAAACAGGGCTGGGTGACCCACGTGCTATGGGTTGAAATGTGTGCCCCCGAAGAAGACACATGGGAGTCCTCGCTCGCAGGACGTGAGAATGCCACTGCATTTGGAGACAGGGTCTTTACAGAGGTGAGCGAGTTAAAGTGAGCTCACGGGGGTGGGTCCTCATCCGATGGGACTGGTGTCCCTATAAAAAGGGGACATTTGGAGACGCAGACACGCACAGAGGAGTGACGGCGTGAAGACACAGGAGCAGACGGCAACTACAAGCCCAGGAGAGAGGCCTGGAACAGACCCTCCCTCGCGGTCCCCAGAAGGAACTGCCCCTGCCCACAGCCCTGGATCTTGGCCTCCCGGCCTGCACAACTGGGAGACGACACGTCTCTGTCGTTTGCCCCATGCACTGTGCGCACGCAGCATGGAAGCGTCGAGTTGGCCCTCGCACCATCTGCTGTCAGCCACCTGGTGTCAAAGCCCCCTGCTGCACCCACCCCAGGGCAGTAACATACATCCTCTATGTATCAAACTCATACCTGCAAATGATAGGCACCTAGGAAATACATACATGAGGAAAGCTTAATCACTGGTAATCCTACCACCACATCCATCCAAGTGGTAGCAGGGTGTGCACGGCATCTTTTGCTCTTTTATTGGGGGTCGCACTTTATACATAACTGTGTCTATTGGCTTTTTCACACCAAGGTGCTACAGAGTGTATTCCAGGTGATGAGGTGTCCGCAGTGCTGGCTGCACAGGCCCAAGTCGTCACCCCGCCTGACCGGCCCCCACGGAAGGGGGTCCCTGCGCCTTGTCGGCAGAGCACTGGAAGTCTTCATTTGTCGCTATTTTGACGTCACTTTGTGTGTAGTCTGAGTCTGTGTTGTTTTAGTCTTTCGTGAGGGAGAAAACCTTTCATATGCTGCTTATTTTATGGTCATCTGGATTCCTCTTAAGCAGGTAACGGAGTGGTGCGTGTGGGAATGACAACAGGGATGTGCTTCTGTCTGTCTGTCTCTACCTCCCAAACCCAGGGTCACGAGTATCAAGGGGCCACAGCTAATCCTACAGGCAGGCTGCTTCCCTCACGGGGGGAATCCAGCCACTTGTTCGCGAAGCCAGAGAGTGGAAGCCCTGGTTTAAAACCCTCGGTCTCTCAGGTCCAGTCGGCCCTACAGGAGGAATCAGGCTCCCTAACTCCAGACTATACTCCAAAGTTACAGTAATCAAGACAGCCTCCAGGAAGAGAGGGTTCCAAAGAGCGGTGGTTCTCGGCCAGCGCCTGGTCCCATCCCAGCCCCGACTCAGCCGGTCCGGGGCGTGGGCAGCACGAGTGTCAAGCTCTCGCCGCTGCCGCCGTGCGGCCTGCGTGGGGGTCACCGCCGAGGTGCTAGCGCACTCCTGGGGGGGGAGAACGTCCGCCTCGCACCACTCCAGGGTCTCCCCTTCTTTCAACCCCCTTTCAGAAAAGGGAGCTGATCAGAGAAGGGCTCCTGTGCGCCTGCCACCCTGTTAGAAGCACGAAGCCAACCCCTACACAGCCAGGAGCCAGCACAGGTTGCAGGTGGTCCAACGGCACTGACCCCTTTTCCCGGCCACGTCCACTGGCCGCAGCAGCGGTGTCCAGCTGGAGACAAGACGTCCTAAGGATCGACAGTCCCCAAGCCTGCAAGGGCCCACCCACCGCCAACTCCAGCTTTCCTCACCACCATCACCCTGGGGAACAAGCCCTCCGACAGAGCTGCAGCTCCTGGAGACGCCTGCCTTTGACTGCGTTTGTCCTAATCTGTGGGCTCCAGAAGACGCCCCTGTGCTGGGCTGAATGGTGGCCAAGAGAGATATACGTGTCCTGACCCCCAGAACTTGCGGCTGTGATCTTATTTGGAAAAAGCGTTTTGGGGGATGTGATGAAAGTTAAGGGTCTACAGATGAGGCCATCCTGGATGACACAGGTGGGCCCCAAATCCAACGACAAGTATCCTTAGAAGAGAAGAAAGAGGACACAGACAGAAGTGGAGAAGCCCACGTCAAGACGGAGGCAGATGCCGGAGAGACGCGTCTGCCAGCCAAGGAGCACCGAGGACAGCCACCAGGAGCTAGGAGACAGGCCCAGAACTGAGGCTCCCTCAGAGGCGCCAGGAGCCAAGCCCGCCCGCACCTGAACCTCAGACTCTGGCCTCCAGACCTGGCAAAGAATGAATTCCTGTTGTTTTAAGCCACCAAGCTTGCAGCCATTTGTTACAGCAGCAACAGGAAGCTAACACATTCCCCCCAAAACACAAAGTGCTCGTCGAAAAATTGCAGGATGTGGACTGAAACGCAGCACCCAGGAGCGGAGAACCTCTCTGCGCCTTTAACATGCTCCCGAAGGACCATCTGCAACTACATACTCGGGCTTCAGGAAGTGGGCCAGCCCCTCCCACCCCTGCAGATGCCAAGAAAGCCCCCAGCCAAGGCCTGTTTTTGGAACAGGATGCTGGCTGGGCCGTCTTCCAGCAGGAGACTTATACCCCGATCCTAGCCCACCCTGTCACTGCCGCATAGCAGGGCGGCCTGGACAAAACCCATTCCCAACCAGGGCAGCCCACGGGGTGCAGGAAGAGGCTGGGCACCGAGGAGCAAACCACAGTTGCAGGGGTAATGCCCACAGCTTTGACATCCTCGGAAATAGCCAGAATTTTGCAAAACAACCAGGAAGAGTCCTCTGGTGCTGGTAATCTGCCAAAGATTGCTGAGTGGCTTCTGCTGGCCAGGCCGGGGCATTTGCGGCTGGTGTGGGGAACGGCATCACAAACTTCTGGAATGTGATGACATACGGGCGCCACTGCTCACGCTGGGTGGCAACGCACTTGGGGAGGACAAGAGCGCACTGCAGTGTCAGGGCAAGGACAGGGCAAGCGTACGTGTGGGACGTGCCCCTCGCCAGACCAAGAGGTGGTCGCAACAACTCCAAACCCAAAGCCGTGAAGGAACAGTGGATAAACGTGACTACAAAGATGACAAGCTCCAGGGCTTCCCTGGCGGCGCAGCGGTTGAGAGTCCGCCTGCTGATGCAGGGGACACGGGTTCGTGCCCCGGTCCGGGAAGATCCCACATGCCGCGGAGCGGCTGGGCCCGTGAGCCATGGCCGCGGAGCCTGCGCATCCGGAGCCTGTGCTCCGCAACGGGAGAGGCCACAACAGTGAGAGGCCTACGTACTGCAAAAAAAAAAAAAAAAAAAAAGTGACAAGCTCCAGTCCAAACACACCGGTACCAAGTCAGGAGGAAAAGATAACCGAAATTTCTATCACACACAAGAGCTGATCCCACTAATGACCAAAGAGCTGCTGTAAGTCAAGGAACAAAAGACTAACAGCCCAATAGAGAAATGGGCAAAAAATACAAACAAGCTGTCTACACCAGAAGAACTGAACAGGACCCTTCAAGCCCTCAAGAGATGCTCAAGCTCCCTCTTAACAGAGAACGGCTCGCCTGGTGGACGGCACAAGCCCACGGGCTGGACACCCATCATCTGCGGCAGGGCGATGGGGAGTGAGGGAGGAGTGGGAAAGCACACCCAGGGTAGGGGAGCGCCGGCACTGTCTACCCCCCTGCTCAATGGTGCCGCTTCTGCGGGATCCAACCAAAAGGTACATATGACGGACGCACAAGGATTTTCAGCGTGGTGTTGTTTATGACAGTAAAAAGACCAGTAACAACGCAAACGTCCGCTAGCAGCAGACAAGTTCGATCCACAGTGGTGCAGCCGCCAATGGAACAGCACACGGCCCATGAGAGCAGCACCGCACTGTGCCAGGCGGCCGGGACGAAGGGTCCTGCCCGTCTCAGCCTGGGAATCAGTTGTCTGGGAGCCCTAGCCTGGGCTCTTGGCTTCCCCAGCACAGGTGAAAGAAGAGCGAACCCCGGACTCAAGCAGACAGAACGAACAGAAAAAGCAGAGCATCGCGCCTATCTGGGGCTCTGTGTGCCCTAAAAGAGGTGAACCAGCGGACGGGGACGTAAGGCCCTGCGGCTAGGTCTCGGGGCTCAGAGAAGGGGCCCACCCTCTGTCACCCAGCCCCTAATTCAGGACCAGGCAGACAGGAGAGGAAAGCAACAGATTGCACTGTCCTGGGCTGGGTGTCGGTAGGCAGCCCTACTCGATGCACTCCATGACGTGTATCTGCAGGGTGTCCATGTCAGGAGCCTGATACTGGCACTTGGGGCAGCAGAAGTTGGGCGGCTCTTCAGGGGCGCTTCTCCTCTGGCTGGGCAGGGCCACGTGAAAGGAGTGATGAGCTGGGGAAAGAGAATAGGCACTGGTGGGGGCGGGCTTCTTGTGTGTCCCCTTGCACAAACTGCAGGGAAGGGCCAAGGCAGAAAGTGCCAAGATACCTTGGTTCCAGTGACCTGGGTCCCCACCGCTAGCGCCTCCCCTTTAGCCCCGCCCCCAGGGGCGGTACCGCTGGGAAGGAGGGGCCAGGGGCTCTCTCGCTGGGCTCCAGGATCCTCAGCACCTCCTCCCAGCACCCTGCCCTCCCCAGCCCTCCCCCTGCAGCTCCCTCACCTGGGGCAGGGGCTAAGGGGGCCTGGGAGACCTCTACATGCCGCTTCCTCATGTCTTCGATCCTTTGAGAAAAGAAACCGTCCGATCAGTACGTATGAGTCAATCTCCAGCACGTACAAAGCTGATGGAAGGACGAGGCGCGAGGCGGGGAGAGGGAGGCCCGGTACCCGCTGCCACTCCCCGTGGGTCCCGCGCTCCGAGGCCCACCTGGCCGACTCCTGACAGCTGGTCTTCAGCCTGTTGTGCTCCCTCTGCAGCTGCTCCAGCTGCGCCTGCAGGAACTCCTTCTTCTCAGCCAGCTTCTCCCGGGCCTGCCTCTCAGCCTGGAAATCCGCCTTGTAGATATCCGCCTGGCAAAGCCAAGACAGGGGCAGTGCCCACTCTCCATCAGCCACGCACTGGACACTCCACGGCAGCCACAGGGGCCGGGGGAAGGCAGAGCCCGCTCCTGTTCTCCCAGAGCCCACAGCACGAGGACAGTCACCCCAGAGGCATCGAGGCTTCCAGGAACACTGCGAGGGACTCAAAGAGCTTCCGAGAGGCCAGTGCAAAGCGCTGCCAGAGGCATGCCGGTCCCAGCGCCAGTGGCCCGGTCTGCTCACCCGCGCACAGGCCGCAGAGGAGAGCCCTCACCTGGGCTTTCAGCACCGGAACCGTCTCCATCACAGTCTTGTGTTGCTCAGCCTCTTCCTTCAGTTTGTCGATCAGCTCCTGTTTAGCCACCAGGGCCTCCTCGGCCTGCTTGAGCTGCTGCTTGAGATCTTCCAGCTGCAATCCCTAGATGTGGGCGACGGGGAGCTGACAGGGCCTGGTCTGGCTCAGCCTTGGGGCAGGGCTGCCCCCAGGCCAGCTGCCGCTCCAGGAAGGCAGAGCCGAGAGGAACGAGAGATCGGGCCCAGCCAGCCCGTGCTATGCAGGGCCCAGGAAAGGCGGAGGCTGGAGGGGACCTCGAGGTCATCTGGCACAACCGCCCCCAGGCCGACATTCCCTTCCCAGCTGGACAGTCCTCTGACCCCTCAAAGGACGGGGGCCACACTCCCTCCTGAGGCCACGTGCTGCACACTGAGCCAGTCTCATGCACTAATGCTGCACCATGTGCCCGCTAAGCCGAGGCCCGTCGGTCCTTCCGCTCTGCCACCTGGTCGAGGGTCTGCTGGTCCCTCACGGATGCCCCCCCCCACAGCCCCACACACAGACGCACACACACACCACCAAGCCTTCCCTCTGGAGATCAAAGGGACACGCTTTCCTAACTAACTCTTCCTCATGGGACCCACTTTTCAGGCTTTACCCTTATAAGTCTCTTCCGGGTATGTTCGGGTTTGACTACATCCTTCTTAGAATGTGATCACTAGAAGCCGCACTCAGTATAAGTCTGACGAGGACAAACTAGAAAAGGGGTATCAGCCACCTTCAACACTGGTATGGAAACATTCCCAGGGAAATCTGGGGACGCCTGGCGGGAGGGACCAGCTGCAGAGACAAGCGTGGTCCTGCCCACAGGCGGAGCATCTGGAGGCGCCGCCTAGTCCAACATGGGCTGCAAACAACACAGCCCCAGCGTCCCCGCCTCCCCACTGCCTGTCCTGAGCCATCACCCCAGAGCCCTGACGAAGCTCTAGGTCGAATGGAGGATCCCTCTCCAGAGCCAGCTGTGTGAGTCTGTTAAGGTAGGGCCTTGAGTTCCAGTGCCCCTGAGCTGAGGGGGTCAGCCCCAGGCCAGCAGCCCAGGAGATGCCGCCACCACGTCCACTCGGCTCCACTCACTGCTCACCATGCTGCTCTTGATGTGGCTGTCATACTCTTGGAAGAGCTGGTGATAGGCCACCTGCAGCTGGGCCAGCTTCCTCCTATGGAAAAGGAGCTGAGGCTGGAGAACCACCTTGTGCTGACCCAGCCACAGCTCTTACTGCTTCCAGCTCCACCCTCTTCCTTGTCGTCACGGCCACAGACCAGAATGTGGCTTTCAGGGTGCCTGTGTGCCTGGAAGGCCGTCAGCTCTGAGGCAAGCTTTGCTACCTATTTCATATCATTTTCCGTCAATCTGGCATTTCAAAATGTACACAAAGAAATGTTTATAATAAAACAGAGCTGTCCTGTACTGGTCAAAAAAGTCAAGTTCAAGAAAAACAGAGAAAAGCAGGAGGACTGTTCTAGATTAAAGAAGACTCAAAAGACACGCCAACAAGGAGAAGGTAGGATCCCAGACGGGACGCTGTTGACATGTGGACCGGAGAGCGAACAATGTCACCCTCTGAAAGCCGGATCGTTGGGGTGTGACAACGGTAAGGGACAGCATTGGGCCCTCCCCACCGGCCGGCCCCTGGAAGGGCTCCCAGGAGGCAGCGGCCCACTCACTTCTCCTCCGAGGCAGCCTGGCGCTCCATGCGCAGGGCGGCGTCCATGCTCTGGTTCTGCAGGCGCAGCTGGTCCACCTGCACGCTGTGCTGCTGCTGCAGCGCCTCGCGCTCGTTCTCCAGCTGCCGGGCCTGCTCGCTGGCGGCCCGGACCCTGGTGAGGGCATGGGCGGTCACAGAGGGCCTGTAGCAGGACCCTCCTGTGCTCCCAGCATCCCCGCCACGCTGTGCAGAGGCAGGGACAAGTCACGGCACAGTGGGACCAAGGAGGGGGGGACAAGTCACAGAGAGGTGGGACCAAGGGGGTCCTCCAGGCATCACAGTGGACGCACTATCACTGGAAACAGGGACAACTGCAGGGCAGCCGAATGGGGGCAGGGTCGGGCTGATGGCGGCCCCCAGAGAAGCCCTTTGGAAGGCGAAGGAGGTGGTCCCAGGGGAGAGGAGCCCCAGGGAACTGCCCATCGGGTTGCGACACGTGGGCGCTGGGGGCCCTGGCCAGAGCCATCTCAGTGGATGGGCTGGGAGGGACTGGGAGGAAAGCAGGTGGAGACAGCCAGCAAAGAGAGCCTTTCTGGAAGCCGGAGAGGGAGAAGGTGAGAAATGGGGCAGGGTGGTGGGAGGTGAAGGGGAGGCAGGGTCAGTGCTCAGAGGCTCTCTGCCGACCAGTCACAGCTCCAGAAGTGGCGAGGGGGCGCAGGCCCGTCTGGGCCCTGGGGTCCGCACCTGCACGAAGAGCCTCGCGCCTGCCCACCCAGGAGACAGCAGCAGCCTCAGCAGAGAATTCCCGGTGCCCTGTCCCATGGCGCAGTGACAGATCAGCTCTCCTCAGCCACCTCCGGCCCAGCCCGCCATCTCCCCGCTCCACATCCCTACGTCCACACAGCTCCCTGCGCGACGACAGTGGCTGCTTCTTGGTGGGGGAGGCTACTGGGGATGGTCTCTGGTCTCACCGTGTGCACGCGCCCATCCAAATCTACTGAACACAGGTCCCCATCTGGGAGCCGACAAAAGTTAGCGGCTGCCACTGTCATCAGCAGATGGAAGTGCTGCCTGCCAGGGGCCCGATGTGACAGGCCAGGGCTCAAAGGGCAGCCATGTGCATTAAGTCTGAGGCCACTTAAATGGCCACGCCGAATGATGTGAGATGCGCCAGGCTTCCTGCCCCGAGCCGTCCAGCTCAGCACGCACATGCTCAGCCACGGAGACGGGGGCGGGGGACAGGGAAGGAGGGTGCCCAAGAGCCTACAATTGCTGGAGGAACGCCCTTGCAGGGTCATTAAGTGACCAAGGTTGGCTTCTTTCATGTGCATAGAAAAAAGATAGGCGGGGAAGACCCAAAAGCGCCCTAAAAATTACACGTGCCTTTTTGAAACCCGGAGGGACAGAAGCGTGTACGGGAAACAGCAGAATGCGAAGAGCCAGGGGCCAGCAGGCTCAGCCTTCCGCGGCCTCCCTTTCGCCGTCTTCTTTCTAGAGGGCAGCGCGCTCACACGCTGTCACCCCTGCCTGCTCCTCCAGCCTCCTTCACAAAGGCGCCCCCGACACCGCCCAGGGCACCCCGATCACCTCCCGCGCTGGGAGAGCTGGGGCCACCTCTGTCGCCTGGACCCATCTTTCTGGACAGCAGCAGCCGGGCGGCGTGAGAACCACTGAAACATCCGTGCCCTTTGACCCAATGACCCCGCTTACAGGAACCTCCCTCTGCAGGAGAGAGCGACTGGTGGACCCGAGGCTGCCAGCTTTGTAAGGGCCGGCTTGCAAGGCTGGCCCCGGGGTGGTGCCCGGGCAGTGGGCTGGTGCGAATGCCCTGCATCAACAAGACACTTTCCCTACTGATAAGGGTGGTCCCTGTGCCTGGACTCTGGCACCACAGGGTGGTTTAGGGGGCGCACCTGCTTTCCTCTGGGAATCGGGAAGTTTGGCACGTGCCGGGCAGCGACCAGCCCTCAATGAAACCCGGGGCGCTGAGTCTCGAGTGGGCTCCCTGGGTCTCCAGGGAGGCATCTGTCACTGCCGGAGAAGGGAGAGTGCTCGGCTGGCCCCTCATGGGAGGGAGAGGGGAAGCCGAAGGTGTGGGGTTCTCCACCCCTGACCCGCGTCTTCTGTCCTTGGGGGTGCTGGCGCATGCCCTGTCCCTGTCATCAACCTCAGCCGGGAGGGCACTGGAGTGCTTTCCTGCAGGTCACGGGGGTGCTCTTCCCCACTGCCTGGCAAATGCCCCCTCAGGAAATAATCCAAACTCCAGCAAAAGGTCAGAGAGGCCAGAAGTGCCGCTGGGACTCAGGTCCTGGACACCCAGTCCACAGCCCCGCCACACACCTGCCCCACGCCCGTGTGCTCCCATCCATCCTGTCACAGAGGAGCTCTCTGGAAGCCCCTGAATGGCCTCATTCTTCTCGGGCGCCCTGACACGGCCTCCAGGCTGGCTTTCCCTCCCTACTCACCTGCCCTCCAAAGCCTGCCGCTCCTTGGTGGCGGCCTCCAAGCGGCTCTGGCTCTCCTGCAGCTCCCCCAGCAAGGACGTCACCTGGGCTTTCACTGAGGCTTTGTCCTCGGCCATCTGCTGCATGTAAAAAAGCCACCTCCTGTCGGCGATGCTTCCCTACCAGCTGCTCACCCCTGGCAGCCCCAAGCCCCAGGGCAGCTGAAAGCACTGAGATGGGTCCCCCGAGGGCTCCCCTCGCACCCTCAGCACCCCTACTCATCTCACCTCTCACCTCTGGAAGCTTCTCCCCCCCAGCGAGGCAACTGAAGCGGTGGAAAGGGATCGAGTCCCATGAGCCCCCACTCCAAGCCCCTCCTCATCCCTGCAGATGGGGCAACAGGAGACCCAGGGACACGGGAGCACGGAGGTGCCTCGAGTCTCACGAGGCTGACAAGCAGGCCGCAAGGGCTGAGCCCAGCAGGAGTCTGTGTGCCTCCGTCATCAAACTGTCCAGATCCCGGTCCCCTGAGACCTCGGGCTGCTCAAGCCAAGGATGCAGCCCCGGTCTTCTGCATACCCGGCCCCTCCGCAGTAACCCCTCGGTAGGAACCAGCAGCCCTGTGCTCCCGGCCGCACACACGGCCCCACCCACCATCCTTCTCAAGGGCAGTCTCAGGGCCGCGTCTCTCCAGCTATACGCGCACGATGATGACCTGCTCCGTCTCAAGGCTTTCAGTACCCTCCACGGACTGAGGGCTTCCAGATTCCTCCCTCCAGGACAGACTTCCCTCCGGCACCCCAGCTTAGCTACCCAACTGCCTGCCCAGCTTCTCCACATTGAGGCCCGGAGGCTGCAGTAAGCTTTCCCCAAAAGGACCACAAAGCAGGGGGCTTAAGACAACAGAAACGGATTGCCTCTAGAGGCCGGGAGTCCAAGAGTAAGGTGTCGGCGGGCCTGGTTCCTCCTGAGGGCCCTTGGCTGTAGCAGCCTCCATTGTCACGTGACCATCTTCCCTGGGTGTCTGTTTCTCTTCTTTGAAACATACCAGTCATTGGATTTAGGCCCATCCTAAGCCAGTGTGACCTCATCTGAACTTGATTACATCTGCAAACACCCCATTTCTAAATAAGGTCACATTCTGAGGTCCCAGGGGTTAGGATATGGGCATTTCTTTTGGGGGAACATAATTCAACCCATAACACCCCTACACTAGACAGGAATCCAGATAATGTCTCACACTAGCACAGCACCTTCCCACGGGTCCTGTCACACTCAGGATCAAAGCCCAGATCCTTCACTGGCTTACTAATCCCACATGATTAGCCCCACCATGACTCTGCCCTCCTCAGCCCCTATCCACTCTGCCCCAGCCATGTTTGCCTCTTCGGTCTTCCCTGAACATCACAGACATGCTCCTGCCTAAGGACCTTTGCACATGCTTTCTCCACCTCTAAAACAGTCTTTCCCCAGATACCCACATGTATTCCAGTCCTGACTAGATGGCACCCCGGTGAGGCCTTCCCCATCTAGTCCATCCTCCAGTTAGCGGCACAAAACCTTGGAGTCTTCTCTACCTCTCACAGCTCACATCGGATCCACCAGGAAATCCTGTCAAAATGTTTCTTAGAATCTATTTGATGACACTAAGCAGGTAACGGTAACTACTTTAGGTGTGATGGTGGTATTGTTCTTATGTTTCTTAGAGATGCACACTGAAATATTGACAGACAAAACTATGAGGTGTCTGGAATTTGGTTCAAAATAATGGGGGAACTCCTAGGTATCTACCTGAAAGAAGTGAAAACCCACGTCCACACAGCAGCATTACTCCTAACAGCCAGAGTGGAAACGACCCAAATGTCCATCAAATGACGACTGGATAAACAAAACGCAGTCTCTCCATGCACTGGAATATCATCCAGACAGACTACAGCGTGGATGGACCTCAAAACACATGATGCTGGGGCTTCCCTGGTGACGCAGTGCTTAGGACTCTGAGGTCCAATGCAGGCGGCCCAGGTTCCATCCCTGGTCAGGGAACTAGATCCCACAGGCATGTTGCAAGTAAGAATTCGCATGTCAATAGGGAGGGTGGGAGGGAGGGAGACGCAAGAGGGAGGAGGTATGGGGTTATATGTATATGTATAGCTGATTCACTTTGTTATAAAGCAGAAACTAACACACCATTGTAAAGCAATTATACTCCAATAAAGATGTTAAAAAAATTTAAAAAAGAATTCGCATGCCATGACTAAGCAGCCCACCTGCCACAACTAAGACCTGGTGCAACCAAATAAATAAATAAGTAAATATTATTTTTTAAAAAAAAAACGTGATGCTGAGTGAAAGCAGCCAGACATGAGAGCCACACGGTGGATCCTACTCACAGGAGACGCCCAGAGCAGGCAAACACAGACAGGAAGGTGAGCATGTGCCCGGGGCTGGGCAGTGACTGCTCGTGGGGACGGGCTTTCTCCTTGGGATGATGACAATGTTTTGGAAGCAGATGGAGGTGGCGGTTGGACAACTCTGTGACTATACTAAAAACTACTGAATTCTACACTTTCAAGGGGTGAATTTCATGGTATGTTGAGTTTTATCCTGGAAGAGCTGTTGGAAAAAACTCCAGCCTGTGGCTCTACCACTTTCTCCAGGGATGGGCACTCAGCTATGCCCAGGTTTTTGCTGGGGTCACCGTCTTATCCCCATCACCTGTTGTCCATGTGCAGGAGTTTCTCTTACGTATACCGGGGGTGCAACTGATGAGTTGGGGGTGACCTAAATTTTCAACTTGAAGAGAAAAATGCCAAATAGTTTTTCAAAGCAGTGGCACTGGGGCTTCCCTGGTGGCGCAGTGGTTGAGAGTCCGCCTGCCGGTGCAGAGGACACGGGTTCGTGCCCCGGTCCGGGAGGGTCCCACATGCCGCAGAGCGGCTGGGCCCGTGAGCCGTGGCCGCTGAGCCTGCGCATCCAGAGCCTGTGCTCCGCAACGGGAGAGGCCGCAACAGTGAGAGGCCTGCGTACCGAAAAAAAAAAAAAAAAGCAGTGGCACCAACTGATGCTGCCACCAGCAACATGAAGCCATGGCCCCTCCAATACCCGCTACTGTCAGGCTTGACAGCTAGAAATAGGGCTTTGGCAGTGGCTCTGATCGCTACCGTGAAGCCAGCATCCCATCACGTGAGCACGGGGCAGGCGGATGCTCTGAAGGCATCCTGAGAACAGCAGCCTTCTCCTTCTCACTTCTGCGCCGAGTACACCAGTTCAGGATTGTAGTGGCTTTACCGATGGCCCCAAAGTGACATGGCCACGGCCTAACCCCCAGTACCTGTAAATGGGACCTGATTTAGAGACAGGGTCTCTCCAGATGTGACCAACTTAAGATGAGATCGTATTGGAGGAGGGTGGGCCCCTGATCCAGTGACTGCTGAGAACTACAAAAGACTCGGACACTCGAGCAAACTCTAGAGTGGCTTCTTGCAGCCTAAGGTCACGACCCTGGGCCGGCCCAGCCCCCTTTTGAGTTCCTGTCTGAGAAAAGAGGGCTGGCAAAAGAATGTACTGTTTGCTCCAGCCAACACCTGACCTAGACCCCCACCATCCTCAGAGCCTTTCCTAAGAGGGCTCCCAACATGTGAATCCTTCCTCTGTCCCTTTGAGACAACCCAGGAGTCTTTCTTGGGGACCTGAGAGCCATTCCTCTGAAACGAAATCCTCAGGAAGGATAGGGCCTCGGTCTGCGTGTGTCTGCGTGGGATGGAATCCTAACTTCCAGAACTGACTCCCGGGGTGGACGCTGCTGACCTCACCGCACTGACACTGACCCACCCCGCGTGGGTTTTCACTTGAGCCCCTGCTCGCTGCCCCCACCTCACTCTCCCTTCAAATCGCCAGCAATTCTGTGCCCATCAGAAGGGTGCGCAGCACCTTCCCCTGCTGTTGGTAGTTACCAAACAAAACCTGTTTTTACCCCTTTACCTAATGGCCGGCTGAGCTGCTCTTTGACACCAGTGTCTTCATAAGAGGAGGAGAGATGCCCAGACATGCGGGGAGAAGGCCCCATGACAGTGTGTTTGCAAACCAAGGGACGCCAAGTCCTGCCAGCCAGCACCCGAGGCTGGGAGAGAGGCCTTGGCCAGATCCTGCCCTCATCTTGATCTTGGACTTCCAGCCTCCAGAACTAGGAGACAATACGTTTCTATGGCTTAAAACTATCCAGTTTGTGGTACTTTGTTACAGCAGCTCCAGGAACCTAACACACCTCCCCAAGGGCCCCCACCAGGCAGTCTACACCACCAGGGTGATTTGGGGCGGGGCCCCAGGCCACATGTATCACCTTGACCTGCGGGGCGCAGAGACCCGGGAACTCAGGTCAGTCACGTGGGTGCCCCAGGCCTCCAGGACCAACCCCCACTCAAGTCCCCAGACCGCACCATTCACGGGAGCTTCCCTGGCGGTGGTACCCGTGCGTGCCATCACACGTGGCCCAGCCTCTCCTGGACCCGCCCTCTGTTCCTTTTATCTTTGCTGATTTCAACCTGCATCCCTCCTGGGTGACTAAGCCTAACGCCATGACCACGAGGACAATGGCTTTTCCCAACTCCAGGAGCCCCCCCCACGACCCCGAGCACAGTCCCTGCGGGTCCGGGGCGGGCAGCAGTGGCCCGCTACCTGCTGGCATGTCTTGAGGCGCTCCACCTCCTGCAGGGCCTGCTCCCTCTGCCGGTGCAGCTCCCGCTTCTCCAGGCTCAGCCTCTCCACCAGGTCCCGGGCCTCCTGGAACTTCTGCATGAGGAAGGCCTTCTCCTCCCTCTGGCTGCCCTGGAAACGCTGCAGCTCCTCACAGCGTTCCCGCAGCATCTGGTTGCTCTGGCGGATGGCATCTGCAGAGGTGGCAGGGGGCAGGTGAGCCTGGTGGCCGCGGCCTCCACCACCCCGCGGCCTCTCCCACCCTGACAGCTTCCAAACACTCCCTTCACTTCGCCAAGCGCTTTCGAAGTCAACTACGTAAATGACGTGCCCCCAGTGTCTCCAAGATATTAACCACGTCAGCTTCACTTGAAAGCATGTGTCTGGGAGTTCCCTGGTGGCCTAGTGGTTAGGATTCCAGGTTTTCGCTGTCAGGGAGTGGGTTCAATCCCTGGTTGGGGAACTGAGATCCCACCGGCCACACATGGCAGCCAAAAAAAAAGAAAAAAGCACGTGTCAAATGCCACTTTCTTTGCAAGTGACTCTGGAACTCATCTGCCCTCTGTGTGGGTCAGAGGTGGGCCGCCCTGGGGCCCTGGGTCACTGCCTTCGGGATCAGACTCGGGGGCACAGCCACCAGAACAAACTTGCCCGTGGCACTGCTGGCCACAGACCGGGGGGGTGGTGAGAAGCCTTGGAGCAGGCCACTTAGCCACCTCTCTGAGCCTCACCATCCTCATGTCCATGTTCAACGGGGACAAGCACACCCATCTCACAGGATGAGGAAAGGTGAACAAAAACGCAGCCCAAGTGCCTGGTTTTCAAGACAACCTCAAGAAGCAGTCCACCCTCCTTTCCCCGGGCAGTCAGCAGGGCCTAAGGAAAGGACAGCCACACACCTGGGGACACCCCAGGCAGCAGAAATCCGTTGGGAGTGACAGAACTGATCCGTGGCATGCAAAGGTTCTAGCCACCACAGAGCTGGACAAGAGGGGGCAGGCAGTAGCTTCAGGCCCCCCTCTGGTCAAAACCCCCAACGAGCTAACTGGTGCCTACTGATGGAACATTCTTTCGCCGGAACCACAGTGGCTCCTGAGCCTGGCTCCAAAGCCACCTTGTGCGCCCCACTGTCCCCTGCCTCAGGTTCCTCACCAGCCTCCACCAAGGCTCAGCTCAGCTCACACGCAACTTCTGTTTTTAACTGAGGTACAATTCACAGAACACCAAATTCACCACTTGAACTATTTTAAAGTATACGGTCATTCATTGGCTATAGTATATTCACCAAGCTGTGCACCCATCACCTCTACCTAGCTCCAGAACATTTCCATCTTCCAAAAGAAACCTCATACCCACTGGCAGCCACTTCCCCTCTGGCCCCAGACACTGGCGCCCACTCATGCTTCTCACTGGACTCGCCACATCAATGGACTCCTACACCAGGTAGAAACGACTTCTACCATGAAGCTTACCCACAAATACTCCAAACAAATCCTACGTCCTCCCTCCTGCCCCCTCCTCCATGGACACAATCACAAGCATCACAGGGGCAGACACCTCGGGCCCCAGGGGTTTGGACCAGGGCCTGATACACTGCAGCCGTATAAGCAGAAACGTGCAGAGCCCGAGCTCCCTGGGGGGCAGCTGGGGGTCCATGGTGCCTGTCTGGCCAGCCCGAGTCCCCTTTGCCAGAGCGCTGTCCTGGGGATGAGCAGAGACTACGCACATAGCTATGGAGGGTGAGCTGTCTCCCCGCCCCTCAGCCCGGCTGCCAGCTCTATGTGGCCCCAACACAGTAGGACATCTGATGACATCTGGGGATACTGATGGTTGTCTTAACTGAAGGGGTGCTATTGGCACCTCGTGGGTAGAGGCCAGGGACGCTGCTCAACACGCCACAGTGCCCAGAACAACCTCTAGATGTCTGAGCGCTGAGGGGGAGGACCCTGTCCTCAAGCAGGTAGGTCCCAGCCCTCTGTGCGCGATGAGACGGCCCCTGGGGCCTGGAGAAGCTGTCCCCGATGCAGGCGAGCACAGGGACAGTGAGTGAGTGGGGGCTGTGATGGCGATGGGGAGGGGGCGGCCAGGAAGGTACTCGAACCCGGCCACCTGGGGGGTGGGTGCTGCTGGAGGACAGCCCTCAGCTCCGGTAACTTCGAGGAGTTACCGGAGGGCTGTCTCCAAAGCAGGCCAGCGCTCCAAAAGACCAAGCAGCCCCTAAGTGGCCGGCTGACCTTTCCATCCTGCAAGAGAAGGCGACTCATCTTCACAGAAAAAGAGACACATATTCTGGGCACAAGTTTGGTCCCTGCCTGCAGGGCCTCAGCCAGCACCAGTCTCCGAGGCCTACAGGGCATGTGACTCATCAGCACAGGGCCCCGCGTGACATCCCATCACACCAGAGGATGCACTGTCCAGCAGAGGGGTCGGGGAGTGGTCCCATGACTGTGGCCTCCACTGCTTATGTCACATGCCAACCTGCCCACCAGCTTGGACAGTGGACGGCTGAGTGAAAATAACCAAGGCCCTGTCCTCTGGGATATGGTGTACACAAAGGCTGCGACCTTTCTAAGCCCTGAGTTGCCAACAGGAACCAGGATGAAGCAAAAGTGGCCATGTGCCCCATCACTCCCCGTGACCCACCCGGGGAGTCTGTGCCGCCCATCTCCACCTGCAGCTCTGGGCTCGGCAGTGTAGAAGGTCCTCACAGCACAAAACACAAGAGTCTCACTGAGTGAGAAGCAGGGGCGCCGCCTGGGCACCTGGGGCTACCGTACCCAAGGAGCGGCGCGCCAGACGAGGAGCCCCCGGGGCACGACCACCAGGGGGGAGGGCTGTCTCACGCGAAGCAGGCAGGAGTGGGTCACACCCCAGGGCAGCCACACCAGGTGAGGGGCGCGATGAGACGGCCCCTGGGGCCTGGAGAAGCTGTCCCCGATGCAGGCGAGCACAGGGACAGTGAGTGAGCGGGGGCTGTGATGGCGATGGGGAGGGGGCGGCCAGGAAGGTACTCGAACCCGGCCACCTGGGGGGTGGGTGCTGCTGGAGGACAGCCCTCAGCTCCGGTAACTTCGAGGAGCGGCCCGCCGGGCTCATGCCCCGCCCACAGAGCCTGAACGCCCCTTTTCCAAAGCAGCCCACTGGTCCTTCTCAGGGACGTCACGCCCATTCCCAGAGCGGACCACAGCCCCTTTCCGGAGCAGGTCACGCCCCCTCCCCAGGATAGCCACGCCCCTCCCGGAATAACCTCGCTCCTTCCCAGGATAGCCTCGCCCCTTCCCACGAGAGCCAGTGCTTAATGACTGATCAGTACGGAGACACAGGGGGCCTGGCCGCGTTGGCCCAAGTGGGACAACGCAGAAGGGTCTTTCCCGCTCCAGAGCTCCTTGTAGGGCTGGCCTGCACTGCGGCCCAGCTTCTCCCTCCGCCCTCCCCTGCTTCTTCACTGCCCTGCCCTTCCCCCCCCCCCCAGTGTTACTCCTAAGAGAACTCTAAATAAACGTCCTGCATGCCACTCTGTATCTCAAAGTCCACTTCCAGGGAATCCCACCTGAAACAAAGAGGAAGCGTGGCTGAGCTTCAGTCTCTAACTGGCCCACCCCAGTCCCAGTCAAGGCAGAGGGGCAGGTGAGTGCGATAATCCTTCCCCCAGCAGTGCCGGGTCCCCGGACATTTTACTCCACACACCCGCTGTCTCCCTCACCTCGGAGCTCTTGATTCTCCTCCAGACAGCGCTGGAAGGTCTCAGGAGCAGCCTGCTCTGAAGGCAGGTGGAGCATGGCTGGCTTCCCCAGAGAAGACTCTTCACCCAGCACGTCCTGGTCCCCTGCCGGGCCGCCGCTAGGCTGCACCATCTCACACAGTGGACTCTTCCAAGGGGGCCTGCTCATCCAACACGTCAGGGTCTGAAACAGAGAGCCAGCAGAGGCATCACGTGAGGAGGCCTATGCAGAATTCTCCCACCCTGCAGGCCGGGGAGGAGTTCGGGCGCCACACTTTAAGCAGAATGACGAGCACTGTGCCAAGCAGAAAAGGCTGCTAAGGGGTGGCACATACTCCCATTCCAAAGGGAGGCACAGGCATTTATGTGGCGCTTGGAAAGGTCACGGTTCAGCACTGATTGTAAACTGTGCCTAGCACTATCTCCAGGCTGTAACCTGAGGAACTTCACCAGAGAGGAGAAATCACGGAGATTATTTTTGGAGGGAGGTGCCAGTGTGCCGGGAATCCTACCCCGACACCTACACCTCCAAGCACGAGTAGAGGGTGCTGGCCCCTCACCTAGTGTACTGAGTGGAATGATGGCCCCCAATAAGGTATGTCCACGCCCTGACCCCCAGAACCTGTGACTGTGACCTGACTTGGCAAAAGGGTCTTTGCAGATGTAATAAAGTTAAGGATCTGGAGATGAGATCATCCTGGATGAGAGTGGCCCTAAATCCAATGGCAGGGTCCTTATAAGACACAGAAGAGCAGAGATACAGACGCAGAGCAGAAGCCACGTGAAGATGGAGGCAGAGATGGGAGGGATGCGGCCACAAGCCAAGCGGCACCTGGAGCCCCCAGAAGCTGGAAGAGGCAGGAAGAACCCTCCCCTGGAACCTCCAAAGGAAGCACGGCCCTGCCAACACCTTGATCTCAGGCTTCTGGTCTCCAGAGCTGGGAGAGGATAAATTTCTGTTGTTTTCAGCCCCCTGGCTTGTGGAAATCTCCCACAGCAGCCCTAGGAAGTCCATACACCAAGTAAGAGGGGCTTCACTCAGAGCCTGATGAGTGTTCCCTGGACCTGAGGGGCCGAGGTGGACATCTAGCATCTGATGTGTACTGAAGCATCTGAAAGTGGGAGCTGGGCTCACAGCCGAAGAGAGAGTGGCAGACACAGGCTGAGCTGTTTGCGTTCTCTTGTGAACTAGAGTATAGAGAGGGAGGCTATGCTGGACAGCAGCAGCCTGGAGCCCTTTTAAGTCCTGACCAAGAAGACTGACTACATGGAGGAGGAGGCCAATCCCAACAGAAGTTTCCAGGAGTAGGGCCTGAGCTTCAGCCAGAGACTCGAACACCAAGTGAGCCTGGACGTTTCACTATTACTGATACTTACCTGAACACCCTCCTGACCCACCAGCAGTATCTGACGGATCGCTGGTCCCTGATTCCAGAACAGCCCACTCTCCTGGTTCTCCTTCTGCCTCACGGGCTGCCCCTGCTCTGGCTCTTTCACTGGACCATCCTCGTCAGCCCAGCCCTTCACATGGCGGTGCCCAGGGCTCTGTTCTGGGATCTTTTCTCTAACTCCAGTCACTCCAATACTAATTCCATCCAGACTCAAAGCTGTAACCCTCATCTTAATGCTGATGATACCCCAAATCAGAACTCCTTCCTGAACTCCAAACTAACACATCAAACTCCACATCTCCACTTGGGTATCTAGTCATCCTCTCAAAACTAATGTCTCGGGCTTCCCTGGTGGCGCAGTGGTTGGGAGTCCGCCTGCCGATGCAGGGGACGCAGGTTCGTGCCCTGGTCCGGGAAGATCCCACGTGCCGCGGCGCGGCTGAGCCCGTGAGCCATGGCCGCTGAGCCTGCGCGTCCGGAGCCTGTGCTCCGCAACGGGAGAGGCCACAACAGTAAGAGGCCCGCGTACCGCAAAAAAAAAAAACAAAAAACTAACGTCTCTCAAACTGCACTCCTGACAGTTCCCAGAAGCCAGCTCACCCACGGCCTTCCTTATTAGCAGTTGGTGGCAAATCCATCCTCCAGTTAGCGGGACAAAACCTAGGAGTCCTTCTTGAGTCCTCTCTGCCGCTCATAGCTCACGTCAGATCCATCAGGAAATCCTGTCAAAATGTATCTTAGAATTTATTTGATGATGCTAAGCAAATAATGGTAACTATTTTAGGTGTGATAGTGGTATTGTGGTTATGTTTCTTTCAAAGTCATTTCTTAGAGATGCACACTGAAATATTTGTGGACGAAATTACACTGTCTGGAATTTGGTTCAAAATAATGGGGGAACTCCTAGGTATCTACCTGAAAGAAATGAAAACCTGTGTCCACACAGGGATGTTCACAGCAGCATTACTCCTAACAGCCAAAGAGTGGAAATGACCGAAATGTCCATCAGCTGATGAATAAACAAAATCTAGTACGTTCCCACGCTACAACATTATGCTAAGAGAAAGAAACAAGTCACAAAAGACCACATATTATATGATTCCATTCATGTGAAATGTCCAGAACAGGCAAATACATAGAGACTAGTGGATGCTTAGAGCTGGGGTAGATGGGGTGATGGGGGTGATGGCTAAAGTTTATGGGATTTCTTTTTGGAGTGATGAAAATGTTCTGGAATTAATGGTGATGGTTGTGCAAGTCTGTGAATATACCAGCAAACTGTACACTTTAAATGGGTGAATTGTAAGGTATGTGAATTATATGTCAATAAAGCTATTTTTGAAAATAATAGAATACTGTGAGGGGTATAAATTAAACAAAAGTAGCCACGAGTTGGTAACTGTTGAAGCTGGGAAGTGGATACATTGGATTTACCAGACTATTCTTTCTACTTTTGAACATCTTTGAAATTTTACATAATAAAATGATCAGAGCAGCATCGTCTCTCACCTGGATTACTACAATAACCTCCTAACAGGTCACCCTGCTCCTACCCTTGCCCCCTGCAGTCTGTTCTCCCCACCGCGCCAATCAGCGAACAATCAGCTGAACAATCAGCCTAAAAGGTGACTCTGATCACATTCCTCTTCTACTCGGATCCCTACCATGGTGTCTCATTGCCCATCGCGTAAAACTCAAAGACCCTACAACCCGCCTACAAGGCCGTGCACTATCTGGTCCCCCATGGCTTCCACTCTAAGTACTCTCCCCTCGCTCACTCTACTCCAGATATAGTGGCCGCCTTAATGAGTTCCTCGAACATGCCAGGATGGCCCATTCATCCTCAAGTCACAGAAAGGATATGAGGTCCGGGAGACAGTCACCTTTTGCAAAAGGAGCAAAATGAGGCACATGAGTTAAGATACTTAGCTGCCAAGTTATATTTGAGGCCTTTTTAAAGAACTTAACCTCAAATGCAGTCAAGTTTGATGAACAGAAAATGTCTCCGAACTAGAAGAGTCATTCACAAACTAGGGGTGTGGTCAGACTCCGCCGTGGTGGAGGAAGAAGAGGCAGGAACAGTCCCGCTCGCCGCTAAAGTAACCTGAGTCCTAAATCGGCTGGGCTCGGCCCCTGGTCTAGAAGCTGGCGGCAGAACCTGGCTGGGGCCCAACAGGAGGGGGAAGCCTGGTCGTCCGGGGGGGGGGGGTCTCGGAGGCAGCGGAACACCCACCGATGGTACCCTGTCTTCGGAAAAGAGGACCACACCTGTCAGCAGAGTCGGTCCGACGTGAGAAAGGCGGGAGTGGCGGGCCCCGAGCGCTCCTCGAGCCCCGATGCTCCGAGAAAGCTTGGGTTCCGCGGTAGCCCTTCCCTTCTCCCGCTGCCAAATTCCCACTTCCGGCTTCCGGTGTCGTAACTGTGGGATCCGGAAGTAAAACACTCAGGCCCCGACCCCGGCCGGCCGGGGAGAGGTGTGAGGGAGGCTGCCTCAGACCGAAACCCGAGCCCGGCAGCTTCGGCTGGCCCTCAGGACGTTCCCCAGTAATATGCGTCGCGACCCGCATTCCCCCTTGTCTCTCCGTCGGCTGCATCCAGCCTCGGGGCGCTTGGCCGCCCCGCCCCCGTTAGGGGAGGAGCCACGACGAGGCTATCATCTAATAGGGCCGGTTTGACCTGATCCGGCGACCGGTCCAGCGAGGGGACGGGGCTGCTGAAGGCCCCGCCCACAAACAAGGTCGAGGGGCGTGACCACGCGGCCGGCGGAAGTGGAGCCCTTCGCGAGGGCGCGGGACCTCCCAGGGCACGCGAGAAAGCCGGACTATAGGGGCGGGGTCGGGCCGGGGATGGGCACGCGGGCGAGCAGCAGAGAGCAGCACGCGGACTCTCGAAGCATCGGGGACACGGTACAACGGCGGCGGGTAAAGGAAGCAGCTCGTAGCCCGGCGGCCAGCGCAGGTGCTCAAAGGGCAGGGTGGGCCAGGGCTGGGCCCTCGCACAGGGTCTGCTGGGGGGGGGGGGGGGGGGCGGCCTGGAATGCGCGCGCACCTGCCCGCCCCTTGGCCCTCCCCGCCCCTCGAGGGAGGGGCCTGCAGAGGCCCCACCCGCGCGTCTCGCCTGAGGCTGGTCAGCTCAGACCAGGTGCCCGCCCCCGCCGGTTAAATGGGCCGGCGGGGAGTAGCCCCCGGAAACTGCCGGGAACTCCGGGGCTGCGAGCGCGACGGGTGGCAGCGTCGAAGCACAGGTAACTGAGTGGGCGGTCGCGGCGCTGCGAGGCACTTTGATTTCCCATACTTGGGAACGGGGCAAAATCGAGAGGGTCTTAGCCGATCTTACAGTCCCCTACATCCCCGCCCCCCCGCCACACTGGACACGGGGCTTGCCGGTGTCTCGCAGCGTGGCAGGAGGAGGGCTGGAGCTACACTCCATCAGCTGCACAATCTAGCATGCTCCAGCTCATTGTGGAGTTTACGCCTGAACCCCGGGTGAGATAGTCTTAAGCAGGTCGTACAATGCTACAGCAGGGTTTTATTCAGTCCCCCAGAGCGGAGGCCCTAGAAGGAATTCATTAATGCTTTGGGTAATTTGGTAACATACACCATGAAAGAAGGTTGCCCAGAGAGTATGGCCAGAGCCCAGGGCCAGCAGTTTCTAACCTCCCAAACGTCCTGCTCCCCAGCCATTCACAGTGAGTGGTTTCAATAATCAGGCACCAGCTGGGTGAGAGCCCAAAGGACCCCTCCAGAAAGGGGCCAGCTTCTCAATGCTCTTCTGTTCTCCTGCCTTGTTAACCAGTTTTTCTTCCACCAGAGAGCATCATGGCAGGGCAGGTGGCTCTGAGCCGGACCCAGGTGTGCGGGATCCTGCGGGAAGAGCTGTACCAGGGCGATGCCTTCCATCAGGCTGATACGCATATCTTTATCATCATGGGTGCATCGGTGAGTCTCCCCCAGGCCCCACATCGTAGAATCAGCAGACTTAGAGCGTGACGTTGCTTCAGTTCCCTTCCCTTTAGGTACCTGGGCTTTCCCAACTGATTGTCGTCGGGTCCCTCGGGCTCTGCTCGGTTGGGCTCTCGCTGTTGCCCTTGCTCATGTGCCATTCCTCCTGCCACCACCCAGTATACACACACCGCGAGGCATTTCTGAAGTCCGTGTGCAGCCATTGACTGTAGACCTATGTCCTGGAGCTGGGAGGTCCTTAGAGACTGTCTGGTTGGACTTCCTCCTCCACAGGGAAAACTGATATACAAACAGGGGAAGCGATTCATTCTGGGAGTATGTTTTCCAAACCTGTTTCTGACTTGACAGATGTCACACAGTTAGATCCAGAGGTAGGATTCGAGGCTGGGTCTCTGCCTTATCTCTCTACTGTCAAGTTCCCTGAGGAAAAACACTCAACCTTTCTTGAAATACCATCTCTTTGCCCCAGCTTCCAAGGCCTGCTGAGGAACTGAGACCAGCCCCATTGTCTAGCCAGTGGAACTGCCACTTTTCTCTGATCAGAAAGGCCAAAGAGTAGAAGCAAAGTCAGAAGTAAAGCACGCTGACCATACGTGATGAGGGTGGGGGAACAGGAGAGGGAGGGTGGGTCCTCAGAGAGCCATGACCCCTGACGGAAGCACTCTCCCCACGTGCCGTGTGGAAACAAGATCTACCCAGTGGTAAGACATGAGCAGGGGCTGGGGAGCTGTCAAGGTTTCATCTCAAAGTGAAAGTGGTCTTTTTTCTCTTTTCACTTTTCACCGTGGACTTGACCAAGAATCTGCTACCCATGATATGAGCATCTTTGCTGGTAACTTATTATATAAACTTCAAGCGAGAGTTCTACCCAAACTAGTCAGCTCTTGACGGAGCAGACATTGTCTCTCTGTGACTTCCACACCACTGTCCCCTCAGCTCTGGAGGAACTCAGTTCTTCGTTCATGTGTCGTAACACGCCACCGTGCTTTGCAGAGCCTGCCTCCTGCCAGTTTTGTGATTCTTTTCAGAACTTGGAAAAACGAGCCAGAATGCAGGGCTCTGCCAGTGGGAGGGAAGGAAGGTCACCCCAAACACTGTCCCCTGACCCCCTGTCACCCAGGACTGGGGGGTGCCCAGGAGGAGCACACGGAGCAGACCTGGCCCCCACCCTGGCCCCAGCCTCATCCCCTTAGAGGAGCCAGAAACCTTAACACCTGGGACCTTGTCTAAGAAATAGGTTGGGGGAGAAAGTAACTCAGGATTATTTTTCCTCCTTCCCCCCGTCCCCCCCCCCCCCCCGCCCCGTCCCCATACCGGCCTGTCACAGGATGCTCCAACAGAGGGTCCCAGGCCTCAGTAAATGGCATATGACCCCAGGCCCTCAACACTTAGATACCTCATTGAGAGCATCCAAGTTTGCTCTGTGGCCTGGGGCAGGTGTCTTTCCTTCTCTGAACCTCATTGTCTCCACTTAATAACTGAGGTCTTTTGAAACAAGTGTGGAGGGCCCTGGGGCTCTGCTGAGCTGATTCTGTGACTCCACTGCCTTCATGTGGGATGGGCTTGGGCTTAGGCAACTTTGTTTCTTTGCCAACAGTAGGGTTCCCCTTTGCTCTCCTCTGCTGTGGGAGCAATAACCAGAGGCTTCTAGAGCAGAAGTGGGAAGTGCCGCTCCAGCAGGGTGGAGTGGGGGAGGAGGAGGGTCCTTGAGGAAGAGCCCTTGTGTATTTCTCCCTCCTCCTGTTCCGGGTGCGGGGGGGTGTCCCTGCAAGGGCAGCACCTAGAAGAGCTCCCACCTAGCCCAGCTGGGAGGCTTCCTCCCTCCTCCCTCCCCCCTCCCCCCCCTCCTCGTGGGAACTGTGCTGGGGGCCGGAACCCAAGGTGAGTGCATGTGACAGCAGACACTGCCAGGCCTTCATGTTCCCAGGGCCATGGAACAGAGCCTTCCTCTCAGAAGGACGAGTGGACGCAGAGCCCCTGGAGCAGGCTGGGCTGCGGGGCCGTCCTCTGCCCCCTCTCCTCCCTGGGCCACTTACCCAACCGTCGCCCGCATGCCCAGCTTCCTTCCTGGGCGTGTCCTGAGGCTGGCTTGTGGTCTTACCGATGGGCTTTCAGCCACTCTCTTCTCCCTGCTCTGAGACCACTATCTCCCTTCTCAGGACTCCCACTCTCGGCTGGGAAGGGAGTGGAGGTACTTACTGTCCCAGTCCAGAGAGCTCTGGAATGAAAGAGCTCAGTTTCTCCTCATAGACCAGCATTGGGAGAGGAACCTGGGGCCTGGCAGATCGCATGTGTCCTCTCCCAGGCCGGAGCCGCTTTCCCCCCACAGTGGACGGAGAGAGCAATCGGGGCGAGAGAAAGAGAACAGGACTGGGAGCCCCTTCGGGCAAGATTGGCTCACTGCCTGGTCCTCAGCACGTCCCTCGCCTCTCTGGGCCTCGGTTTCCCCACCTGGACCACGAGGGCCGTGGGCTCGATCGGTGCTCAGGTCCCATCCCAGTGATGGGCCTGTGCACGGCATGATCTGGCAGCCTCAGCCCTCCCTCTCCTCAGGGTGTTTCTGGGCTGCCTCCCCTCTTAGGGCGATAAGATTCTTGCTGTGTCATGATGACTCTGGCACTCCCCCAAAGGCCTGATGATTCATGAGCCCCAGGGAGTAGGAGTGAGGCCCTTTTGTTGGTTTTGCAGCCCAGCCTGCCTCAGCAGCCCCAGGGTCTCACCCCAGTGGCTGGGATCCAGCTGGGCCCCAGCAGAGCTGCGCTCCACCCCAGGACCTGGGCGATCCTTGACCCGGGTGGCCCTAGTGGGACAGGGTTAGCCCACCCCTTCCTGGCCTCCAGCTGGCAGCCGGCCTCTGCATTCTCTGCCGCGCCCCTCCACCCTAAAAGCCTCCGAGACCGAGACCGAGGGTTTATAAAACTGGAGACTGAGGTCAGACCTGGGCGGTGACAGGCAGGTGGCGGCCCACGGCCCTTTGCTGACAGCTGGAAATTTGAATCAGGTACTGCTTCTCCTGCTACATCACCATGTGTCCCCAGGCACGTCCCTCCCTGCTGTGGTCCTCGGGAGCCCCATCGTCGCCCCCACCATGTGCAGCATGCTCTCTTCCCACAGCGGTCCTGGCAGAGGAGCCCAGCCCAGGCTGGTGGGGAGGGTGGGCCTCCCCGGGCCCCTGCCCCCCACTGTCCTGGGTCCTACCTCGTCTTTCCGTCGGGTGAATCGGAGCCCAACAGGCCACTGATTGCAGGGCTGAGCTGAACAAGGCGAGCAGGTTCTATCGCTAGTTAATCCCAAAGGGACCAGCGAGAGCAGTGGGGTGTGGGGCGCCGTGAGTCAGGCAGGACGGGCCCGGCGGGCAGCCTGCTGGAATTTGATCGGAAGCAAACATTCCACTTGGCCAGGAAGGCGGGAGGTGGCTGTGGGCCGTGGTGCTGGTCGTTTCTCCCAGCCAGTCCCCGACAAGCCCGGGAGGAGACGGGGCCCACCGAGCCCCGGGGACCAGAGTGGAGTCTCCCACCGGCCCGGTCCCAGTGATGGAGAAGCAGGAAGCAGGCGCCGATGGGCCCTGGGAGGAGGGGGCCGCAGCTGGGGGCTACTGGGCTCGGGGGCAGCTCGAGGCCCCGGCTGGGGGTCGGAGCCGGACCTTGATGCACTGCTGTCTCCGTGGCTCCCATGGAAGATGGCAGGCACGTGGGGGATCAGTTCTGAGCAGTTGGCAAGACAAGACATGGGCAGGGGCAGCAGCATGGGGAACGCTGGCTTGGGAACCACCCACTTTGGGCAGTCGGGGTCCCAGTGGAGCCTGGAGGTGGTGACCTGGGGTGGAACAGATACCTGGGCTTGTCTGCATGCAGAGGTCGGCTCAGCCCAGAAGTTGGAGGCTGAAGCCAAGGACAGGAGGAACGCGAACGTTTGAGTCTCATAAGTGGTCCGCCCCGACCTCCACCACCACCCAGGAGCCCCCCAAGTGCCTTCCTAACTGCCTGTCTAGGGGGCAGGGATTTTAATCAGGTTGGAATTGCTTCGCTTCTGGTCACGCGGCTTCCGTTCTGCAGTGGTTCATAGAACCCGTCCAGTGGTTACGTGGCTCCTAAGGTCATTTTGCCACGAAGATTTGGGTCCTTATCTCTGGAGGTGGTTTTCCTGCCCAGGGTGAGTCCAGCGCCTCCGCCCAGCGGCCCTCCCTGATTACAGGGCGGGCGCATGAAAGGGTGGCCTGCTGTGCCCCGCAGGCTTCCTCTGCCCCCCACCCCACCCCCCCAGCCATGCCCTCGCTGGAAGCCTCTTCCACCTGAGTGGAGAATTCCTTTGTCAGGTCACCAAATTAACGCATGTTGCCTTGGCCACGGCGACTGAACTGGAGTGGAGAGAAGGGACTTTTCAGTGACATTTTAGTGAGTCTTCTGTCACCTTCGTGGGATGACCATATTGTTGCCCACAGTTACTGTGTGTTCATACCCTTGCTCTTACTTTGGAAAGTTTCACGCGCACACAAGTCAACAGCTAAGCGCTCAGGCTACCCGGGCCCCACCCTCTGCTCGGTTATTATTCTTTTCAGTCTTTTTATTTTTAGGTAAAACTTGTACACGTTGAAAGGCAACCATTTTCACTGTAAAGGTGCACACACCTTTATTAGCAAAGAGGATGTTCCCACCTCCCCAGGAAGGCCTTGGGCGGTGGTCCACCTCCTGCTCTGGAACACCGCGGCTGCCACTTCCATCACCGTGCAATCATTTTGCCTTTTCTAAAACTTCACTTAAATGAGCTCAGGGTATTTAGTCTTGTGTCTGGGGCTGGGGCTTAGCATTATGATTTTGAGATTCACATGTGCTGGGTGGGTCACTGGCTCATCCCTTTTTTGTTTGTTTTTGTTTTGGCCTCCTGCACAGCTTGCAGGATCTTAGTTCCCCGACCAGGGATCGAACCCAGGCCCCCTGAAGTGGAAGCAGGAGCCCTAACCCTAACCACTGGCCCGCCAGGGAACCCCTCGGCTCACCCCTTGATGCTGCCTGTCCATCCCCTGTTGATGGATTTGAGCCTTTGGGTGGATTCATCTTCTTTTTTTTTTTTTTCTATTCACCTTCTTAGTAGTGTATTATGGTGAACAGGAGTTTCTAATTTTGCTGAAACCTTCATTTATCCGTCTTTCTGATTACTGCTTTCTGTGTCCTAAGAAATCTGTTTCTACTCCCATCTGTTGAGTTTTTAAAATCTATCAGCCTTGCTAAAATCTCATTAATTGTAATAATTTGCCTGTAGCTTGCTTTGAGGTGGTTTTCTTTTAACGGACAGACTGTCAGCTACAAAGAGGGCCAGCGTGGCTCTTCGTTTCCCGTCCTCACGTCTTGTCTGCTCTCCACCTGCCGCTGTCAGGGCTTCTGGTGGGGCATTGAATAAACAGCCAATGGCAGGCGCTCTTTTCTTGCTCCTGGCTGTTTAAAGGGGATTATTTCAACATTTCCCCACAATATATGATGTTTGTGAGAGTTTTTATAGGTGCTGTTTATCAAGATAAGGAAGTTCCCTTTTATTCCTAGTTTGGTAAGAGGTCCTATTGTGATAGATGTTGATGTCTGGAACACTTTATCTACATCTGGTGAGTTTAGCAAGGTTGCTAGATTGAAAAATCAAAAGGAGTAGACAGATTTCTTACAGCTTTTTTTCCTTTAATCCGTTAATGTGGTGAATTTCAGTGATTTTTTTTTTTTTTTTTTTTTTTTTTTTGCTTTTCAGCATCAAACCAACCTTTCGTTTGCAGGATGACCCCAACTTGATTCTGACATATTCCATTTTTGACGTTGCATGATTGGGTTTGCTGGTATCTTCTGCAGAAATTTTGCATCTGTATCTGCGTACATGGGCGAGATGGGCTTGGGGCCTCCTGTGTGCATTTCTCAGAGGTTCCAGCCGCAGGGTTCTGGGGCCCCATCACATGGCTCAGCAGGTGCTTCCCAGGCAGGCTTTGCCTCAGACTGGTGTTCTCTCTTCCTGGGAGACCCGCTGGCAGAGCTTTCTGTGCCAGGATCAGGGCCAGGCTTGTCTCGTTGGGAAGGCTGTGGCTGCAATCCTGTCTCCTTTATAACCATTGCCTGCTCAGGTCCCTTGCTCCGTTTTGGTATATTGGATTTTTCTAGAAATGTGTCCATTTCATGTAAGTTGTCAGACATGCAATAAGGTTGTTCATAAACCTCTCTTCTGTCTTTCCCATCGGTAGTTTTGTCCCACTGCACTCCTAATTCTTGGTGCCTGTTTAAAAAGCAGTCTTGGGACTTCCCTGGTGGCGCAGTGTTTAAGAATCCACCTGCCAGTGCAGGGGACACGGTTTGAGCCCTGGTCCGGGAAGATCCCACGAGCCACAGAGCAACTAAGCCCTTGCGCCACAGCTACTGAGCCCGTGAGCCACAACTACTGAAGCCTGTGCTCCACAACAAGAGAAGCCACCACAATGAGAAGCCCACGCACAGCAACCAAGAGTAGCCCCCACTCGCTGCAACTAGAGAAAGCCCACGCACAGCAACGAAGACCCAACGCAGCCAATAATTAATTAGTTAATTATTTTAAAAAACCAGCCTTGCCAGAAGGCTGTCTGTTTCGATTAGTCTTTTTCAAGCACCAACTTTCGGCTTTTTGATCTTTTCTTTAGGTTTGTTTTCCATTTTATTCATTTTTATTTTTCATTGTTCTCTGCCTTGTAATTTGTTTGGGTTTAAAATTCTGCTGTCCTTTTTCTAACTTCTTCAATTGAATTCTGAGCTCAGCAGCTTCCAGCCGTTCTTTTTTGCTAACCTAAGCATTTAAGGTCATGTCTCATTTGATGTGTGCTACTTCCATTGCCATTCGGTTCCAGGGAATTTAGGGTTTTCTTTAGCCCATGAGCTGTTTAGAAGCGGGCATCTTGTGTTGGCTTTGGTTCTGCCTGCTCGACCAGAGACTGGGGTCTGTGGATCGTGGAACCAGCGGGTTGGTGGTTGCCTCCTGGCCAGCACGAGGTCTCTTTGCCTCGAAGTGCCCCCGGCAGTGTGCGAGCACTGTCGGGTCAGGGTCAAGGGCTAGGCTGGGCTCTAGTTCAAGCTGCTCAGGCTGTACACAGGGGCAGGACAAGGATACCCGGGTGTCCTGGGGGGAGATGATCTAGGGCATGTCCTCAGCTCCTAACCATGCCTGTTTTCTCTGCCACAGGGTGACCTGGCCAAGAAGAAGATCTACCCCACCATCTGGTAAGCTTGTTCCCCCACTGCTCACTGCCCCCCACGGTCCTCTTGCCCTCGCCCTCGCCACAGCTGTGCTCTGCCCTCAGGTGGCTGTTCCGGGATGGCCTTTTGCCCGAAGACACCTACATCGTGGGCTATGCCCGCTCCCGCCTCACAGTGGCTGACATCCGCAAGCAGAGTGAGCCCTTCTTCAAAGTGAGTGGCTTCTGGAGTCTCCATACGTGCCACACCCGCCTCCCATCGCAGATGCCCTTCCTCCCTCCCCCCAGGCCCAGCCTTTCGCCCCTGTGCCGGGGCCACTTCCTCCCTAGCGATCCTCAGCCTGGCACTCCTCCCCACCTGCTCCCACTGCTTCCTTGATGCCAGCCTGAGACCCCTGTTTCCCAGCCCCCTCTGACTTGGGCTCACCAGTTCCTCCCCACTGTACCCTGTGGCCCCTCCACCATGGAAATGCTGCAAGCCTGACTTTTCTCAACATACCATACTTTGGTGGAATGACTTTGGAGAGAGATCTGTCTCCCAGGTCAAAGTTTCCTGAACTCTGGCTTCCGTCTTAGGTCACGCGGCCCCCGCCCCCATGGGTGTGCAAAGCCGACGAGATGGGAGTGAGCCCAGTGCAGGGCTAGGATGGCTGACTTCTCAGGAAGCCCACCCTGCCTATGGGATCAGGGAGGGAGGGAGGGGCCGGTCCGACATCCTTGTGTCCGTATTTTCTAGGCTGCCCCGGAGGAGAAGCCCAAACTGGAGGAGTTCTTTGCCCGCAACTCCTACGTGGCTGGCCAGTACAACGATGCAGCGTCCTATGAGCGCCTCAACAGCCACATGAACGCTCTCCACCAGGGGCCACAGGCCAACCGCCTCTTCTACCTGGCCCTGCCCCCCACTGTCTATGAGGCTGTCACCAAGAACATCCACGAAACCTGCATGAGCCAGACGTAAGACTGCTGTTTCACCCTCCCTTCCTGCCTCCTGGGCCGACCGATCTAGGGAGTCTGAAAAAGATAGATGTCCCGTGTTTGTTCTTGCCATGAATTACCTCTCCAAAGAAGGCAATAGGAGTAAGAGTAGTTCTCTAACAGCCTTTACTGAAAATGCTACCACCCGTGTTTACCTTCCAAATCCCCCGTATGAAATCCCGTTGTCCCTGGCAGCAGTCCCGCCTAGCACCACAAGGTGGCAGTGTTGCTCCACGAAACTCTTGCTGCCGGTCGCTTACTCTAGCTTTCGGCGTTTCTCAGGGTCCCTTCGACCACCACCAGAGGGCGGCGTTGGTCCACGGGAACCCTGCTGCCTGTGCCGCAGCAGCTCAGCGCTCTGTCGTTTTTCCAAAGCCACGGCCATGTCGGTTTCACTTTGTCTCACATTAACTCTCCGTGAGGAATAAGGGATCTTTCTCCACATTAAAACCCATGGAGGTGGCTCTGCTTTTGGCATCCCCTCCCCGTTTTCTCACTAGGTCGGGGCCCAGGAGGGAGCAGAGCCAGCCAGTGGCGCTCCTTCCAGCCACCAGCCAGTCAGCTTTGAGCGTGGCGCTGAGGGCTGGGAAGGAGAGGAGGTGTTCTCCGTGCCGAGGCCGGGGGAGGGCCGGCCCGGCAGAGCTTTGCTGGCTCATCTCACTGCGGAGCGGCGGCAGGGAGGCTCTGCCCTCACTCCCTGGGGAAGGGGCTTTGGAGGGGGATGAGGGGCTCAGCCCTGGTCCCCAGGGAGGGTGTGGGAGTGACGCAGCTCTGGCCTCCCGCAGAGGCTGGAATCGCATCATCGTGGAGAAGCCCTTCGGGAGGGACCTAGAGAGCTCCAACCGGCTGTCCAACCACATCGCCTCCCTGTTCCGCGAGGACCAGATCTACCGCATCGACCACTACCTGGGCAAGGAGATGGTCCAGAACCTTATGGTGCTGAGGTGCGACCAGGGCCAGGACTGGGCGCTGGGGGGCCCTGCTGCTGCCCCCTCGGACGCCCACCAGCCTTCACCCTGCCCCTCCTGCAGGTTTGCCAACAGGATCTTCGGCCCCATCTGGAACCGGGACAACATCGCCTGCGTCATTCTCACCTTCAAAGAGCCCTTTGGCACTGAGGGTCGTGGGGGCTACTTCGATGAATTTGGGATCATCCGGTGAGAGCCTGGTTCCCCTTCCTGGGAGATCGGGGGGGCGGGCATCCCGCCACCCTGCAGGGTCGCCTCTTCCTGTTTTGGCAGCAGGAGTGTCTGAGCAGTCAGGAATGGTCACGGTCTTCTTCCTTTGCCTTAAGGGGACCTGGCAGACACGGGGGATCAGGAAACAAGCCCAGTTTAAGGCCCTGAGCCCCCAGAACCTGGCCAACAAGGAGAGGCCTTAGCTCACTGTCCGTTCCTTCCTCCCACCAGGGATGTGATGCAGAACCACCTCCTGCAGATGCTGTGTCTGGTGGCCATGGAGAAGCCCGCCTCCACCCACTCGGATGACGTCCGCGATGAGAAGGTGGGTGGAGCTGTGCCCTCCCAGGCCCCTCCCCCTTCTGCAGCAACCAGCCCTGAGCCCGAGGTGTCTTGTCCCAGAACTGACCTTCTAGGCCTCAGCTTCTCCTTCAGAAACAGTGAGGGTGGGCTGAGGTGGCCCCAGAGGGCCCTTGCATGACGGAGCCTCCTGACTATCTGGGCCACTCACCCGTCCAGGAAGGCCACCCCTCGGAGTCACATGGTTCCTGGCACCTGCTGTCCTTGTTACCCAAGGGGCCCCTCTCCCTGGCTCTTCTCCAGGTCAAGGTGTTGAAATGTATCTCAGAGGTGCAGGCGAGCAACGTGGTCCTGGGCCAGTATGTGGGGAACCCCAACGGAGAGGGAGAGGCCACAAAAGGGTACCTGGATGACCCCACAGTGCCCCGGGGGTCCACCACAGCCACCTTTGCGGCCGTCGTCCTCTACGTGGAGAACGAGCGGTGGGATGGTAGGTGATGCCGCTGGGCCCGCGGTGGTGGGACCTGGCCCCCTCATCCACCCGAACGGCCCCCCAAGGCTGGCCTTGTCCCCCCAGGGGTGCCCTTCATCCTGCGCTGTGGCAAAGCCCTGAACGAGCGCAAGGCCGAGGTGCGCCTGCAGTTCTGCGACGTGGCCGGGGACATCTTCCGACAGCAGTGCAAGCGCAATGAGCTGGTGATCCGCGTGCAGCCCAATGAGGCCGTGTACACCAAGATGATGACCAAGAAGCCTGGCATGTTCTTCAACCCCGAGGAGTCGGAGCTGGACCTGACCTACGGCAACAGATACAAGGTGGGTGCTCACCTGTGGGGAGGGGGTGGCGTCCAGGGCTCCAAGGGGCGCGCGCTTCGGTGACTCCCTCCCGCCTGTCCGCTGGCAGAACGTGAAGCTCCCCGACGCCTACGAGCGCCTCATCCTGGACGTCTTCTGTGGGAGCCAGATGCACTTCGTGCGCAGGTGAGGGGTGGCCCCTCCCCCCCCTTCCCCACCTCCTTCCCTCTGGGCCGCCACCCACCCCATCGCCGCCCCCTGTCCCCTCAGTGACGAGCTGCGGGAGGCCTGGCGGATCTTCACTCCTCTGCTGCACCAGATCGAACTCGAGAAGGCCCAGCCCATCCCCTACGTCTACGGCAGGTGCGGGGGCCGGGCAGGGGGAGGTGATGGGGGTGATGGGGGAGGGGGACTCTGGGGCTCAGGGTTTCCTCACCTCTCCCCCCACCTGTCCCCCTCCCAGCCGTGGCCCTGTGGAAGCGGACGAGCTGATGAAGAGAGTGGGCTTCCAGTACGAGGGCACCTACAAGTGGGTGAACCCGCACAAGCTCTGACCCTGTGCCGGGCCCACCCCCGCCCCGCCTCTCCGTGCTCCCCCGCCGCCACCACCCCCTCCCCGCCCCCGCCTGACCCACCTCGGGAGGACCCGCCTCTGGAGGACTCGGGACCACAGCCCTTAGCCTCACATTCCCGCCCGGGCTCGGGCCACGCCACCCGCCCCTGGGCCCAGTCTCATTCCTCTGCCACCCAGCACTGTGACCATCCCCACCCGAGCCAGCCTCTGTCCCCCAGACTGAGCCCTCCTGGAGGAAGGAGAAGGAGGGCTGCAGTTGTGGGCAGCAGGGGGGCAAGGTCCTCGAAGCGCAGGGGAAGGGGGCAGGCGCGGCCCAGTCTCAGCGCCACTTGACATTCCTGGTTCCCCACTGGAAGGGACCTCTGTGCTGGAAGGGCCCAGCAGCGCACCTGTGTCGGGCCTCCCGAGTGGCCTTCTGCCCCCCACAGCTCCCGCGGCCACCCTAACTCAGCACTCCACGGCCGCCCCATCTCACCCCGCCCTCAGGTGGTGCCCTCGCCACCAGAAAAGCAGAAGCGGCAGGTGGGATGCCCCGGCCCAGTCCCCTGCCATTAAATCCGCAGACAGGCCTGCCTGTCCCCTGGTTGTTTCTTTCCTGCCACCTGCGACCATGGGCCCCAGCCCTCGCCTCTCCCTGCCACCCACTTCCCTCCACCGCTGGCTTGGGCGGGAACGTGGGTATCCTTCAGTCCTGACCAAGCCCGGCCTTCCCCTCCTCTCTGCCCCGCACCCTAGAACTTCGTCACGAGACCACCTTGGGCACAAGAACAAGTCACGTTCATTTCCCCTTCCCTCCCCAGGCAGTGCCCCTGCCCCAGCCAGGGCACTCAGGAGCACTGCCGGCCCACTGAGGCGACAAGTATTTAGGAAGGAGTGGCTAAGGGATTCGGGAACAGATGCCAAGGGGGAGGGGCAAGTCCAGGGCGCACCCTGGGCACCGTGGAGAGGTGCACAGCTGGCCTCACCAGCCTCCCTTGCCTGTGTTTCCTGGGGCCCCTGTAACAAAGCACCACACGCAGGGAAGCTTAAGGCAACAGAAAGGTATCCTCTCCCAGTGCCGGAGGCCGGCAGGCTGAGCTCCAGGACCAGCGCCCTGCAGGGGCTCAGCTGGCCACGTAGACCCGTCGCTCCGGTCTCTCTGTGTCTTCATGTGACATTCTCCTTCATGTGTCTGTCTCGCTCTGTTTTCCCTTTACAAGAACACCAGTCATATTAGATTTGGGGCCCAGTCTCCTCCAGGATGACCTCACCTTGATCTGATTACGTCTGCACACACCCCACTTCTGAATAAGAGGACACTCCCTGGGCGTCTGTCCTGCCCCTGCCACCGGCTCAGCTCTTCACTGAGCTCCGGGGAGAGCAGCAGGCTGACCCAAACCAAACGAACAGACAAAAGACTCAGATGCTGGTACAGAACGAGCCAGCAGCCCGATGCGTGCCCCAGGCAGGCAGACTCCATGCCTCAGGGCCTCACAGCTGGCAGGGCTCAGGGCTCCCGTGTGGGGACGCTCTGTGGCAGCGGGGCCAGGCCCTCAGGCCGTTGGCAAGAACCTGGCCCGTGGCTCCTCCCTTCAGCTGGGCCTGTGGCCCGTCTGTCCCCACCCCCACTGTTGAAGGCAACTGTCCAGGGCTTTTCGCTCCCATCACGGAGGCCTCTCCTCAGCCTGACGCTGACAACCAGCTCTCCTTAACCCCCGCACGGCCCCCGGGGCTGGGGGCAGAGCTGAGGCTCCCGCCCAGGACTCTACAGGAACGGTAAGTAGACGAGAAGGAACCCAAGTGGGGGCTAGCCGCCTCCTGTCCCACAAGCTAGGGTGGTGAGTCACAGCCTGCACACAGCTGCATCCTCAGGTGCCATCCCCGCTCTCCCCGACCCCTCCTGTAACCAGAGAACGTGCCGCTTCCATCCAGCTTCTGCAGGAGGGAGACCACAGAGTTCACGTAGACCTAGGTGAACGGGGACGGGGTGGCGGGGGGGGGGGTGCTTTCTGGGACAGGGGCGGCTGGAATCCGGATCCTGCAGTGCCTCCTGGCCCAGGTCCATGCAGAGCAGCTGAGAAAGCCCCACGTGGACAGGACTACAGGCCAGGCATCAGCCTGGGGGCGGGGGGGACGGGCAGTGGCCTTGGTCCTCCCGATGCCTGTGGCCTGGAGAAGGGGCCGTAAGTCGCTCAGGTTCGCCGGGAGCTGATGGTGTGGGCCTAGGGACTCACGCGCCCTCCTGTAACACTTTGGCTCCAGCGTGGCTACAGAGGGTCCTGCCCTTGACTCTCTGTGGTGCAGCCACGTGCCCGTGAGGGGCAAATGAGGCTTTGCAAAAGGCCCAGGATGGCACCAGACCCCGAGATGGTGGCCCAGAATGCGGTGGCGCGGGTCCTCGGAGCTGCAGCCTGGCCTTCTGCTAGCCGCCAGGGGCGCTGTGCTGCTCCCGGGGAAGGGACAGCCGCGTCCCCGGCCCAGTCCTGGGACCTCAAACCCTCAAAATCCGGGCCTGAGGATGACCACAAACCTTCGGGATAAAAACCAAATAAACGGAGGTGCAGGGAGCCCTTCCTGACCCCGCTGGGGTCTTGGTGCTCAGAGCCCCCTCACAGAGCCCCACAGACGCCTACAGCCTTTTGGGGGACCCAGTAGAACTGTGTGCTGGGGGTAGTCCTCCCAGGACCCACGCCCCTTGGGGAACCTTCTGGCATGGCGTCACCGAGGGGGACTCTTAGCAACACAGAAGATCCATGTAGGGGCAGGAGCCTGAAGTGGAGGAGGGACCCAGCTCCCCCTGGGCCCCCAAAATGTGATAACCGCCTGTGAGAAGGGAGGGAGGGAGGGAGGGAGGGAGGGGTGGGGACCCTCCCCTCCCCATCTGTCTGAGTGTCCCCACCATGACAGAGGGCCCAGGTCAGGGCAATCAATGGACACCTCCGATCTGGGTGCTACCCTGTGGCAGTGATGAGAGGGCTCTGGTGAGGATGGTCCACTGTCACCTGACACCGGGTGCCTGTGAGTGACAGAGATGAGAGGCCTGAGAGGGACAGTAGCTGTGATCTCAGCTCTAGGGGCCTGAAATGAGGAAGAAGCATGAGGTCCCGGGTAAGGACGTTCAGCTGTCACCTCCATTGGGGAGCCGCAAGCATGAGGGACCCCGTGAGGACAGTCACTGGTCACCTCATCTCTGACGTAGTCCTTAGGGCCTCGCTGAATTGAGACAAATGTCACAGCTGTGGGGCCCTAGGATGGGGAACAGACACAACGGACTAGTGAGGAAAGACACCTGTCACCTAAGCTCTGGGTGGCAACATTGGCGCTGAGGGCTTTCAACTGGCACTGAATCTCTGCAGTGGGACACAGCAGGAGGGCCCAGGCGAGGACAGCCAACAGTCCCCTTAGCTCTGGGCGCCTACACTGAGTGAGAGGCGTTGGGCCCAGGTTTCAGCGCTCAACTCACATTTAACTGTGGGATGCCTGGACCAGGGCGAGGCTTAGAGGCCCAACCTCAGGTAAAGGCATGACGGGCAGGCAAGGGCACACAGGTAGCCCTTCAGCGATGGCAGCCACCCTGGGGCAGAGACGTGAGGCCCAGCAGGGGGCACTCGAATGCCACTTCACCTCTGTGCGGCTCCACACCAGAGACGTGCGGGCCCAGGTGAGGTGAGCTGGCTACTGGCACAAATCTTGGTAGCTACACTGGAACGGAGTGAGGGACCATGGAGGCATTTAACTGTCACCTCAGCTCTGGACTCCTACACTGTGGCAGAGGTGGCCTCAGGTGAGGGCATTCAACTGTCACCGGAGATCTGATTGCCTAATCTAGGGTAGAGGCAAGAGGTCCTGCAATAAGACAGTCGCCCGTCACCTCAGCTCTGGGTGCCTACTCGGGGGTAGAGGCGGGAGGTGCCGGCACGGGGGCATGAGCATGCAGGCCCACGTGACCACTGTCAAGTGACAACTCCGTGCTCGGTGTCTACACTGAGAGGGGAACGAGGGATCAGCTGAGCACGCGGGCTCTGGGTGCCTACACTCAGGCAGGGACACGAGGAGCCAAGGAAACAGTGAACTGGTGCCGCAGCTGTGGGAACTACATTCTCTGCCATCTCCCGCTGGGTGCCCGCACTGGGGCAGGGCCATGAGGGTCTATGACAAGAGGGTCTCATGCTCTCCAAGTCCCCATCGAAAAACATTCCTGGAGAAACAAAGCTGCCCCTTGAGGCACAGAAGGCTTGGGATGAGTCCCAGGCCTCTGGCCCTCTCGAGCGTGGTGCCCCTGGGGTTGGTGAATGTGCCTCTGGGCCCTCAGGGGGGCTCATTAAACCAGCCTTTCCAAAATGCCTGCTCTGAGCAAGGTGTAAACACTGTCCTCTGAGAACCAGCCGTCTGGCCGCTGCCCTGTGCCTGGCAGGAGCTTCGTCTACTGGGCACCACGACTGCCAGCATTACAGGGAAGAGCGCTAAGGAGGGCACGGTGCCCAGGGCTTGGTACTCACAGATATGTGAGAGTTTGGCAAATGGTGAGTGCTATTTCTGGTCCTAAATTCCATGACAAAACTCAAATACCAACCCGTGACAGCAGCACAGGGGCCTGAAACTTATCACCTTGATCCTGTTAGGGAGAACGAGGGAGTGTTGTGAATGCCAGTGGGGAAGCTCCTGGATGCTAACCAGAGCTCTGTCACTGCCTGGCTCTATCACCTTTCTCTGTATTCTGGGTTCTTTCCTTAGGAAGGTTTCCAGAAAGCGGTGACATTGGGTCAAAGGGCACGGATGTTTCGGTGGTTCTCACGCCGCCCGGCTGCTGCCGTCCAGAAAGATGGGTCCAGGCGACAGAGGTGGCCCCAGCTCTCCCAGCGCGGGAGGTGATCGGGGTGCCCTGGGCGGTGTCGGGGGCGCCTTTGTGAAGGAGGCTGGAGGAGCAGGCAGGGGTGACAGCGTGTGAGCGCGCTGCCCTCTAGAAAGAAGACGGCGAAAGGGAGGCCGCGGAAGGCTGAGCCTGCTGGCCCCTGGCTCTTCGCATTCTGCTGTTTCCCGTACACGCTTCTGTCCCTCCGGGTTTCGAAAAGGCACACATTTGAACTTTTAAACAATGTCTAATTACGCCCCCAGATCCATCCGCCCCTTCCTAAACTTCAGAAATCCGAGCGCGGGGCACGACCACAGCCCCGCCCTCAAAGCCTGGGAACGCTGGGCTCTCCCTCCTGAACAAAGCCTCAGAGGAGACCTCGGGGGCGGGGCTGAGTAGGGCCCCTCCCCTTGGCAGCCTGGCCTCCCGGCCCCGCGGCTCCGCCGGAGCGTGCGTCAGGGGCGGGGCGGGGCGGGGCGGGGCGGGGCGGGGCCGGCCCGGGCCCCTCCCACCCGGTGGCCGGTCGCCCAGCCCCGACCGGTGGCGGGGTGGCGCCTGCGGGCCGTGCTACCGCTCTGGGCCGCCATTGCCGGGCCTCTCGCTCCGCGCAGCGGAGCTCCCTCGCCTCGCGTCGCCGAGCAGAGCGGGGCGGCCGGCCTGACGGGGCTGCCCCTGACCGAGCTCGCATCCCCCCACCGCCAGGCAAGTCTCTGGCCGGCCCGGCCCGCGTCGCCGACCTCCAGGCCCGGGGGGCCGTGTGTGGGGCCCGAGCTGGGGCCTCCCACTCCCGCGTCCGGGAGAACCACTTCCACTTCCCAGGCCCAGAGGCTCCCGTGGGCACGATCGTGAGCCTCCAGGTTCCCGAGGCCCCTCCGGTCCCAGCCGGGCTTCTCTCCGCCTTCCCGAGGAGCCTGGCCATGTAGTTGGCCGAGCAAGTCGGTGCACCGACCGCGCCCGCCCCACAGCTGGGACCCAGCACGGGCTCATCATCCCTGACCCCCCACCCAAACCTGCTCTTCTGCTTTGTTGCCCCCCAGAGCGCACGGTCCACAAACGCTGCACCTGACGGCTGCCCCACCCCAGCGGGAGAAGTGGACATGAGGTTGGCAGGTGGGTGGCTTCCACAGTGAACCGGAGAGAGTTGGAAAGGAGACTTGGCTGGAGGCCCAGGTGTCCAGAGGTCTGTCTGGAAGGGCCAGGGGTGGTGGCACCACTGGGTTTGGGGGGGGGAGGGTTTATACATTTATTTATTTTTTATTTATTTATTTTTGGCTATGTTGGGTCTTCCTTGCGGTGCACGGGCTTGTCATTGCAGTGGCTTCTCTTGTTGCAGAGCACGGGCTCTAGGCACGCGGGCTTCAGGAGTTGTGGCACGTGGGCTCAGTAGTTGTGGCTCGCGGGCTCTAGAGCACAGGCTCAGTAGCTGTGGTGCACGGGCTTAGTCGCTCCGCGGCATGTGGGATCTTCCCGGACCAGGGCTCAAGCCCGTGTCCCCTGCATTGGCAGGCGGATTCTTAACCACTGCGCCACCAGGGAAGTCCCTGGGTTTTGTTTTTGAAACAGAGGACTCTGCACAAACACTCATTCTATGACCTTGAGCAAATCCTTTCACCTCTGAGGACTTCAGTTCCCAGCTCTCTCTTTTCAGCTGTGAGATGAGGATTATAATAGATTTCTCTCAAATGGGATAACTGGCCGCTGTTTGGAAAAAGTTGTGGCAGAGAGCTCCAGGGAGCACAGCGGCTGGGTGGACAGGGAGAGGCAGTGGTCTTAGATGAGAAGCTGACCATAGTGGCCCTGAGGTTGGATGTGAACCCAGTGCCAGCCCTACTGTCGCCTGGACAGCTAAGATGAAGGGGGCTTGCATGTACCCCGGGGAAGCTGACCCATGAGGAGCTGGCTGGGAGAGTGGGGCCTCAGGAGTGGTAGAATACAGCCAGTGCCCGTGAGGGTTAGTTCAAGGCACCTCTAGGTAGAGTCGAGGCAGGAGGGGAGCCGGAGAGTAGGGTAGAGGCAGAGAGGACACTGGGACAGGAGCTGGGGAAAGTCCAGCTTTTCAGGGGAGGGTCAAGGAGGACGATCTAAGCCAGAAGGACGAGGAGCATCCAGGTGGGGCTCAAGGGCGCCGTCCCAGAAGCCAGCCGAGCAGGGTTTCCGTGGGAGGGCCGCAGCCTGCGCGGCCACCTGAGGGGTCAAGGGACATTAGGGCCAACAGGTAACCCGGGGCGCTGGCATCAAGAAGGTCCCAGGCGGCCTTGGCCGCAAGCCGTCCTGCGGGGGTAATGGAGGCAAGGGCAGAGTGGAGCAGGTTGCGAGACGGGGAGGGAAGTCTGTGGAAGAAGCCAGCACACAGGACTTTGGAGAAGCCGGCAGGGAGAGGAAGGGAGGGTGCAGAGCCCCACCGCTGGCTGCGGATGTGATTCCGAAGGAGGCCTTTCCTCCCGCGGTTTCTGAGGATGGGAGGTGTTGAAAGTAGAGGGGAAAGGGCCTCCCTGGTGGCGCAGTGGTTGAGAGTCCGCCTGCCGATGCAGGGGACGTGGGTTCGTGCCCCGGTCCGGGAGGATCCCACATGCCGCGGAGCGGCTGGGCCCGTGAGCCATGGCCGCTGAGCCTGCGCGTCCGGAGCCTGTGCTCCGCAGCGGGAGAGGCCACGACAGTGAGAGGCCGGCGTACCGCAAAAAAAAAAAAAACAAAATAGAGGGGAAAGAGGGAGACAAAGTGACCGCTATGCTAAGAAAGCCGAGCAGGGTGGAGAGCTCGGTGCCCAGCTCACAGCAGGAGGACTGCCTGGCCTTCCAAAGGAGTAGGAACCTCCACCGTCACCGTCACAGGAGAAAGGAGGGCAGGATGGCAGGGACTCAAAGACATTGGTAGCCTCAGAAGCAGGAGGTTAGGAGGCCCCTCCACACCGCCAGGGAGAGCCAAGCTGAGCCTTGGGGTTGGAGCTCAGCTTCCTCCTTCACCCGCCAGGAGCTCCCACCTTCCTGGTCTCCACTCGCTTCTTCCCAAGTGCCTGGGGAGATCCGATCATGAGAGGCCCTGGGGTCGTTCGGGAGCTCGCTGGCATCTGAGGAGGCCTTGCCCGTGTCTGTCATGCCTCTAGGTCCCCTCCGCATCATGGCCCTGGTCATCTCCGTGGGCCTCACCTGGCTCGTAGCCAGCATCCTCCTCGGTGGGCCTGGCGGCGGCTTTCCTCGCATCCAGCAACTCTTCGCCAGTGAGTGTGGGACTCTCCCTCGTCCCGCTACGAGGTCCCCGGCGCGGCCACCTGGGCCTGCGGCCTGAGGCTCGGGGTGGAGGTGGCGGTGGCCTGGGTTTGCTGTCTCTTCCTGGCAGGGCACCTGTAGCTGCCCTCGGTCCGCCTCCTGGCATCCGGCACAGCCTTCCCCCTACCACCTAGTTGCTTCGGCTGGAAACGCCAATCCCCGCTAATTAGAATCCTTTGTTCACTGGGGCCCATGTGAGGGGCAGGGGGGCTTTTGCTGAACACTGGGGATGACTCCCAAGTTGTTCCCTGCAGGCTTTCTGCTGGGTTCTGAGATGGGGAGGGGACTCGACACCTCGTTACTGGTGACACATCACCTAAGTACTTTTTGCAATTCTGATCTACCCTTTTCCTGGAGCAGAGAGCTTTGCATCTGAACATCATTTAGACTTGAGCGGGAACGTACGTGGCAAGGTCAGCCTGGCTTAGCCCTTGGCCCCTGAACCTGACTGCCCCTGCACCTTGACTTCACAGTATAGGAGCAGGCTTCCTTGCTGCAGGCCCTAGGAAAGGTCCACACTAACAGAAACAACTCTCTGTACCCACAGGCCCAGAGAACTCAGTGACTGCAGGTAAGGCTCCTGTCACCTCCCTGCTCCTCCCCTGTGCCCACCCCTCTTACCACTTTTGTGACACTCGTGCCTGTCCCCAGCCCTCCAGGCTTTCTCTTCTCCATTCATCCCTCCCCAAACTAGCTGTCACAGCCCACGAGCTGCTTGCATGCTGTGAGCCTAGAAAACAAGTTACCTGCTTCCAGAATACACTAGGGGGACAGGCATAGGATAGACATTCCCATTCCAAAAGGGAGAAATTGGAAGGTATAAAGGGGTCATCAGTCTCAAGCAAGTCCCAAACCCAGCAGGGCAAATCCATTTGATTTCAAAGCGTAAGAAGAATCCCTGGGCCTTTGGTGGGGGTAGGGGGGATCTGGAACGTAGGGGACGATCCTACCCTCCCTCTGGGCCTGAGCCATCTCTGGCCTCTGCAGCCATTGCTCTGCCCTTGGAATCATCCTTCCTCCCTTCTGTCCTTTCTGTGTCCCTTTCGGTCCAGGCTGGCAGTGTTGCTACTGGTGTGAAATTCTCAAAAACTTTGTTGATCTCCTGTGCAATTCATGAGGGTCTAAGCTGTAAGACACGAGAATCCTCCAGATCTTTCCTGGATAACCTCACCTCTCCATTCCTAGCTTCCGCTGGCATGCTTGAGCGGGTCCACAGGCCATGCGGCCCAGCTCTTCATGAACAGTTGTCCAGCCACACCCTTGGTGTCCTCTCCCAAGCCTGCTTTCTCATTTTTTGCAATATGATTAGCCTGAGAATCTTCTAGATCTTCACATTCTGGTTCCTTCATACTTAACAGTTACATCCTCAATTTATGTCTCTTCCCTTACATGTTACTTTGAGCAACAAGGAGAAACCCTCAACACTGTGCTTGGAAATCTCCTCAGCTCAGTCTCCAAGTCCAGCATTTACAAGTTCTACCTTCCACAAAACAGTAGAAAACAACTTGGCCAAGTTCTTTGCCACTTTATGACAAGGATGGCCTTTCCTCCAGTGTCCCATAACATGTTCCTCATTTCTGTCTGAGAGCTCACCAGAAGCACTGTTAGCATTCACATTTCTATCGACAGTCTGGTCCCGATGACATGTGCCTTATCTCAGACCATAGAAGCTCTCTACTGCTCTTCTCTCTTCTTTCTGAGCCCTCACCAGAATCACCTATAATGTCCATATTTCTACCAACAGTCTCTTCAAGGCAATCTAGGCCTTTCCTAATATGCACCTCAAAATTCTGCAGCCTCTACCCATTACCCAATTGCAAAGCCATTTCCACATTTTTAGGGATTTATCATGGCAGCACCCCACTTCTTGGTATCAGAATCTGTATCAGTTTCCTGGGGCTGCCGTAACAAAATAGCACAAACCAGGTGGCTTAAACAACAGTTCCGGAAGGTAGAAGTCTGAAATCTAGGTGTTGGAAGGCTACACTCCCTCCAGAGGCTCCAGCTTCTGGTGGCCTCAGGTGTCCCTGGACTTGTGGCCGCCTCCCTCCCATCTCCGCCTCCATCTTCACAAGGACTTCTCCTCCATGTGTGTGTGTCTTCTCTTCTGTCTTTTATAAGAACACGTGTCATTAGATTTAGGTCCCACCCTATTCCAGGATGACCTCATCCTAATGAATTATAACTTCAATGACCTTATTTCCACAGAGGATCACGTTCTGAGGTCCTGGGAGTTGGGACTTGAGAACATCTTTTGTGGGGACACAGGTCACCTCGTAATAGAGACCAACCTCCTTGTGCGCTCTCCATGGGGTCCTTGCACCTGCCCTCCCAGCAGCTTTTCCTTCCCTCCTGTCCTCTGTTCCCGGTGGGGCCACAGCCCAGGCCAGCCCTCCTGCCTCCTTTCTCTTCTCCCACCAGTGGCCGAAGAGCCTCCCTGGGGTCCCTGTCACTTTGCCCTGAGGCCAGCCCCAGTGGGATACAGAGTGTCCATGGAAGTGTCCCTTCCTTGGCCTGAGCCACATCCCCACCCCACGCCAGTCCCTTGGTCTGTGGTCACTCATTCCTCCCTATGGGCTGGTCCTGACCTTCCCCTCTCAGATCTCGGGTGCCCCCAGGGCCAGGCCCATGGGTCACCCCTGTTGTCCCTACCCAGAGCCGAGGGCCAGGAAGTACAAATGCGGCCTGCCTCAGCCGTGTCCCGAGGAGCACCTGGCCTTCCGCGTGGTCAGCGGGGCTGCCAACGTCATTGGACCCAAGATCTGCCTGGAGGACAGGATGTGAGCCCCTCAGGCGGGTGGGGGCGGGGAGGGGAGCTGGGTCTGCGAGGACCGGGGTCGAGCAGGGTAGACGTGCCACTGGAAGGCTCTGTCCCCCTGCTAGGCTCATGAGCAGTGTCAAGGACAACGTGGGCCGGGGACTGAACATCGCCCTGGTGAACGGTGAGTTGCCCACGGAGCAGAGAGGCAAAGCTGAGCCGTGACCTGCCGCCCTCCTTCCACCCCGCCACCAGGGATTCGCAGGGGGGCCTGGGAAAGGGTCTGTGCGAGCTGAAGGCTCCACAGAAGAGGTGACCCGATGGACGAGAGCGTGGCAGCAGTGAAGAACTGGAAGTTTCCAGGAAGTGGGAGGCTGCTTCATGGGGAGCCCCTGGAGGGCCCCCAATACTGAGCAGAAGCTCCACAGCCTCGGGTGGGTCCCAGCAGTCTGAACGAGGGGCACGGTGGGCGTGAAGATGGGGGGAGGTGAAAAGCTTCCAGCAGCACCCATCCTTCCCTCCGACCAGGGGTAAGCGGAGAGCTCATCGAGGCCCGCGCCTTCGACATGTGGGCGGGAGGTGAGTCAGGCCGCGGCCTCTGCCTTCTGACTGTGGGCGGAATGACGGCATCTTCCCCCTGAAAGCTGCTCCTTCTGTCTGCTCGCTGGGGAGTCTTGAGCACTTCCTTGGGTTCAGAAAAGCCAGGGAGAAGGACAGGTGTATGGTCAGGGCTTCAGCCCTGGCTTCTTATACCATTTGGTCCCTGCACTCACTCAGCAGCCCTGGCCGGGGTGCGTCCCTGGCCTGATCACTACTTTAGTTTCCTCATCTGGAGAACAGGGGTTGGTGAGGGAGGGGTGCTCAGTGGTGCCTGATGCTCCATGGGAACTGTCCCCCTAGATGTCAATGATCTACTGAAGTTTATCCGGCCGCTGCATGAAGGCACCCTGGTGTTTGTGGCTTCCTACGATGACCCAGCCACCAAGTAAGTAATGGCCGAGGCTGGCCGAGGCCTCACCCTTCTGTGGTCATGGCTCATATCTCTTCCTTCTGTGGGGCAGGATGAATGAAGAGACCAGGAAGCTTTTCAGCGATCTGGGCAGCAAGAATGTGAAGGACCTGGCCTTCCGGGACAGCTGGGTGTTTGTAGGGGCCAAGGGTGTGCAGAACAAGAGCCCCTTTGAGCAGGTATGGGCACAGGCCCTGGGACCCCCACTGCCCGGCACAGGCCAGTCTGCCCTCCCCTCCTGCCTGCATCCTCTGAGGTCCCCTCTGTTCACGCCCAGCACCCACACACACAGCAGCCCACACGTCTTTAAGATGCTCCTGGGACTTCTCCGATGTTTGGGACTCTGCGCTTCTGCTGCAAGGGGCACGGGTTCAATCCCTGGTCGGGGAACTAAGATCCTGCATGCCAGGCTGCTCAGTCCTGTCCCATCCCCCCAAAACCCAGCACCCCAGTTCACACTGCACACCCTGCTCCCCACAGCAGAACAAGGCAAACAGGCTGTTCCACCAGTTTCTGGAAGGCTCCGGCTGCCGAAAGAGCAGCTCAGCCCCCAGAGAAGAAACGCCCCCTCTGGCCTCGCTCTTCCCGGAGCTTCCAGCGGCTCCCTGAGGGCTGGGTGAGGGCAGGGACACACTCCCCCTCCTTCCCTTCCTAGCGTGTGCCAGGCCCACCTAAGTTCAAAGAAGGTGATCCCCCCCTCCACCTGCGATGGGGCAGGCCAGGGCAGCTGCTGCCATCTTTAGATGAGAACGCTGAGGCGCTGGGACAGACAGGTGGCGGGTGCCCGAGGCTGCACGCTTGGTTGACCCTGGCACAGGGGGACAGGGAGTTCTGTCTGGCCCTGGTGCCCGAGGGCTGAGCCCGTGCCTTCCTGCCCCCACCGACCCGCAGCACGTGAAGAACAGTAAGCACACCAATAAGTACGAAGGCTGGCCCGAGGCGCTGGAGATGGAAGGCTGCATCCCCAGGAGGACCACAGCCAGCTAGCGGCCAAGCTCGAGGACCAGACTAAGCGAGGCTGTGTGTACCCAGTCAGGAGGGGGCGCCGGCACAGCGCCGAGGCCCGACCCCACGCCCAGCCAGGGGCACTCCTGCCCCAGCACGGCAGGGCTCCGAGGCAGTGACTGGTGACCAGACCATGCCCAGTGGTGGGGCTGCGCTGCGGCCCCATGGCGCTTTGTCCTGGGACCCCAGGTACCCGTCTCCTTTTCCTAAAGCGCTCTGCTGGCCGACACCCACCCAAGTCCCAAGCGCCTGAGGCCCCCAGTCTGGTAGCAGCTGCCTGGCAGGTCGGGGCATCTTCCGGAGCCTCTCCATTCCAGAGTGGCTCGCTGCTCTGCAGGCCAGTCCTGTTTCCAGTGTGATTCGTTCTGCTGAGCCGAACGCGGTGGCCACTCCCGGCGCCTGGCTGCCTCCTGCCTTGCTCTCGCGGGAAGGGGTGCCCGCCTGGGAGCCAGGCCGGCCGGGCAGTGAGGTCGCCGGCCCGATGGCGGTTCCCAGCGTGGCGGGTGGCAGCTCCTGCGGTTTGTCTGTCAGAGGGCCCGCTTTCTAAATGACGTCTTAATAAACTGGTGGCCCCCGAAGGAATGAGATGCATTCAGAGGGGAGTCGGGTGGTGTTGTCCTTGAGATGTGATTCAGGTGGTGAGCAGAGGGGCTCCCCTGTGGGCATCCCTGTAGCCTTGCCCTTAGACACGGCACAGGCCTATAGGGACAGGGATGGGGATTAAAACCAACCCAGGAGCTTCCCCCCTCCCCACAGCCTCCCGCGAGAGCTAGTGTGTCTCCCCCGCAGTGCTCAGCGTTAGATGCCTTTGAAATCAGGCCAGCAAGAGGCCGAGTCACGTGGGCCATTTGGCATTTCTCACAGATTGCAGTTATATTTCCCTGCAAGGGGTGAGAAGCAGCAAGAAACTATAAGGAGTTTTCTGGAAAAGTACATGAGGGTGCAGAAATGGTCTGGGGTCACAAAAAGGAGAGAAGGCGGTTGGGACTTCCCAGATGGAGGAATCGGGGCGCCAGCCAGGTAGGCTCAAGGGGGCCGTGGCCGGGGCAGTGGACCTGCGAGTCCCCCCTCTAGGGGTTAGGTGCTGCGAGAGTGTGAACACGGCATCAGGAAATGAAAGTATTTAAGGAGGTGGCAGAAGAGGAGAGAGAGGCGAGGGACGGCCCAGGACGAGAAGCTGTGCTTGTGAGGCCATAGCCACGACTGCAAAGGACCAGGAAGTGGAGACGTGAGGACGGCCCAGGTCGCTTACCTGGAAGATGGTGTTCACGGAAGCTGAAACGCTGCCTGACCCTGTGCCGAGAGCTTTATGTGTCTTCATTTTTAAATAGACTTCCTGTTTTAGAGCAGTTTTAGGTTTCCAGCAAAGTTGAGCAGAAAGTCCAGAGTTCCCACATACCCAGCCTCCACTGACACGTCATCACCACCCAAAGCCCAGGGTGGACATCAGGGTTCCCTCTTGGTGTCATACAGTCTGTGCGTTTGACAGTGTTTATAATGACGGGTACTTACCACTAGAGTATCATACATGTATTCATTTTTAAACCTTCTATTATGGACATTTTGAACATCCTCCAAAGTAGAGACACTAGTCTGATGAATCTACATGTACCCAGTGGGGCTGCCACAGTGATCATCGTGTGGCCAGTGTTTCATCTGCACACCCTAGCGAGCAATGCTGCTGGTTGCTGGTGAGCCCCATTTACGGAAGATAAATGGTCCCTGGTGTGCTCAGGAAAGTTTCCCTGGAGCTGGGAGGTTAGAAGCCAGATGAATAGGGCCCCACAAGGTTAGTCGCTTGCCCCAAATGAAACGCATCTCAGCGAAGGGCCGCACCGCAAGGCTGGGAGGTGCCTCTGTATTATACAACTGCTGAGCCAGCTGACCTGCCCCAGACCTTCACTGCGTGCGCCAGAGCCACACAGATGGAAACGGCAGGCCAGCTTTATCCCCCACGTGGCCCAACACAGGTAGGATGCTGACAGTGGTGTGCAATGCAGCCCGCCCGACCTTCCAAAGCGGAGGTACATCTTTACATCCTGCGGTCCTCTTCCGCCAGGGTTTTGTCCCCCAGGCCTACCCTCAGGAGTTAAGACATCGTCAGTTACAAATGACAGGGTCCCAACCCAACTGGCATATACAAAAATAAATACATAATGACGGGGGGGGGGCTTAATGTTCCTGTAGCAGACCCCAACGCCCATGGGTGATTCCAGCTCCAGTAACGTCCTTAGGATACAGGCTCTCCATCTCTCGGCTCCGCTTTTCTTTGTGTTTGCATCCTTTTCAAACATGCTGTCTTCCCCAGGCAGGGGGAGTGACAGTAGATGTCCCAGGTTAGCAACCCCAGCAAGAAAAGAGCTCCCACCTTCCCAGTCGTTCCAGCCCAAGTCCCCAGGCACTACCTTTCATAGGTCCAGATTGGATTATGGGTTTATCCTTGTCTCAATCTGTGTGGCTCTGATTGGCTACCTCTGGGCCTGTGCCCACCCTAGAGGCCAGTGTTGGGGTCATCCTCATGCAAACCTTGTGTACCGAGAATGGAGGAGGGATGGCCCCCCAAAGAAAACTCGGGGGCCGTGACCTGTTGCTGGGCATGCAAAAACACCAGTTGTCACTACATTTCCCGGTAAATACCAAATGCATCCCATACTTGTGCTTGTACGGAGTACGCCTTCCATGCGTGCTGATTTATCACACGGTCTACTTGGAGACCCCTGCCTGGAGAGCAGGAGGTAGGCACACTTTTCAGGGTCATCACTGTGGCCCTGTTAGCAGGACTGTGGCAGGTCTCCCATCTGAAGTGCACGGATGTTGTTTCAGCTGTCACTATCGTTTGTGCCATCTATTCTGTCGGTCCAACTGACTTCTCTTTTGGAACTAGATATCCTTGACTGATTCGTAGAGACCTTCCTTCTCCTCTGGGGTAAATTATTAATCCCCTAAACTAACTACAAACATTCTCTTGTCTTTAATTTAGCCACGCCTGTTTTCCTGCAGGGAAGGCCTCTAAACTCCCTCCTGTCGGACAGCCCACCAGCCCGCTCTGGCTTTTCAGGGAAGACTGAAAGGACTGACGGTAGAGCGGGGAGCAGCCTTCTAACTACATTTGCTCTCCTTGACCCCTGGCACCAATTCCCGTGCAGCTGGAATATAAAAACACAGGTTTCCTCAAGGGCTAACACATCTTTTAGGTTTTCCATCCCCAGTCCTTCCAGCTGACCCATCCCCCTTCTCCCTCTGGCCAGTTTTACCCCATCCTCAGGCAGCGACAGCACCACTGCTCTTTTGCAAACTGCAGTCTTCCACACAGCATGTGCCAAGTTCAGCCCTCTCACCTGTGCCAGGCTGCTTCCATCAGGACAGCTCAACCCATTTGAGAGGGACAGTACAGACTTTCTGGGACACCAAGTCCACACACACAAATGGCTTATGAACTGAGGCTAAAGAACAGCCTAGAGCTATGGCCTCTGAATGTTTCTGGATCATTGACATAAATCAAACCCAGAGTGTGTACCCTCACCATGTTTGTGTCTGCTTACATGTCACACGCATGTACTAATCTGAACTTTATAGCACACATACACAACTAGAATTTTTAAACAAGTAAAATGTATTTAAATAAGGCTAAATGAAAATAGGTTTTTATTTAAATGATTACAATTATTTATTGGAAAAATTAAATAGAAGAGATGCTACGGGTCTTTTTGGACATTCTCTACGATGTGTCTTATGAACCTCCTGGGGGCAAGAACCTGCAAGTTTGGGCACCACTGGCCTCCATCACAGCCCTGACAAGAGGTCTTCCAGAGCAGTGGGCAGCCCTCGTCCCGCTGCCTGACCGCAGGTGCCCAGCAGCCTCTGGGAACATGTAAACCCCCGTCATTCTACACTTGCTTGCTTACAGTCTTCCCATGTCCACATTCTACGTCCTCACCACCTTTTTGCCCTTCCTTATGCCATGTGTGTGCGTTCCTTTTCCGTGAAGCCTCCGGACCTTGCTGGTGGCCCCAAATAGTTTTGAGAGGTTTAAAAGTTCACTGATATTACACAGTGTGGAAATAGGCGCTCGGTCGACGTTTGAACGAAGGAAGGTGGAACAAGGCCGAGCCCGGGCCCCGGAGTCTGGGTCGGTCGGACCCGGCTCTCGGGCTACAGGACTGGGCGCCCTGAGCAGGACCGTGGGCGAAACCCTGACCCCAGTCTCCCGCCACCAGCAGCAGTCCTCGGGCGTCCTAGCTCAGCTAACGTCTAAGCCTGTGTCCCAGTGCCCCCAGAGGTCACGGCGTGTTTGGGAATGACTGGGGTGCCTACGCGGAGCGAGTCGCCCCGGCGGCGACCGCACAAGGCTGGGACCCGCGGCTCGGCGGCCACACGAGCCCGCACCCGGCGCCGACCAACCGCCACCCGGAAGGCTGACAAGCCGGCGCGCGCGCGCCACCTCGTCGCTCCCAGACACGACACATCCGGTCGGGACCCGCCCCGGCCGCCAGAGGTGAGGAGGCCGCCGCGGGGTGGGCGGGGCGGGGCCTCGTCGGCTCGGGGCGGGGCCCCGGCGGGCCGAGCTCGCAGGCGTCCACCCGCCCTGCCGGCCGCGGAGGCAGGTGAGAGCCTCGGTCTGGGAAGGGCGGTTGGAAGGCGGCTTCTGGCCCCGGCCGGGGAAGGGCCACCACCGCGCGTTCGTGAGGCCTGGCGCGGCCGTGGGGACCGGGAGTGGCGTGAGAGACCCCGGGACTGCCCGGGCGGGTCGCCGGCCTGCAGGCTGCGGGGCTGCAGCGCGAACCCGGCGGCGGCGCGCTCCTTCTCCCCTCCCTCCCCGATTCCTGCCCGAGCTCTGATTGTGCCCCATCCGCCAACTTCTGGACTCCCAGGTAGGGAGGAGACCCGGGTCAGCACTGCCAACTGCCCTGACACCGAACGCTTGGCCCGTGTGGAAAAAGCCACCGGCCCGGGGTTCCCTCGCCTGCCTAGGGGCGCATCTGCCCAAACTCTAATGGTACCTCAAGCAGAAATAGTGGGGATCCGGGCCAGACCCCTCACGCAGTGACTCAAAGCCGCCAGCAGTACTGGAAGGACGGGGTGGATAGCCCTTCGCCTCCTCTGCCTCTGAGCTGGCTCACAGCACCCGGCGCCTTCAGTGCCGGGCGCCTTCATCCTTTCCCTGTGACTCCCTCTGGTTTTCCTGCCTCCCTCTTCAGTGGTGGGACTCAAGGCTGGATCAGGGCCTCCAGGGTAAGTGACGCAAACCCCAAGCCAGGAGAGGCCATGGCATCCCAGGGTGGCACAGCGGAACTTCACCACCTACTTCCCCTGCTCCCCCGGCGTCGGTGAGGGGGGGGAGGGGGCAGGACCCAACCCTGATAGGATCTAGAGAAGCAGGGGCCTCTTCCGAGACTGGGACAGCGTAGGATGTGACTCAGTCAACAGTAATGATGAAAAATCACTGTGCCCTCATCCTGGTTGCTCCAGTTCCTGCAGGTGATGTGGCAATCGGCTGCTGGCTGCCCAAACTGAGAAGTGGAAGGAGACAAACGTACTCCTTTCCCCCTGAGGCGCCCTGCCCTCCTAGAAACACTCCTCCTGTCACTGGTAGTTCCAGGCTCTGCTAGGGCCATGTGTGGGCAGGGGAGGAGTCCCTGGACTTCGGCACAGTGGCTCTAGGAGCTCAAATTCTGGGACCGCCAGGGGAGTGGGAGCTCTGACAGAAGGAGGAGAACCCCCGGTGGACACGTGGCCCAATCTGATCCCTTCCTGCTGCCCCTTCCGGCAGCTCCCCTGGGGAGAGGGGACCTGTGCCCTCCCAGAACCCCCATCGCACCCCTGTCAGCAGGAAGGGTAGGCCAGGTGGCCATGCACAGCAATGCCGTTCATGCGCCAATGGTGAACATCAGCCCCTGGGGCCTTTGGCCTGGTGGCCACCCACTGCCCCACCCTTTGCCGGCTGCTCTCTGCCTGGCAGATGACACTCAAATGCCCTAACCTGCTCTCAGCGGGCCGGCTTCCTTGGCATCCCTGGGCAGTCCTTCAGAGATTTCGTCCCAGTGGTGGTACTGCTGCAGCTGCGTCTCAGAGCAGGTGGGGCACAGGCTAGTGGTGACAGGACTGAGGATGGCTCTCCCAGATCCTCTGGTATCGGGACATCTCCAGATGGTCACCGTGGTGGGCAAACCCAGGGAAATCAGCGCGTATCAGCGGGCTGAAGGCGAACTCCGACCTGTAGGTGGCCCCTCTGGGTGAGGGATGAGAAGCTTGAGGCAGTTGCGACTGGGATGGGGGCAGCCGAATGGCACTCAAGGGCCAGCACTAGGCCTTCCGTTTCCATCCCCAGGCTCGCGGCAAGGGGCGCTGCCACGTCTCCGAACAGTGGGCTTCCAGATCCTGCGCTCCTGGGCTCACAGCTGCTCGCCTTCACCAGCCACCTACCTCTCTGTGTCCCTTCTCTCCTCAGGAAGAGCTCTGCTATCAAGGAAGGCAGCACAGGGCCAGGCCTTGCCCATGGACCCTTCTCAGGACAACCCGACGGCACCCGCAGAGCTGCTCTCCTAAGCCGCAGGGGGCCCGGGCTCCCCACCTTTTGGGAGGAGCCATGGTGTTTAGAAGGTGGCTGGGCCTGGGGGGTGGCAGTGTCTGCATGGGCCCCCGAGGCATGCTCAGGGCCAGCCTGCTGCTTCTCAGCCTGCTCTGGGGGGCGCGGGGCACAGCCAGCGCCAGTCTCAGCGCGGCTGTGGGCCGTACCGTGCCCCTGACAGGGCGCCGCTACCTGAGCATTGGGGATGGCTCCGTGACGGAGTTTGAGTTCCCAGAGGAGAGCGAGGGCATCATCGTGGTCTCAAGCCAGTACCCGGGCCAGGGCAACGGGACGGGGCCCAGCCCCGTGCTGAGGGTCACCTCCCTGGACACAGAGCTGCTGACCATCAGGAACGTGAGTGCCATAGCCTGGGCTGGTGGGGGCGGCTTCGTGGTGAGCATCCACTCGGGCCTGCCTGGGCTAGCGCCACTCCACCTCCAGCTCCTGGACCCCTGTGAGGCCCCGCCCACGCTGGTTGAGGAGCGGAGAGATTTCTGCATCAAGGTCTCACGTGCTGAAGACCCTGCCGCCCTTGGCACTGACTTGGCCCACTTCTCAGAGAACCCAGTACTCTACCTGCTCCTGCCTCTTATCTTTGTCAACAAGTGTTCATTTGGGTGCAGAGTAGAGCTCGAAGTTCTGAAGGGGCTCCTGCAGAGCCCCCAGCCCATGCTGCTGGGCCTCCTGGGCCAGTTTCTGGTTATGCCCTTCTATGCTTTTCTGATGGCTAAGGTCTTCATGCTGCCCAAGGCCCTGGCTCTGGGCCTCATCATCACTTGCTCGTCGCCCGGCGGCGGGGGGAGCTACCTCTTCAGCCTCCTCCTTGGGGGGGATGTCACCCTGGCCATCTCCATGACCTTCATCTCAACAGTGGCTGCCACCGGCTTCCTGCCGCTGTCCTCGGCCATCTACAGCCGCCTGCTCAGCAGCCACGAAACACTCCACGTGCCCATTTCCAAGATCCTGGGGACCCTGCTGTTCATCGCCATCCCCATAGCAGCGGGCGTGCTGATCAGGTCGAAGCTCCCCAGGTTCTCGCAGCTGCTGCTGCAGGTCATCAAGCCCTTCAGCTTCGTGCTGCTCCTGGGCGGCCTCTTCCTGGCCTGCCACATGGGGGTCTTCATCCTGGCGGGCGTCAGGCTGCCCATTGTGCTGGTGGGCCTCACAGTGCCCCCGGTCGGCCTCCTGGTGGGTTACTGCCTGGCCACGTGCCTGAAGCTGCCAGTGGCCCAGCGTCGGACTGTCAGCATCGAGGTCGGGGTGCAGAACAGCCTGCTGGCCTTGGCCATGCTGCAGCTGTCCCTCCGCCGCCTTCAGGCTGACTATGCCTCCCAGGCCCCCTTCCTTGTGGCACTGAGTGGCACCTCAGAGATGCTGGCCTTAGTTACTGGCCACTTCATCTATAGCAGTGTGTGTGCAGTTCCCTGAGGCCCCCCGGGTCAAGCTTTCGCCACCCCTAGCCCCAGCCTCCACCCACGGCCCCCACAGTTCTGTGTACCAAAGGCCTTTAGTTCTCATGCACTCTATGCACTCAGAAAAATCCAGGCTTATTTTTTTTACTCGTTTTTTATTCTCCAGCTTTCAGTGCCAAAGAGGCCATGCTGAGTTCAGTAGGTGAGCACTGCCTAGAAAATATATTTCAATAAAAGAGAGAAGCAAGCTTGGGTCCCTTCCAGTCTTTGCCCTCTGAGGCCGGCGGGCGGCGGAGGGGGCGGGGGGGAGGGTGTGGCTGGGTAAGTGTGGGCCAGGGTGGAGGGCTGGCTTGGGTGACACGGTGACCTCTGCCCAGACTTTCTCTCTCAGCCCTTCTTACCCATGCATCCCCTCTGAGAGTTGGGTCTCTGTTCCAGAAGAAGCGGTGGGAAGATGAGAGCGGAGGACTGGCTCCCCCGCCCGCTCCCAAGCTCAGCTGATTTTCCATAGGCCGACTAGAAAGGAGGCAGCAGGAGGGCCGCGGGGCGAGCTCTGCAGGGCCGGGTCATCAGCGGACTCCTGAGAGGCAGGGAATCGGCCTCAGCGCCGACCTGTTCCGCCCTCGGGCAGTGAGCGGGGGCGAGCGAACCCCTGGCCCGCCTTCTCCCCAGAGTCCCAGCTCCCCGACTCCGCCGACCGGGCCCGACTAGTTCCTCCGCCCCTTCTCATCCCCGCGGGCTTCCCGGCTCAGTCGCCGCGGGGCCCGGGTCCGGGCCGGTCCCCGTGCTCCGGGGTGCGGGGGGGGGTTGCGGGGGCGCTGGGGAACGCGACACGGGGGGCGGGGCCGCGACGCCAGGCGCGCCCCTCGCGCGACTTCCGGCAGCGGCAGCTGGTTCTGGCGCGCGCCCGGGGCGGCGGCGCGCGGCGGGGGTCTGTAGGGCTTCGCGCCGGCCGGAGTGGACGCCGCCGCGGCCGCCATGCATCTAACAGTGAAGGCGCTCCAGGGCCGCGAGTGCAACCTGCAGGTAGCGCCGCCGGTCCCCGCCGCCGTGCCGGCTCACGCGGTTGGCCCCTGGGCGCAGGGCCGGGCCGAGGGCGGGGACGAACCGGGCGGGCTGGCCGCTCAGGGGAAGCCAGGAGAGCCGCCCTCCGCGGGGGCTGCGGCCTCACCGCCTGCCTCTCACCCTCGGCCCGGCCAGGTGTCGGAGGACGAGCTGGTGTCCACGCTGAAACATCTGGTCTCCGAGAGGCTGAACGTCCCCGTCCGCCAGCAGCGGCTGCTGTTCAAGGGCAAGGCCCTGGCAGGTAACCGGGGAGAGGAGACGCCCGGGGAGCCCCGCGGGAAGTCAGGGGATGGGGCGTCCGGGCCGATCCCGGGCAGCAGTGGAGTGGAGGGGGCTCTGGCCACTTGACCCCCGGGGAGGCTGCATCCTCAGCCGGATGCCGCGGCGCTCCGCCTGGCCTCCCCGAGGCCTTTCCCACCACCGCGGGCCACAGCTCCATCAATCTCTCTCGGGCAGATGGGAAAAGACTCTCCGATTACAGCATTGGGCCCAATTCCAAGCTCAACCTAGTGGTCAAACCTCTGGAGAAGGTGTTACTGGAAGAAAGCAGCGCGCGGACAGTGGCCGAGGCCCCGCCCCCACCCCCGGCCACCTGGCCTCTAATCTCCAAAGTCCTGGCCCGTCACTTCAGCGCCGCAGATGCCAGCAGAGTCCTGGACCAACTCCAGAGGGTGAGCAGGGTCGCCCGGGACTCCCACGTCCCACCCAGCCGCTCGCAGCCCCTGCCCCTATCCCAGTGTCCCCCCGACCCGCGCCGCTGAATCCTCCTGGCCTTCTCTCCTCAGGATTACGAGAGGTCCCTGAGCCGCCTGACGCTGGACGACATCGAACGCTTGGCTGGCCGCTTCCTGCACCCTGAAGTGACTGAAGCTATGGAGAAGGGGTTCTCCAAGTAGGATTCTCGGAGTGTGGGGAGGAGCCGGGCCAGGCCACAAACTGCATGTAGCATTAAATGTGTTCTCATGTTGCAATTCGGCTCATAATACTAGCTGGCGGGTACGCGGGTACCTGTATCCGGCTCTTGACCTGGGTTTGCTCCCACGTTTGGCGCTAGTGCTGAAGTGGGAGAGCCACAATCTGAGTCCAGCCAGCTTCTAGAAGTGCCTCAGGGTGAGAGGGTTGTTTGGGAGGGTTCTGAGGGGTGGGCTTTGGCATTCCGTGTTCAGCCCACTGAGGATGAACCCTCGAGCAATACCTTTCCAGGCCTGAAAGGGGAAGCAGCTGGCCCCTGCTGCCCAGTCCTGTCACCTCGCCTCTGGCAGGTCTGACATTGGCAGGTCAAGTGACAGCCAGCCTTGGGCCCCCTCAAGCTGCTGCCACCAGTGTGCACTCGATGAAGGGAAAGCGTGTTGGGGGGTCTGGGACGTCACCCAGCTCTGGAGTGTTACCTTGGGCAAGTCCCTGTGCCATGTTGGTCCCCAGCCATTGACTCTGCACAGTGAGGGCCACTCCTTAGACCTCAGTCAGTTTCCTTTACCCCCAACTCCCCCGGCGTCGGGAGTCTGCAGCCATCCTCCCCCTTGTGTCCCAGATACAAAGTGAGGCCAAAAGCTGAGTGATGGCCAAGCGTGGCCCAGAGATGGGATGCCCTGGCCCTTAGTGTCACAGCTTTTCTCTGGGCACCCCCTCTGCTTGTCTCCTCCTGGACACGGGCGGTCCTCGACCCTTAGAGATGACAGGTGATGGGCTCGAGGTTACTCAGCCAGGCCCCTACACCCTGCGCTCACCCACAGCCTGAAAGTAGACCCTTCCCCTGCCGCGTGTGTACAGGGACTTTCACTGTGCACACCACTCACTGCCTGACAAGGAACCTTGGGGGGCCAGGGAGGGGCAGAAGCCGCTGGCGGGTGGGCCCTAGAGATCATCGAGGCACCTGCTCCTTGGAGGAGGGCGCCTGGGCCGCCCTCCTGCCTGGGCCTCGTGGGGTAAGCGCCGGGTCCCGGGCTGGGAGGACGGACAGAGGCCTGACGGGCAAAGGCTTTGAAGAACAGATGGAAGGCCCTGGCCCCGCCCCGCAGCAGGGCCCGTGTGACAGACTTGCCTGCACTCTCATTTCGCTTCCGTCAGGAAGGTTTATACTGACACTTCCAGTCGCACTAGAGGTGAATGTGAGACTTTGATCTGAAAGGAACTGTATTAGCTGGGCGGCTTTTGGTTTCCAGTAATTGATTTAACCGTAGAGGAAGTTGGTTTAAGCAATAAAAGAAATGTATTGGTTTACGAAACTGAGAAGTCCAGGGGTATTGGCAGCAGATAAACAGTTTCACCAAATACCCAGTTTCTTCCTACCTCCCCTCTGCACTCTGCAGCGTCTGCTTCATCCCAGGCCTCTGCCTCAGGATCAGAAGATGGTTGCCTGCAGCTTCCACCAAATCCCTCGATCACAGCCAGCAAGGAGCACCTTCCCGACCTGTAGCGTAGCTTCTTTCCCAGATGCCCCCGGCAAATAAACGCTGTCCTTTCGTTGGTCAGAACCGGGTGGTGCCTCCATCATTTTGGCGGGGGGGGGGGGGGGGGGCTTGGGCGGGAGAGGGGGATTCTCAGCGAAAGCCAGGTCCTCGGGGAGGGCTGACCGGTGCAGTGCAGGGGAGTGACAGACGCAGACGCGTGTTGCAGACAGCCCCTAGAGGCGGTTGTTGAGTCCCTTGTGCCAGTGCCTCCCGGCTTGGGGGTGACAAAGCCATCTGCTGGGTGTCAGGAAGTCGGTGGCGGGTCGATCAGGCTGGACAGGGAGACAGGAGTGGCGTCTTCAGGGTGTATGGTAGGCGCCTCGCTGACACAACCGACTGGGATCTGGACCCGGTCTGATTCCACAGCCCCGTGCAGCCTTCCATGACGTTCGGGAGCGGCCTGTGGACACGATGTCCTAGATGCCGTAAGGACGGATGAGACGGCTTCCCTGGGAGCGTGGCATAAAACGAGGGGAGAGGACTGGGCCATGAGGGACTTCACCAGCTGGAGATGCCGTGGAGGCTGCAGGGAGAGCTCGGTGTCAGAGGCCAAGAACGCCCCCCCAGGAAGGCGTGGGGGGGGTTGTCTAGTGGCGCCGAGAAGCACAGGGAGGGCATAGCAGAGCCTCCTCTCGCCTCGGTAGCGAGAAGGCCGTCGGCAGCGCCGTGGGGAAGGGGCCGTGACGGTGGCCGCGGACCCCTGCTTCCGGAAGCTTGTCTGCGCAGCAGGGCGTAGCTGTGCAGGGGCAGGGCCGGGGCGGGAACATGGAGAGGGAGGAGATGCTGCCGGCATGAGAGATGGGAGGCCCGGGTGGGAAGGCCCATGCCATCGTGAGAGGAGACGGGCGACCGCACGTGAAGACAGAATGGCCGCAGGCGGCATCCCGCCTTTGCCCTTAGATTCTCGGGCTGGCCCCATGTACACCGCAGGCTCCAAATGCTGAGATCCTTCCACAGGGGCCGGAATGTCTATCGTGGGCACTGTACCCCTTGGGCCAAGTGTCCGCCCCGGAGGTGGGTGCTGACCCACCTGTTACCCCCTGGCCCCTGGCCACTGTGTGGCCCCGAGACCCGCTGTCCACTCCTCACAGAGGGGCCTCGAGCCAGTCGCTGATCCCCAGGGCCGTGGGGTGCAGCTCACAGCCCTGTGGTGACCACAGTGCCGCTAGGAGACGGCAGGATGAGTGAAGGGCCCAGCTGAAGTGGCCTCGCAGACAAATGGGCTGTGGCACCTGGGATGAGATGCCTGTGATGCCATTTCCCACGGGCACACAGGAGGAGGGGCAGACTCAGAGGAAAGCAGCGTTTCTTTGGGGGTGGGGCTCATGGAGTTGGAAGCACCCAGGCGACAGATCAGCCGTGCCCACAATTTGCTGGCGCCTTGCAGGCTTTCCCTACGGGCCTGGACGAGACCGGGCCTCACCAGCTCCAGTAGGCGGGACAGGCGCTGTTCAGCCGCGCCAGGCCCTGCAGCAGCAGACGCGACAGCCGTGGCGGCCTCAGCCCTCCGGGCCTTGAAAAGCCTGCAGGAGACAGTCGCCCCTGTCCCCCTCCAAGGCCCAGCCAGAGCAGCCTCCCCTAGTTCCTGGGGACCTGCCCCTGGCCACCTCTGCTGCCGCCCTCTCTGCTTTTCCTTCCACTTGGTGGCTCACTCCTCTGGCTCCTTTGTGGGGGGGTTCTCCCCCCACACCCCCATCTCTTACTGTCGGGGGGCCCCGAGACTCTGTCCCCGGACCCCTTCTCCATGTCACTCCCTGGGGAGCCTGCCCACCTTCATCACCATTTCTGAGTTTTGCACCCGTGTCTGTGGCTCATCCCAGCCCTGTCTCTGAGCTTCAGGCCACAGCTCTGGGCTGTGACTCCCTTGTAAAGTTGCATTTTCCCTCCCCAATGCACAAGTGATCTGGGTGACACCTTGAGACCCAGTGACTATCTTTTCCCCAGCAAGCTTTATCTCATGGTTTTACCATCCAAGGATGATCCCCAACTGGATGAATTGCATTGGTGGCTGCAAAATGGTGGTTTTCTCATGCTTTCCTTCTTTCTACAATTTTTAGTTGGCATTTCTCTATAAAGAGCTTTCCCTTTTCACAATTGTCATGGTGGACGCATCGTTTCTTTGTTTTTTAAATAAATAAATTTATTGATTTATTTATTTTTGGCTGCGTTGGGTCTTCGTTGCTGCGTGCGGGCTTTCTCCAGTTGCGGCGAGTGGTGGCTGCTCTTCACTGCGGTGCGCGGCCTTCTCACCGCGGTGGCTTCTCTTGTTGCAGAGCACAGGCTCTAGGCGCGCGGGCTTCAGTAGTTGCAATGTGCGGCCCCAGTAGCTGTGGCACACAAGCTTAGTTGCTCCGCAGCATGTGGGATCTTCCCGGACCAGGGCTCAAACCCGTGTCCCCTGCGTTGGCAGGCGGATTCTTAACCACTGCGCCACCAGGGAAGTCCCTGCATTGCTTTTTTTTTGGACTATAGCGTGCATAGAGTAATGTGCATAAATCGTCAGTGTCCAGCTCAATGGAATTTAAAGTGAATACATGTATGCCGCCTTCCCTGGTGCCTCCTCCAAAAGGTTGAATAGCCTTTTGGATGCTCAGATATTCTAGCTTTGGTTCTTTCTGGTTGGCTCCCATGTCCTTTTGACATACCTCATCCTTTTGCTTTTCAAGCATGTCCTTACTTTCTGGCACCACAAGGTGCTCCAGGCTCATCTTGTATTTTTTCCTGCCCCATACCTAGAATCTTCCACCTCTCCAAGGACCTCTGGTTCCTTTTAGTGGAGAATGGTATTGAGAAACCAAGGTCTGGGTACAGGGTGTGTTCATTGCTACTGGAGTTTCACTGCTTCTAGACTCTTTCACTGGACAAAACTAGGAAATCTATTTTTTAAGAGTTCATACTGCAGTCCCCAATTCCAGTCTGGCAGTACAGTTCTTTTCCCTCATTCCACAGTGAGGTTCCTGTCAACATCCATGTACGGATATATTTACTCATGTCCTCTACCAGATACAGTCTACCTTAGACTCTAGCTCCACAATCACCTCAACACTATCATTGCCAACAACATACGTACTGGGAATAGAGTGGAGTCTTTCTGTCCTTAGAATATAGCCCATGAAGGGAGCACAGTCAGAGGGCTGAATTTGGAAGGTACCTGACTTATTTTCTCTGTGTGGTTCTGTTGTCAACTGGATATGCAGTTAGGCTTATTTGCTTTTGTTTATATTCAATTTTGGCTTTTTTTCACTCTTTCAAATATATGTATTTTTTTAATTATTTATTGATTTATTTGGCTGTGCTGGGTCTCAGCTGCAGTGTGCAGGATCTTCGTTCCCTGACCAGGGATCGAACCCCGGCTCCCTGCATTGGGAGCGCAGAGTCTTAACCACTGGACCACCAGAGAAGTCCCTCAAATGTATTTTTGAACATATAAAATATTTGCATGGTTCAAAGTCAAAACTATACAAAAGGATATATTACAAGAAATCTCATACCCATCTCAACCCCCTATAGGTGATAATTTTCACTAGTTTCAGGGTTTTCCATCCTCCTTACATTTTTTTCCCCAATAAGCATGTGTGTCTGTGAGCGTGTGTGCAGTTGTCATTTGCACCCTGCTTTTTACATATTTTCATATAACAATATATCCTGGAAATCATTTCATTTTTCATTAGAGATTTTCATTCTTTTTACTGCTGCTTAGGACTATTGTATGAAGAACCTAGGGGTAAGACGGGAATAAAGACACAGACCTACTAGAGAATGGACTTGAGGATATGGGGAGGGGGAAGGGTAAGCTGTGACAAAGCGAGAGAGTGGCGTGGACATATATACACTACCAAACGTAAAATAGATAGCTAGTGTGAAGCAGCCGCATGGCACAGGGAGGTCAGCCCGGTGCTTTGTGACCACCTAGAGGGGTGGATAGGGAGGGTGGGAGGGAGGGAGACGCAAGAGGGAAGAGATATGGGAACATATGTATATGTATAACTGATTCACTCTGTTATAAAGCAGAAACTAACACACCATTGTAAAGCAATTATACTCCAATAAAGATGTTAAAAATAAATAAATAAAATTAAGTTAGAAAAAAAGAAACAAACAAAAAAAAAGGACTATTGTATGAATGAAACACAATTGATTTCACCAGTTCCCTGCTGATGGATATGTGCGTTGTGTCCAATAGTTTTCTATTACCAGTTATATTACAGTGAGTAATTTTATAAATATGTTGTTTCATATTTGTGAAGTAACTTCCTACATGTGGCATTGCTAGGCCCAAGACACTGAGTTTTGTACTTGCTTAATACACTGTTTCATCCGACAAGCAGCAAAGCACCTACTGCATAAACTGCAGTGAAAGTGTACCAGAGACAGTACATCAACAGAAGTGAACAAAACAAAGTTACAATTTCAGATTATTAGAAAGGCAACAGACTGAAATGGGCAAATGTGATGAAGGGTGCCTGGGGGTAGTATGTTAGATTGGTGATCCCGAAGGCCTCTCAGAGGTGACACTGGAGCGAAGATCTTAACATCTTATCGACAAGAAGGAACCAGCCACGGGAGTCTGGGGACAGAGTCTTCCAAAGAGGAAGAGTAAGTGCAAAGGGGGACGGGGGCAGGCCACCCTTGGTCAGGAGCAGAGAAAAGAAAGACCCTAGAGGCTGCAGAGTGAGGAAGTAGGCAGGTGGGGGCAGAGAGTGGAGGAGCCGGGAGCCAGGTCACACAGGAAGGAGTTTGGTTTTGATTCTAAAGGCAATGGGAAACTGTTTTAGGATTTTAAGCAAGGACATGATATGATGTGATTTATATCAAAAATTAAGAACTGATTCTACTGTGTGGAGAGAAGTGGGGTGATTTAGGATTTATTTTCGGGGAGATCCAACAGGCTTCGGTGATCCAGTTCAGCTTTTTGCCCTTCCTTATGATTACAAAGTAGGAAAATAGAAAACTAACAGGACTATCACCATCGGAAATTTCACGGCAGTTTAAAAACTTATTTTTGATTAAAAATGTCGTATAAGGGCTTCCCTGGTGGCGCAGCGGTTGAGAGTCCACCTGCCGATGCAGGGGACACGGGTTCGTGCCCCGGTCCGGGAAGATCCCACATGCTGCGGAGCGGCTGGGCCCGTGAGCCATGGCCACTGAGCCTGCGCGTCCGGAGCCTGTGCTCCGCAACGGGAGAGGCCACAACAGTGAGAGGCCCGCGAACCGCAAAAAAAAAAAAAAAGTCGTATAAGGTCACTGTCAAAAACTTGCAGGAAAACAGAAAAAGGAAGTTAAAATCGCGTCACACAGTTTGCGAAGGGCCAGGGCTTTGGGAGGGAGCCTCAGTTCCTCTGCGGCCAAGGGAGTCTTGGAGGACGCCCAGCCAGGCCGGTTCCGCGGGAAGCCACCACGCACCCCCTCGACCTCAGCGGGGCCTGTTTGCGCAGGCGCACGGGGCGGAGTCAGCGCGAGGGGCGGAGCTTCAGGAAGGAGCCGTTGTCTCTTAGCCGACATCGGAGAGAGCGGATGGGGAGACCAGCGGCCCGAAGACAGAGTCGGAGGCAGAGCGCGCTGCAGCCATGCAGGCGGCAGAGGCGGACGCAGGCGCAGGCAGGATGGCGGGCGGCGCTGAAGGCCTGGACAGCCAGGGGGGCAGCGGGGGCAGGGGGGACCGGGGCGGCCCTCGCAGCGGGGGTGCTGCTGCCGCTGCAAACGACGGAGCTCTGTGTGCCGCGCCGGCACAGCACTCTCCGGGGCCGGGCGGACACCCCGCGTCCACAGCCAGAAGGCCGGGAAGCCGGCCACACGTATTGTATCCTACCCGAGGGCGGAGTGGGAAATGGGCTGCAGGCTGCGTGCGGTGGGAGGTGGGACAGAGGGACGCACGAGTCAGGGGCAGCCTGGGAGCGAAGGGGAGAAGGGGGAGTCAGGGGCTGCTGCGGGGTGGTCTTGAGCGGGAGAAATAAGAGCAGAAGGAAAGCCGGGGCGCCTGGGGGCGAAGAAATGAGAGCACGGGGCAGCGGGGCGGCTGGGGTGGACTGGGGCCAGGCGTGGTCTGGGGGGCTGGAAGCAGTTCTGAAAGGGGTGAGGCTGGTCAGGGTGCCCTGAGACAGGGCCCAAAGCACCAGATCCGTGTGGATGTTGCCTTAACCGAATCTCCATCAGCGCCCTAAGTGTGCCTTTCCCGTCCACCTTGGAGGCGGAGATCGCCCGTGGGTCCCTGGCCCCAGATGCCGAACTGCACCATGGGGCTGTTGGGAAGGAGCTCACAGTAAGCGGCAGCGTCCTGGCGGTGTAAGTTCTAGAAAGGGCTGCTTGGGAGTGGCAGCAGGTGGCCGGGCCAGTCTCCCCCAAGGGCGCTCTATTGGAGACTCGGAGATACTCCAGGGTTGGATCTAGGGAGGTGACACGGTGCACTGGACCCATCTCCGCCCCAGCGGGCACTCCAGTGGAGATGGCAGCGGCTTCGGTGTCATAGAGGGGCAGAGCCAGAGAGGGACTGGAGGGGTTGCTACCATCGCCTTGATTTTCTTTTTCCATCACTTTTAGCCACTGGAGAGCTGAAGATTCCCACCTCCTCCAAATTTCCATCGTCAACTTTCTTGACCAGCTTTCTCTGGTGATACGGACCATGCAGCGCTTTGGGCCCCCTGTTGCACGCTAAGCCAGGGCTAGAGAAGGGGATTAAGGTCTAAACTTGTGTCCCTTCCTAGACAGTGCATCCCTCCTAGGGCAGTGATTTCTGTAGTAGTTGCCACTTTATTATGGGGGCGTCATCTTTTGCCTCTACTGGCCCTTGCGTGCTGAGGGTTCACTTACTTTGTTTGGTGCTTAAATGTTTCTTAACTACTGAAAATAAAACAGCTATGGGGCTTCCCTGGTGGCGCAGTGGTTGAGAATCTGCCTGCTAATGCAGGGGACACGGGTTCCAGCCCTGGTCTGGGAAGATCCCACATGCCGCGGAGCAACTGGGCCCGTGAGCCACAACTACTGAGCCTGCACGTCTGGAGCCTGTGCTCCACAACAAGAGAGGCCGCGAGAGAGGCCTGCGCACCACGATGAAGAATGGCCCCCGCCTGCCACAACTAGAGAAAGCCCTGGCACAGAAACGAACACCCAACAAAGCAAAAATAAATTAATTAATTAATAAAACTCCTACCCCCAACATCTTTAAAAAAAAAAAAACAAAAACTGAGCTACGATGCTATGTCTGACTTTATTTTCAACTACAGCACCTTTAAATATTCTTGCCTCTGTCCTTAAATTGGAGGGGAGGTTCTGTGATTCAGATATTCAAGTAGTACAATGCAACTGAAGTCAGTTTAAGAAATGGAAGAGGATAGGTCCTGTCTGTCATTCAGTATTAACTACTGTCAACATTTTGGAATATTTTCTTAGTTTTATAGTGGTATTTATGTAGTAAATGTGTAACAGTAATAATATTTTGCAAGTTTAGCATTTTTCTTCATATTTTTCATCTAACATGAACCTTTTTCTAAAAATTCTTCAAAAGCATTATTGAATGGATACATAAAAGATACATTATTGAATGTTTGAATTATTTTCAATTTTTGCCATATTATATAGGTAATGATTCAGTGGAATGCTGGTATGTGGAGCTTTGCCTGAGTGATTGTTTTCTTAAGATAGACTACAAGAGGTAAATTGGTTAAATATGTGAAGCTCTCACGCTGCAGTGTGTGAAATTGCTCTCCAAATTGTACAGAAAGTGTACCCTCCCACCAGAACGCTGGTTTCTCACATCCTTGTCACTACTGGGTCTCCTCGGTAAAATTTTTTTAAAAACTGGGTTTGTATGACAAGAGCAAACAGCCGAGAAACACTCGAATAGGAGCTTTGTGGCTTACTGGCCTTGTCCCAGATCAGTGAAGAAAAAGTGCTTGGACAGTCATTCACGCCTTTAGTTAGAAGGAGTTAGCTTCCTGTAAAAGGTGGTGCATCCCGCAGCCTTTCTAAGCTCACTTATATTCTAGTAGCTCTTTGGTAGATGCCGTTGGATTTTCATCGTTGATCACGTTTTCTCAGAATAAAGGCAGTTTTGCTTCTTCCTTTCCAATCTGCGTGCCTTTCAGTGATGAACTTTTCTCCTGGTTAAGGATTGGATTTGGCTGACTCTGTACCCCTGGTAGTTTCTTCTTCAGTGTCAGACGTTTGGCCTTTTTCCCTGGGTGCTGGGTATCTTTGTACTCCTAGACATATTTTTTGAGCTCTGTTCTGGGATGCTGTTACGTTACTGGGGACAGATCCTTTTGAGTCTTGCTTTGAAGATGTGCTGTGTGGGACCAGAGCAGCTTTCAGTGTAGGGTTCACTTTTTTTTTTTTTTTTTAGTTTTTGGCCGCACCCCGTGGCATGTGGAATCTCAGTTCCCCGACCAGGGATCGAACCCGCACCTCCTGCATTGGAAGTGTGGAGTTCTAACCACTGGACCGCCAGGCAAGTCCCATAGGATTCATTTTTTTTCCCACACTACTGAGGCGCGAGCCTTCTGAGCCCCCTTCAGGATGCCTCCCCAGTTATGAGGTTTGCATTCTGGCCGGTGTGGACCGCCAGAATGGGACCGCCAGTCCCTGTCCTGCTCGAGCGCTGGGCGGACTCACCTTCCATCCTTTGGGTGGCCCTGTCCCCCGCCTCGCAGAGTTCCCTTCCACACTGATGCTGCTCAGTGGTCCTCGGCGCGCTCCAATGGACCCTCCGCCCTTGGGCACGGTTCTCTCCCTGTGCCGCTGTGTCCTCTCCTGTCCTCCACCCGCCAACTCCGGCTGCGTGCGCTCTGCGATCCACCCCCGAGACCCGGGGAGGCGGCTGGACTCGGTCCGGACAGTCCGTGTAGACAGCAAGCTGGGGAAGCTGCGCGGCTCACCTCTTCGGGGTCTCAGCTCCCAGAGATCCCTGACGGTCCTCCCTCACCTGAGGCCCAGTTTCTTCACAGCCTGTGTTTCATATATTTTGGCTGCATTTAGGGGATTCTTTCAAGCCAGTGCGGGGGAGATCCGGTCCCTGTTCCTGCATGTGCGTGAACGGAGTCTGCCGGCACAGAACCCAGAGAGCTCTGGCAGCGTGGGCTGGAGGGAGGGAGATGCTGGTGCTGGGGATGGTGGCGGTGGGCGTGGCGATGACGGTGATGATGGAGCGTCTCCCCCGCCAGCACGCAGCAGCTCTGGTGGCTACAGCAAGGGTCTTTTTCTTTCTTCCCTTTTTAAAAACCATTTTTAAGACTTTAATTATCGATGGGGAGATGAGAATTGAGCACTTTCACGCCACTGTCCCTCTGCCTCCTCCCCAAATGGTTCTATTCTACTCACTCCAGAAACTGTGCCCTCCCACCACAATTCTGGTTTCCCCACATCTATGTCACCATTAGGTTAGTGTCCCGCAAAAATTAAAAACTGAGCGTGTGTGAGAAGAGCAAACAACCCAGAAGCACTAGGCTAGGAATTTTGTAGTTCACTGGCTTTGTTTCAGATCAGTGAAGAAAACTGCTGGCGCACCTGGCTCAGGGTCTGGGCAGGGGGAGTTAGCTCCCTCTAAAATACCCTGCGATCATGGGAGTTTTACTTCTTCCTTTCCAATCTGGTTGCCTTTTATTGATTGCTCTATCTATCCCCTTCTAATGGGCTGGTCTTTACTTACGCTTTTCATGCCACGTGGTTTTGCTTGGATAGCAGACCTTGTGTGCTTTCCCTTGGGTGCTGGCTACTTTTGTGTCCGTAAACATACTCGAACTTTGTTCTCAGGTGCTGCGGTTATTCGGAGACAATTTGATTCTTTAGAATCTTGCTTCTAAGATTTGCTACACGGCGCTAGAGCAGCTTCTACTGTAGAATTAATTGTTTTCCCGCTACTGAGGCAAGACCCTTCTGAGTGCCCTCCCTCAGGCCTCTTGAATTCCGAGGTTTCCATCCTGGCCAGTGGGGACAGGTGCTCATCTAGGGCCTGCTCGAGCCCTGAGCATAGTTCCCTGTAGTCCTTCCTGGCAGCCCTTTCCCAGGCCCGGGGCGGCTTCCTCACACACTTGTGCCGATCAGCACCCCGTGATACTCCAGGGGGACCCTCTGCAGATCCCCACGATCCTCTCTGCCGGCAGCTCCCGAGCTACAGTACCCCAGGCTCTAGGGCCCGACGTCAGTCTGATTCTCCCTCCCTCACCCAGCAAAGCCCAGAATCAGCCTACTGCCTTGGCCTGACAGGTGAACTGGTGAAGCTGCCAGGTTGCTTTAAAACATAAGTCAGATTGCGTCACTCTTCTGTTAAAAAGAATCTCCAAAAGGGACTCTTAGGGACAAAGCCAAAGAACTTACAGTGGCCTGAAAAGCCAGATGTGAGGGGCTTCCCTGGTGGCGCAGTGGTTGAGAATCCACCTGCCAATGCAGGGGACACGGGTTCAATCCGTGGTCCGGGAACATCCCACATGCCACGGAGCAGCTAAGCCCATGTGCCACAACTACTGAGCCCGCGCGCCACAACTACTGAAGTCTGCGCGCCTAGAGCCCAAGCTCTGCAAGAGAAGCCACCGCAATGAAAAGCCTGTGCACTGCAACGAAGAGTAGCTTCCGCTCGCCACAACTAGAGAAAGACTGCGCGCAGCAACGAAGACCCAACAACGAGGATCCAGTGCAGCCAAAAAAAAAAAACGCCAGATGTAATCCAGCCCGTTTCCTCTCCAATATTCTCCACTCCCACCCTTTCGTTTGCTCATCGTGGTTCAGCCTCACTGGCTTCCTTAACTGTTCAAAAATGCCAGGCCAGGGGCTTCCCTGGTGGCTCAGTGGTTAAGAATCCGCCTGCCAATGCCGGGGACATGGGTTCGAGCCCTGGTCCGGGAAGATCGCACGTGCCGCGGAGCAACTAAGCCCGTGTGCCACAGCTACTGAGCCTGTGCTCTAGAGCCTGTGAGCCACAACTACTGAAGCCCGCGTGCCTAGAGCCTATGCTCCGCGACAAGAGAAGCCACCGCAATGAGAAGCCTGCACACCGCAAGGAAGAGTAGCCCCCACTCGCCGCAACTAGAGAAAGCCCGTGAGCAGCAACAAAGACCCAACACAGCCAAAAATATAAATAAATGTTTATTTAAAAAAAACAAAAACATGCCAGGCTGGCTCCTGCCTCAAGTAAGTTTATTGGTTTTTTTTTTTTTTTTTTTTGCGGTACGCGGGCCTCTCACTGTTGTGGCCTCTCCCGTTGCGGAGCACAGGCTCCGGATGCGCAGGCTCAGCGGCCATGGCTCACGGGCCCAGCCATTCCGCGGCATGTGGGATCTTCCCAGACCGGGGCGCAAACCCGTGTCCCCTGCATCGGCAGGCGGACTCTCAACCACTGCGCCACCAGGGAAGCCCTCAAGTAAGTTTATTAAAAAAAAAAAAAAAACATGCCAGGCTGGCTACTGCCTCAAGGCCTTTGCACTGGTTCTCTTCAGTCTGGAACCCTCTTCCTCTGGGGATCCCTCTGGCTCACCCGGAAATCATTCCTGACCGCTCTATTTAACATCGCATCCTGCTTTCTCCCCACCCGGCTTACTTGAACAGGTGTGTGGCACAAGAGGGTGAGAGGCAGGAGGGAGGTAGGAGCACAGTGATTGCAGTGCACTTGGGACAGTAGAGTTGTCAGATATGAAGGCGTTTGGGGGCCATGAAGCCCTGGATGGTTTTGAACAGAGTGGGGACAAGGTCCACCGTGTATGTTAAGAGGGAGGGTCCCAGTGCCTCCCAAGCTGAGAAGAGGCTGAGGGCGGCCAGGGCAGAAATGGGGACCCTGGCATCCAGGCAAGCAACAAGGGCGGCTTGGACCAGTTGGGGGCAGTGGAGGTGGGGAGAAGGGCGCGGATTCTGCATGTGTCTTGAAGGTGGAGCCACCAGGACTCACTGATGGATTGGACGTCGCCCTAGAGCGCCTCAAGTCCTCAGAAACCCTGCAACGAGTCACCCTTCCCCCCATCAAGGGCGAGCAGCTCATGCAGAGTCTGACAGCCTCCCCACCTGCTTCCACGTTCTGGGAGCAGCCACCTGCCCGAGGACAAAGCCACACACTGCATCCATTTCTCAACATTTAATTAGGAAAAAAAATTACAGGGACAAAGAAAACCTCATGCAAAAAAGAGAAAAAGGGGCCAATTGGGTTTCCAGGAGCGCGGGCCGGGGCCAGATTCCTCTGAGGAGGCAGAAGGACAAAGGAGTAAGGCACTGCTGCCTCTGCCCCTCGGGGCGGGCGCAGGACAGGGCAGCGGAGGATGAGGGGTCCGGACGCGCAGACCACACCGAGGGGGGTTAGCAGCAGGGCCCGGAGAAGGGAGGTTCGGTGCTCCCAGGCCCAGCTCACGCCCTGGCAGGAGCCTGGTTCGAGCTCTCCAGGCGCTCAGAGAGAACGGGGCCCCGGGAGGGGGTACAGTCCCGGCCCGAGAAGTCTGGAGGGGCTGCTGCAGTGGCCGCAGGGGGACCCCTTGGCCGAGCCACCGTCCGAGGGCAACTTCGGTGCCTCACCGGCCCCAAGGACTGCTGGTGCCGAGGCCCCGTCCTCGGCATGGGCGGGGCCAGCCAGGGCAAGGGGGCGGGGCCAGAGGCTAGGCCAAGGCTGACCATGTCACAGGGGAGCCGGGAGGGCTCAAGGAGAGAAGGTGAGTGAGGCTGGCAACCTCGGGGGTGGGGGGGGGGGGGGGGTAGGGGGTCCGGGGGAGGAGGGGGCGCGTATTTACAGATGGAGACGACGGTGAGGTGGAGATAAATTAAATAAATAGGTGGTTGGGGTATAAATAGCAAGGAGGGCAGGGGCAACCACAACCCCCGGCACGAGGGCAGGAGGGTGGGGGTATTGCTGCTGCCGGGGTGGGGGGCTTGGTCCGGTCACCCCCTCCCCATGCAGGGCCCAAAGCAAGGCACTAATGACGGGGGCCCGGCTGTGCCAGGGGCATCTTGGCCCGGTGACCTCATGCCACCCGATCCAGGGCTCAGCCCCGGGACCCAGGCGGGAGACGCCCCTCTGCACGGGAGTACGGCTCAGGACTGAGAAGCCCCCTCCTCACGGGGTGCACCTCCCTTAGCTGTTGCTGGATGCGAGGCCGATGATATGTTCCAACTTCTGGCGCAGCTTCTGCTTCCGGCAAGAGGCATCTCGGTCCAGAGCGGTGAGAACCTGCGGGAAGAGGCCCAGAGCCGGGCTCTTGAGGGGCGGGCTCCTCCTGGCCAAGCCCCACCCCCGATGCCCCCCACCCCTCCCACGTGGGAGGGGCCCAGCGGCTGGCCTCCGAAAGGGCCCGCAGCTCCTCCTTGACCCCAACCCCTCCTCCGACTGCACAACCTCTTCCCGCCTTCCAACAGCCAGCACACAGCCCCTCCCACAGGGTGGTCTGGACTGGAGGCCCCCCTTTCCCGTCCCTCCTAACCCCCACCCCACCCCAGACCTCTCTCACCCAGGTCTCCGCGACCTCGGGCCTCACCTTCCGTGACTGTGGGCAGCACCCGACAGAGCCCATCGCTCCCTCCTCCCTGACGCCCAGGGCGGGGGTGGGGGGGGTCCTCACGCGTGTTCCAGGACCCGTCTGGCACTCGGGGGCCCCTCCCGAGCCTCCTCAGACTCTGCAGCCGGTCCCCCCTCTTCTCTGCCACCTCTTGAATGTCCCAGGGCCACTCAAGTTCTTGGGCCACGTCTCCCTCTCCAGCTGCCCATGGCCCCCGCCTTGGGGAGCTCATCCAGGCTCGGGGCCCTGTCCGGGCCCACCCATTCTCATCTCCAGCCAGGAATCCACCCCTGGAGCCGGCGCATCTGTCTTCCCTGACTCTCCAGCCACAAACCGGGCAGGTGGGCTGACCGCGCCTACCTTTGGCCCCAGCCCGTCAACCCAGCCCTCCGTGTGCTCCCGGCCCCTAACTTCTGCCGGACCAGAACTTTGCTCTCCAGCCAGTGGCTTCTCTACTGGGTCCCTCAAATCCCAGCATCTACAGAGCGTGTCACCTGTGCCACCTTAAGGGCCTGGTTGGGGGAGGAACTGTGAGGAGTCCAAGAGCTGGGCTCGCTGACCCCCACCACGCCCCTGCCTTTGCCACCAGCTGTACCCTCAGAGCCAAAGAGCAGGGGCCCGAGGGGGTGGCACGCACCTCCTGGCGGTACTTGGTAACGTAGAAATAGAGCTCACTGAGCGCGCTCAGGACGTTGAAGTCACTGGCATGGAGACGGGACTGCTCCACCAGGTACGCGTCCATGTCCTGGTCACTGATGGACGCCATCTTGGCGATGTCCCGGTAGTACCTGTTGGGGCCCCGAGGAGGTCGTGCCAGCCTCCGGGCCTTCTTCCCTCGCCAGCAGCCGCGTCCCCTGGGGTCCCGGCCCCGCCTCCCCACACACTGGGGCCCACCTCTCCACCCAGCTCTTGTAGCTGGGGATGTCCTTGGCGTAGAGCAGCTTGTTGGAGGGCGAGTCCTTGCCCAGGCGGTGCTCGGACGTCGAGCAGGAGTCCATGAAGGTCTGGGCCACCACCGACAGGCAGGCGTCCGTGATGCTGCTCTTGTGGATGTCGAACACGAACTGCGGGTTCTTGATCACGTTCACCCAGAAGCGCAGGGGCAGGCTGGACAGAGGGACAAAGGCCCGCAGCTCCGCGATCTCCCTGCACACACCCTCCCATCCGCGCTCACCTCCGCAGGCCCACAGGCAGCGAGAGTGACACACTGAGAGCTGGCAGCCTCTTCTTTAATTTTCTGCCTGACTTCAAGCAGTGAGAAGTCAGAGTGGACGGTCTTCCGTCCTCGGTGAGTTTCAACGCGCCCCCCTCGCACGGCTAACCCCGGGACCGGGCTTCTGGTTACCTCTGCCCTGTGTCAGCGGTATCACCAGGTGAGCAGCAGGGCCAAGGGCACCTCTGGGCGCTGGCCACACTACCCACATCCCAGACGCCCAAAGCCCTGGCAGAGCCCACCTGCGGAATCAGACGCACTTGCTCTCTGTGCTCGGCGGCACCATCAGTGCCAGGCCGCTGTCCTCTCCTGCCAGGGTGACCAGCCAAGCCCCCGCCGGCATCCCCGAGCCCCAGCCAAGCCTCCTCACGCCCCCGCCCGCGGGCCGGTGCACGGCAGTACCAGTTGCTCTTCCAGGTGTGGCGCACGTCGGGATCGCCGATCTGCCGCTGGTCGGCCTGCTCGTCCAGGAAGTCGAACATGTACTTGATGGCCAGGGGCAGGGCTGAGCCCCGGTGCGCCGTGCTGAACACGGTCTCGAAGAGGTCGTCCACGAACTTCTGCAGTGTGCCCTGCAGGGGCGCAGCAAGGACACCAGCTGACGGGGAGCCAGGGCGGGACGTCCCCACGGCAGGACAGATGGGGACGGGGAGGCTTGACAACGAGTAGGGCTTCCCTGCTCAGCCACCACCCCTCAGACAAGCTTGGCCTCGACCTCAGGGTGGCAGTTCCCGTGGCAAAAGCGTTGAGCAAGTCCCTTGGGATTGGAACAATCCAGTGGCCCCTTCCCCAGGCAGCCCAGGCCAACCCCAGGGCCAAGGCCAGGCTACAAGGCACGTGCACTAAGGCCAGGGTGGCGCGGGGCAGGCCCACACCTTGGTGGCCAGCAGCCGCGTCAGGTAAATCTCCGAGACCATCTTGCTGCCTCGGTCTCCCTCTCGGTGGTCGGCGTGGTCGTGGTTCTTCACCAGGTGCCACAGCTTGGTGCCCGTCTCCTGGTCGGGCGTGATCATGGGTGCCCGAGAGCGGAGGCTGTCAGGGCTGCTGGCCGTGCGGAGCAAGCTCTCTGGGGCAGAGGGTGGTGTGCCCCTTAGGCCAGTGGGGCCACACCAGCCATCGCCGTGGCTCTCGCTCCCCTCCATCCCGGGAGCCCTGCAGGCCGAGGGGGCCCGTCTGCTCTCACGGGCCCACTGCACTTCTAGGCTCTAAGGAACTAGAGACCTCCTGAGAGCAGGGTCCAGGGGGGCCGCCAGAGCCAGGCTGGCTGCTCAGACGGGGTGGGGCTGGGGGTTCCCCACGATGGCCGACACAGCCTTGCAGGGCACGGGGCCAGCAGAGACCCCACACCGAGGACGCCTACCATAACGGCTGAGAGAGCGGGTGAAGGTGAAGGAGTTGGCCATGTTGTAGGCTGACACTTGTTTGGGCACCAGTGCCACCAAGGAACCGTCTGTTACCTGCAAATCCCAGAGACAGAGAGGGGGGCAATGCAGGAGGCCGAGAAGCCAAGGGGCCTGAGCCACCGCCTACCCTGGCCCGGCAGGGCACGTGTGGGGCGGCTACCCAAGGGGGGCCTGTGGCGCGGGGGCCAGAGAGGGGAGGGGCCGGGACCCCTACTCCTGTGGCCTCAGGGCAGGGCCATGGCTCACAAGGGCCCTGGGCGTGAGGCGACCTCCGGCTCCTCACCTGGTAGTGGGCCAGTGAGTTGACCCTCTTCCAGTCACACTCGATTTTGGTGGTGACATCCTCGTCCTGGAGAATGATGCGGGCCATGCGGCCCTGGCGCCACTCTGCGGGCCACAGGCAGCTCTGAGGTCCTGCTCCACGAGCCCTGGGACCCTGGGCCCACTGCCCTCAGAGGACAGAGCTCAGGTGGGGAGAGTGAACGCCAGCCAAGGTAACGTGGCCACAGGAGGTGGGGGGGCCCAGGAGGAGAGGGCAGGGGCCTCACCTAGGTCCATGTCCTCAGCTCTGGGACGCTGAGAGTAGGGGATGCCCTTGTACACGGCATCTAGCAGCTTGTCTTTGGCCTGGGTGATACTGTCACAATTGAGAACCTTCACCGGGACCTGAGCGCTGCCCTCGCTCTCCGGGCACACACAGTGCAGGGTCTGAGGGCGAGGGGGACCACAGGGTGGGTCCTGGGTGAGGCTTCCCCTCAGGCCCGATACCCTGCGCACCTGGACCCCCGCTCACCAGCGTCTTGTAGTCGATCTGCTGGCGGATGAGCTTGTCCTCGCTCAGGGAGTAGCGCGCCTCGCCCGTGATGGCGTCGATGGGGCCCTTCTCCATCTGCTGCTTGATGGCGCAGAACAGCAGGAAGAGCGGCTCCCCGGCGCACTCCTGCAGCCAGGGCCGGGACACAGCTTGCCGCCCGCCTGCGGCCGACTGCTTCCTCACATCCCCTCGCCCCCCGCTTGCCCTTTGAGCGCACGCACCTTCAGAAACTTATGCAGCAGGAAGGTGAACCAGTTGGTGAGCATCTTCTCAGCCACGGACTCGGTCCTAGGGTGAAAGGGGTGCTGGGGCCCCGGCCGGGCAGGGCTGGGCTTCCCAGGGGAGGGGCAGGGCTGGCGGAGGGGGACCCAAGTACCTGCGCAGGAGCAGCTTTGGGTGGTTCTTGCTCTCGAGGTTCTTCTCGATGAGGTCCGCCAGCAGTTGCTTGAGCAGCCCCGTGGCATAATCGAGGCGGCTCTGCAGGGCCACCATAGTGAGCGAGGCCACAGTGCCACGGTCGCGCATGGAGAAGCTGCTCTGAGCCTCCAGAGTGTGGATAAAGGTGAGCACGAAGGCGCGGCTGTGCAGCAGCTGCCCAAAGAGACGCAGGGCCTTCTCGACATTGGGGGGTGCCTGGGGGCGGGGGGGACAGGGCATCTCAGACGGTGGAGGTGGCCCTGGGGGTGACAGGGCATGGGCAGGCAACAGGGGGCACTCACATCCAGCTCCTTGAGCACTGGGTGGGCCTCGATGCCCGGGAAGAGCACGCGCACGGCGTAGGTCCGGTAGTCCAGGAAGGGGATCTGCACGCCATCCATGTGGTTCGTCAGCTCGTTGATGTCTGTCTGCAGCTCAGCGAAGGCTGGGGAGGGCCGGTGAGAGACAGTGAGCAGAGAGGGAGGAGGGAGCCCCTGCCACCTGCCCCACCCCCACCCTCATGCAGGCACCTTCCTTGCATTCCAGGGCCACCCGGGACTCCAAGTTGTCCATCTGGAGCTGGAGGCGCTTGAGCGTGCGGTCGGCATCCTGAGTCTTGCGTTTGTAGGCGACCAGCACGGCAGTGATGGCCAGCAGCAGAAGCGCGCCCCCCGCCGCCAGCCCCACCACGGCCGGCAGGCTCAGCGCCCGGTCGGCCGTGATGTGTAGGGTGCCCAGCCAGAACTCCAGGCCGCCCACCAGCACCTGCAGGGACAGGCGCCGTAAGCTGACCCGCACCCCCGCCCCAGGCTGCTCGGGCAGCCTCCCTGCCCCCTACCCACCATGACCGGCTGCCGGCCCGTCTGGCTGGGGGAGTCGCACAGGAGTTGCGTGTCCGAGACGGTGAGCGTGCACGGCTGGCCCCCGATCAGCACCGTGTAGTTGAGGCGGGAGCTGCCGGCCGCCACAGGGATCAGATTCTTGCCCTGCAGATGGAGAGCGCTGCTGGCCAGGGCTCCCCACCGCCCCGCCCCTCCCGCCCTAGGCGCCCACCACACTGGCACCTTCAGCACTACGTGGGAGCCAGGTTTGACATCCAGGACCCCAGAGGGCCCAAGTGGCTCGAAGCTGGGGTCGGGGTAGTAGGTGAAGGAGGACCGGTTGAGGGAACGGGCCGTCTGCACGTGGTCCAGCAGGAAGCCGAACTCGTCAGGGTGCTCACCCTGGGCCTGCGGCTGGGGCCGCCCCAGGAAGATGCCAGGGGCCTTACACAGCATGGCGGTGTCGTTGATCACCTGGCACGTCTGTGGGGACAAAGGTGGGCAGCCCAGCACGTGAGGCCACAGCGGGCAGAGGGTCAGGGGTGGGATGGCGGCAGCTGGCACTCACGTTGGTGGTCTCGATGCCTCGGTACTTGGCCCGGACCCGGGGCTCCTGGACCGTCAGCAGGTGGGTCCCACTCACAGTGATGGAGGTGCTTCCACTAGGTATGGGGGTGAGGGGCCTCAGGCTTCCTCCCCACCACCCTGAGCCCAGCCCTGGAGTGTTATCGAGGCTGCCATGGGAGCCCAGGGCCTCCCCAACCCTAGGTCACCTGGTCACCAGGCGAGGCCTGGCCCCCAGCCTCCCCTCTGCCAGCCAGGCCCATTCTCCCGAGGGCCTTACTTGATGATGCTCCAGGTGGGCTCGAGGCGAGTGACGGTGGGGTCCTGGGTGTAGGTGTAGAGGACGCCGGGACTGGAGATGTTGGCGCGGTCGATGGCCAGGGTGATGGAGGCCTGGCTCGGGCCCAGGGTGGAGACAGGCGAGATGCACACGATCGCTTCCGCATCCCTCCTACGCCAGCAAGCGGGGACTTGGAGCAGGCTGCCCAGGGCTGCCACCTGCCGGCCCCACGGCCCCCGCCTGCAACACTCACCTCACGAACTGGCACTCGCCGTCTCTCACGGTCACTGTGACTCTGCTGCCGGCGTCCAGAGAATGACCGGAAATGGTGATCCGCGTGCCCCCCGAGGCTGGGCCCCGACTGGGACTCACGCGGTCGAACGTGGGCGTCTACGGGAGAAGCAGCCCTGAGGGGAGCGGGGAGACGGCGGGCGCCCAACAGGGCCAGGCCACAGCCCCTGCCAGGAAGGAGTGGGAGAGGGAAGGGGGCGGGCAGCCCACGTACCACGAAACTGTAGAGCTGCTCAGACTGCGTGCGGAAGTCAGCCGAGCAGTCGCTGATGCAGAGCTCCGCAGGCCCTGGTGGCGGGCTGGGCACCAGCGACTCCTCCATCTCACACACGATCCTAGGGGTTGGGTCAGGTCGGAGGTCAGGCCCGGGCGCCCGGCCACAGGCTGCGGGGAGGCCCAGCGCCCGCACAGCCGCACTCACCTCTCGGCACTGACGTACTCGGCGGGGATGGAGTTGCAGCGCACGCCGGCCACCCGCAGGCCCACGTCTCGGGAGGTGAGGCCCAGGTTCTCGCCCACGATGGTGATCCGGGTGCCTCCCTCCTTGGGCCCCATGAGCGGGTGGATCTGCGGAGCAGGAGGGGAGGCGGGAGGGTGAGCCGAGGCAGTGGGCACCCAGAGGGCGGCGGGTGGTGGGGAGGCCCACCTGGGCAATGCGGGGGTGGCTGCAGCGAGCGCCCTTCTGCTTTGGGTGCACCCAGTTGGTCTTGGGGGCCGGGCAGTGGGCCCGCAGCTGGCACCTATGCTCCGAGATGCACCAGCCACAGTTGAAGCGAGGGTCAGCCTTGAGGCAGAGGCCACAGCTGGGCCGCTGCGCCCAGCACTTGTACAGGAGGGCTGTGGGCACAGAAGGCGCCGCTGGGGGGCAGCTACGGGCCCCGACGAAGGGTCCCCTGTGGGCCCGGCCCCAGCACGTGCCTTCTCCGCCCAGGAGGCGAGCTCCTCGGCCCCATCCCGCCGGTCACCTCGGAAGGTAGCGGGCTTGTCGATGGGAAAATCTCCATCCCAGACCACGGAGAAGCCCAGCTCGGTGTCACCATACTCGTCACCTTCATAGGAGTACTGGGGGAGAGGGACCCGCGTGACCCCAGCGAAGGTGACAGACCGCCCCGCCCCCAGCTCAGAAATCCCCAGCAGGAGACTCAGAAGGTCCCTGGCCACTGTCAGCTGAGGCTTCTAGAAGAGCCTGCTGGGCACAGATCTGCACCACGCCCAGCCCCGCACAGCCTGGACCCCCGAGGCAGGCGGGGCGGGTGGGCCTCACCGAGGCGTTCTGGCACTGCACGCTGCTGCTGTTGAAGCGGACGGCAGGCACCCGCTGCTGCCGCCCCTGCACCCGGACCACACACTCGTAGTTCTTCTGGCCCGACTGGGGCTGCGGCAGGTTCTTGGCCCGCAGGGTGAGAGGCTGCGTGACACCTGCTGGGATCAGGAGGTCCCCGCTGGGCAGGATCTCAGGGCAGCCCTGAGAGGAGAACGCCCATCAGCCAGCTGGGCTGGCCCCCGGTTAAGGGGGCTCCAAGAAAACCCCAAGACCAAAGGCAGAAAAGAGCCCAGCCCCCTCGCGTGCGGCGCGCGCCTCACCTCGGGGCTGTGGACCCTGCCCTCCTGGAAGGAGCACTCGTGGGGGTGGCTGGTACACACGTGGCGGTACTTACACCAGCGGCAGGGGTAAGGGCTGCCGACGCAGGACATGCACCTAGAGGGGAGAGGCTTCAGAAATCACGGGGAACCTAGAGAACGGACTTGAGGTTATGGGGAGGGGGAAGGGTGAGCTGTGACGGGGCGAGAGAGAGTCATGGACATATACACACTAACAAACGTAGTAAGGTAGATAGCTAGAGGGAAGCAGCCGCATGGCACAGGGATATTGGCTCGGTGCTTTGTGACCGCCTGGAGGGGTGGGATAGGGAGGGTGGGAGGGAGGGAGACGCAACAGGGAAGACATATGGGAACATATGTTTATGTATGACTGATTCACTTTGTTATAAAGCAGAAACTAACACACCATTGTAAAGCAATTATACCCCAATAAAGATGTTAAAAAAAAAAAAAAAGAAATCACGGGGAAGACCGGGCCTGGCCCCTCACCGTCCCACCTGCGGGACACACGGGGAGCCAAAGGCAAAAGGCACCGGGGCCCGCCTGAGGCCTACACGACACCGCGAGCAACAGAGACACGGGGACGGGGTCGGGGGGCCGGTACTCACGACTGGAGGGCGCTGCAGTTGTAGAAGACGACGTCAGCCCCAGCAAAGCTCACGCCGCTCTCCTTGGAGAGCAGCTGCAGCTGCACGGTGCGCGCGGCCCCTGCAGCGAGCCCAGGGGAGCCACACGTGAGCCGTGGACGGAGAGCAGCCCTGCCCCCCGCGGCCCAGCCACTGACCGTGCCCCCGGGTGAGAGCCCGGAGCTCCTGCAGGGAAGGCGAGGGACAGTGTAACTCTCCAGAGGGCAGCAGGACGGCCTCGCTCTCGGTCACCTCCTCGAAGGCACAGCTCACGCCCGCACTGAGGTCCGGCACGTTGCTTATGGCCACGGTCAGCTGGGGGAAGCAGAGGGCCCAGAGCTGGGAGCGCCCCCAACACGTGTGCACGGGCCTCTACACCCGCACGCTCCGCACCACTCACCTGCACCCCAGGCGACGTCACCGACACATTGTTGGGCCGGACCCGCACCTGGACACACTTGCTCAGCTCCTTGGCGAAGCCACGCGGGGCCGAGGCGCCTGGACAGGCCCCATGGCGGCAGCATCTGCGCGGGGTCAGGCCAGGCCCATCCCACAGCTGCCCCAGCAAGGCCCGGAGCGGGAGTGCAGCGGGGGCCTGGGGGGGACGGAGGGGACAGCCGGCCCAGCCCACGGCACCAGGCAGCCGCATGCCTCGGCCTCACCCCCTGGGGTCCGAGGGATGTCACTCGGGGTAGAGGTTCCACTCGCTAGCTGGAGAAAGTAGAAGGGCAGGGAGGGGGAGGCCACAGGGGCACAGCTCGGGGGAGCGGGCACTCGGGCGGCTCCTCACCTGTGCTGCAGCACACACCACCCACAGTGCGGGTCCCCCGAGCCCAGGCAGGCGGCGCAGCTTGGGTACTGCTCGCAGGTCTCCACCGGGAGCTGGCTCACCTGGGGGCAGCCGTGTCAGCACCCGCCCCACCCCCGTCCCACCCCGCCGCACCACCTGCCGGGCCCACCTGCTTCTCGCTCAGGAGGTAGACGTGCCGGTGGTCGGGGCTGAAGAGCAGGTCGCGGAGTATGGGGCTGCCGTCCACCACAGGCACCGTCTCATACAGGTGGGCCTCCTGAGAGCCGTCGACCCGTACCTGGGCCACGAGACCAGCCACCTGACGCCACAGCAGCACCCCACGCTCCCAGGCGTCCTATTCTCGAGCCAGGGACCCAGCCTGCCCGCCGCCCCCTTTCTCACAGACCAGGGAAGGAGGACGCCAAGGCTGCCCCCTGGAGGCCCTTGGGTGTGACACAGCCAATCCAAAAAAGCTCCCAGGACATAGAGACAGAGATGAGCGTTGCCCAGAGTTGGGGGACAGGGAAAGTGTGAAAGCTAAAAGGGAAGGGATTTTTAGGATCATGGCAACATCCTGGAATGAGATAGCGGTTATGCTCGAGTAACTCCGCGGACTTACTGAAATCACTGAGATGTATGCTTTAAACGGGGAGGGGGGGTTGTGACACGGCACTTACACCCCAATAAAGCTGTGACAAATGCAAGACGGGGACCAGGAGGGAAGCAGACCAGGCCCCAAGAGCTCGGTGGCTCCCTTCACAAACCTGCCCCCAGGGACAGCCCCACATCCCCCAGGTGAGCAGGAAGGGAATGCGGCAGTTGTCCTGACTCCTGTCCCTTCAGAACACCCTGGAACAGGAGCAGCTGCGGCCCTGCCGGCACTGCAGCCCCCGTGCCCATGAGGGGACAAGAGGGCAAGGAGGGTTAGGTCCACATTTGTCTCCTCGTTCATTCGACTGAGGACCCAGCAACGACGGCTCCTGCTCTCCCAGTAGGGAGCACCGGAGGTGGGCCCGGTCTGCCCCCAGAGCCACAGGAAGCCAGCGGTTCAGGCCACGGCGGGCGGTGGCACTGCAAGCATGGGTGGCTGAGAGGCCACCCGTGGAGCACAGCTGGGCTCCTGGGCCCCAGCCTGGGAAGTCCCCCTTCCCCCAGGGGCCAGGCCCCATCCAAGGTGCTGCAGGGCTCAGCCGCACGTTCTTGACCCCAGCCCTCGTCTGCATCTCAGTGCGCCCTGACGCCCACACGCCGAGTGCTCCGGGGCTCACCTTCTTCAGACTGCCGCTGCGGGTGCCGATGAAGACCACAGAGTGCTGCTGGTAGGGGTAGGCGGCCACACTGGCCATGCCATCAGTACTGTCGGCTAGCAGGGGCAGGCCCTCGATCACGTGCAGGCCGCCCAGCGGCTGGTTCAACACCAGCCCGCAGAAGTTTCCGTTTATCTGCATGGGCTGGGGAGACAGGAGGAGGACGCGTGAGTAAGAGCCTGGGGCACCAGCTGGACAGAGGCAATGACAGCCCACGTTCTAGGAGGGAGCAGAATCTGGAGCTCGCTCCTTACCAGCCAAGACCAACTGTTTGCCCCAGGACCCCACAGGAAATCGGGGGCTGAGGAGGGAGGCGAGCAGGCAGCAGCGGGGAGAGCAAGCTGGTCCACACAGAGAGGTGGTGGGTAGCAGCAGAGGCAGGGAGGGGAGGACGGGGGCGGGGGACCCCGGGCTAAGCTGTTGTTCCCAAGACTGAGCCCAGGCTGGCACACGCGGCGGCCCATCAGCTGCCGTACGACCGCCTGGGCTGGCCCCGCACACCCAGGAAGGGGCAGAGGGCCCAGCCCGGGGGCAGGGGTGGGGCGGGTGAGGGCTCACGGTGTTGATACAGGGCAGCTCCTTGTTCAGCAGCCAAGGCAGGGCCAGCGTGCCCTCCCCACGGTAGCAGGACTGGATGCGGCGCCGGATGTGGGCGTTGATGCTGCTGAGGGTAAAGAGGCAGAGGATGGTCTGCCGCGGCGGGCTGGCCCGGTTCTTCTGGCCCTGAGAGAAGATGGTGAAGAGGACGTCCTCGTCGGCCGGCACACCCAGGGCCTGGGCCAGCAGCAGGCCGGGCTTGGCCAGGTGGGCGCTCTGCACCAGGCGGTACTCCACGCCGCGCCAGGAGCAGCCGATGGGGAACTCCACGTACGAGTAGAACTCCGAGTCCCCCGAGCACATGCGCACGATCTTGGACGTGAAGAATTTCTCGCCTGCCGTGTCCAGCAGTGTCTGCTGGGTATCCAGCTGCAGTGTCAGGAAGTACACGAAGGAGGCGCTCACGAAGCCGTAGACGTAGTAGATGTCGAAGGCTGGGTACAAGGACAGCGTGTCTGAGGGGATCTTGATCTGAGAGGAGACGAACTCGTCCTGGTACACCTGGGGAGCAGGTGGAGGACACAGCCTGGGACGAGGCCTAGGTCCACCCTCGACCTCCCCAACCGTGGCCCCTGGGCCCCCGCCACCCAGCCTGGCCCTGCGCCCACAACATGGCCCCCGGGGGTCTTCCCTCACAATCTCCCTGCCCCCGACCCACGTGGTCACAGGACCCCAGGCCAGAAAGGCTCCAGAGGCAGAGCCAGGACAGAGTGAAGGCAGGAGGGCACGGGAGCTGGCTCTTCAGAGGGGCGAGAAGGGAGGTGGGGGAGGGGTTGGGGGCCGGACAGCCTGCGAGAGCCCGAGCAGGTGGGCGGGCTCACCCACCAGACTGAACATGTCGGCACCGTCCTCGTCGCCGATGAGCTTTCGGGAGCTCAGCGTGGGGAAGTACTCAGACTTGCCATCCACGGCGGTGCCCACGAACAGCTTGCTGGGCCCCTGGTCCTGCTCCACGATGACGCCCGCCATGGAGTCCGGCTCCTGGGCCCCCGACAAGTAGTGCTCCTTGCGGTGGTGCGGCTCGCCCAGCTTGAAGAGGTCGTCCAGGCGCAGGAACTGGCAGATGCCCTGCCAGATGCTGCCGCAGGCCACCAGGCGGCGGGCTGCGTAGTCTATGAGCAGCAGCTTGTTCACGTTGTCCACAGGCGCCAGGCGGTGGGCACAGACACGCATGCTGGGGGGTGGGTAGCAGCGAGCGTTGTCCTCGACGGGCCCCGTGACGTGGACCCGCAGCTCGGTCAGGTTGGGGGCCAGCTTGAAGACGCGATTCACCGCACCCACAAACACCTCCCCGGTCACCCGGTGCACGGCCAGATGGGTGAGCGAGGTGTCCGTCACTGAGAAGGCAGGGAAGGGCGTGCTGCCACCCAGGGCCCGCCCCACGGCAAGGAGGAACAGCAGGAGGAGGCCGACGGCGGGCATGGCCGGCAGCTGCCCCGGGGGTGGGCCTGAGGAGAGACGGGGAGTGCCGGTCAGAGGCCCCCGGCCCAGGGCGCCCAGCCGCCTCCGGCCCTGCCTGGCCTAGGGCCCCCAGCAGGCCGAGAGCCACGCCACAGAGGGTGGAGGCCAGTCGCCCACCACCATACCAGAGCCCCAGATGGCGACCACGGCTGGGAGAGAGGAGGGGCCTCCGCCAGGGCGCACGAGTGAGCAGAGAGCACAGGCAGACTTGGGGGCCATCAATCATCCCCCACCCACTGCTGGAAAGGAGCCAGGAGGCCTCGCCTCAGCTGGGCCACACCCAAGGGGGCAGCAGAGCCAGATGCTAGGAAAGGCAGGGTGGGGGGCCCTCCAGGAAGGAGAAGCCAAACACCAGATCCCAGAGCTGAGGGTGGCCAGCCGCACACAAGAGCAACCCAACCGTGGGCAAGCCAAGGCCACAGACGTGCCTCACACCCTAGCTCGGGAAAGGAGAAAAGGTAGGGAGAGAACAATCGCAAATTGGTGTCAGGACACCACCCCAGGACAGAGGTCTGAGGCATCAAAGCCTGAGACCAGATGGGAACCAGGGCTGCCACTTCCACCTTCCTGGCCCCGGCTGCCTCCTCGCCCCAGGGGCCTCCGTCTGCTGGCTGTCCAGGAGGAGCCTGCCTAGCCTACGGGCTGGAACACAAAGCCGAGTCGCCTGCCTCCAGAGCAAAGCACAGAGACAGACATAAGTCAGGCTCTGCTCAGGCACAGCCAGACGGATGCCCAGGCAGCCCTGCGCGGCTCTCCCTCCGAATCCACACGTTAGCTGGGGAAGGGGAGATGCAGGGGGGCCCAAGGAGCCCTATGGAAGGGGAGCAGCATTCTGAAACACAGCTGAGACTTTGGGGAGACGGGGTGGGGGACCACAGGAGCAGTACTAGGCTTGGCTGGGTCTTCACCCCTAGGCCACACCCAGCCCTCGGCCAGCGCCAGGCAGCAAAGACAGCAGAGAAGTGTCGTGGCAGCCAAGGGGGCAGGGCTCAGCGATACCCTCTCAGTGCCCAAGCCCCAAGGGAGACCAAGTTACTCAGCTTGGGGAGGGTGCGGGGAACCAAACCAAGGCAGCAACCAAGGAAAGGGGAAAAAATGCATTTGCTAGAACAAGGAGAAGACCCAGCTTGGAACTGCAAAGTTTCAGCTCAGGCTGATCATCTCTCTGGGGCTCTTTTGTCAGGTCCGCATCCTGGATCCTTAATGCAAGAGCCAGAGAAGAAAGGAAGACGGAGAAGGGAGGCCTCATGCCACCCTCACCTCCTCCACACCGCACAGGAATACAGGCCTAAGAATGGGGATGGGACAGGTCGGGAGGGAGACCTGGAAAGGCAGAATTTGCAGCCCAAGTGCCCATCCCAAACCTCAGCCTGTAACCGGGAGCCTCGGGCATCACAGGCACACCCAGCCTCTCTGCTACGGCCCTGCCAGCAGAGCCCGAGGGTGGGGACAGACCCTCGCAGAGACCTGGCTCTAGCGCCCGCTCCCCAACGCCCCGCGCGGTGCTGCCTGCCCGGCTCGCCCTGCCCCCACCAGGGATTGCCCCCCCGCCGGCAGATCCACGAGGACCCTAGTGGATGGAGGCGCCGCAGCAGTCCTTGCAGGGGCCGCTCCTCCGCCACAAAGGGTCCCCATCGGGCCGGGGGCTAGCCGCGGACGGACCGTCCCTACCGGCGCCGGGCACGAAGGACCAGTCGGGCCGGCGCCCGAGAGGCAGGGGCAGGACCCGACCCCTTAAAGGCCGAGCCGAATCCCCGAGCTGCCGGAGCCCAGGGCCGCCGAGCAGGCCGGCCCCGCACAGGCGGCGGGGGGAAGGAGGCCACCTACCTGTCCCTCCGCCGCCGCTGGCTCCGGGTGGCCGCCCGCCGGCCACGTGGACGCGCCCTCGAGCCCCACACCGCCCCACTCGCGCGCCCCCGCCGCCGCACCCCTCGCCTTACACCCCGCGCGCCCGCGCCGCCGCCACCGCCCACACACTGGGCCGGCCCGCGGCCGCCAGGGCCTTTTAAACCCGGACCGTACCACCGCGCCGGGCGGGGGCGCCCAGGGAGGGCCGAGCGGCAGGGCTCGCGGGCGGGGGCCGCCCCTCCCTGGGGCCGGGAGAGGCCCAGTGCTTAGCCCGGGCCCCCGTGAGCGGCCCGGGTCCCCGCCCAGCGAGCCGACCCCCCTCGCGCAATGGCCGCGTCCGCGGCGCGCGCCTCTCCCCCGCCACCCCCTGCCCCGGACCGCCGCCTCCCGCAACCCTGGGACCCGCGCGCCCCCGCGCCACACACCCCCTAGGACCCGGGGCACGCGCAGACCCCGCCCCGGTGCTCGGAGGCGCGCCCGGGGCCACCTGCCGCCGGTGCGCGGCCTCCGGTGTCCCAATCCTTAGGGCGCACACCAGCCGGGGACTCGCGGTCCTGGCTCAGGATACTCTCCCCCCGACGGTCCTTAATCCGGAGGGCCCGCGGCTAATAACATGCAGATGCTCAGCACGAGGACTTGAGGCTGTCGGCCATTTACACCTGGCCCCTTCCCCAGCCAGCCACCGCGGCCCTGAATCGGAGGATTTCATTCCCTTGGTTTCCTTTCCTTTTCTTTTTTTTTTTTGGTACGCGGGCCTCTCACTGTTGTGGCCTCTCCCGTTGTGGAGCACAGGCTCCGGACGCGCAGGCTCAGCGGCCATGGCTCACGGGCCCAGCCACTCCGCGGCACGTGGGATCTTCCCGGACCGGGGCACGAACCCGTGTCCCCTGCATCGGCAGGCGGACTCTCTACCACTGCGCCACCAGGGAAGCCCTCCTTTTCTTTTTAAACAGATTTATTGACCTATAATTCATCTGTCATGTAAGTCACTCATGTAAAGTGTAACATTCAATGACTTTTAGTATATTCACAAAGTTGTGCAACCATCCCCACTACCAGATTCCAAAACATTCTCATCACCCTTGAAGCAAGCCCCCATATACCCCTTAGCAGTCCTCCCGGTCTGCCCCATATGAATTTGAGGATGAGCTTGTCAGTTTCTTCAAAAAAGCCAGCAAGAGTTTGATAGGGATTGAATTGAATCTGTAAATCAATTGGAGAGTGTTGCCATCTTAACAAGATTCTTTCCATCCATGAGCATGGGCTGTAATGATTAACTTTATGTGTGTTAATTTCAACTTGGCGAGGCTGTAGTCCGCAGCTATTTAATCAAACTCTCATCTAAGTGTTGCTGTGAAGGAATTTTGTAGGTGTGGTCAACATCGACAATCGGTTGACTTTAAGTAAAGATTACCCTCCATAATGTGGGTGAGTCTTGTCCACTCAGTTGAAGGCCTTAAAAGCAAAAACTGAGGTTTCCAGGAGAAATAGATGTTCTGCCTCAAGACTGTAACGTAGAAGTCCTGCTTGAGGCTGCAGCTTGCCGACCTGCTCTACAAATTTTAGACTTGCCACCTTGCCAGCCCTCACAATCTCATGAGCTAATTGCTCAAAATAAATCGTGTGTGTGTGTGTGTGTGTGTGTGTGTGTGTGTGTGTGTCCTGTTCTGTTACTCTGGAGAACCCTAACTAAATATTTTTCCATTTATTCAGGGTTTCTTTATTGTCTTTCAATGACATTGTCTAGTTCACAGTGTACAAGTCTTGCATTTCTATTGTTAAATTCATTCCTAAGTATTTTATTCTTTATAATGCTATTGTAAACAAAATTGTTTACTGCTATGGTACAGAAGTACGATTGATTTTTGTGTAATGATCTTTCATCCCGCAACTTTGCTGAACTCATTTATTAGTTCTAATATATTTTTTAGAAGATTATTAGGATTTTGCACCTACAAGATTATGTCATCTGAGAATAGAGATAGTTTTACTTCTTCCTTTCCAATCTGGACGCCTTTTATTTCATTGTGTTGCCTAATTGCCCTGGCTACACCCTCCAGTCAATGTTGGATAGAAGCGGTAGCTTTCTTTTTAACAGTTTGAAATTATTTCAGACTTACAAAAAAGCTAAGAATAGTACAGAAAGCTCCCATGTACCCTTAACCCACATTCACCAAGAGTTCATATTTTGTTCCATTTGCTTTCTCATTCTCTCTCTCCCTCTCACTTGTGGGTGCATATGTGTTTATTACATATAAAAATAATATTTTTATCAACTATGTCTAAGTAAGCTATCAACTATGTCTAAGTGACTATGTCTGCATACAGCTTACCCCTTTGCCCCTAAATACTTCATTCTGTATTTCATAACCACAGCATAATTACTGTATAATTATTATAGACTCTTACATAACCAAAGTATAACTATCAACATCAGAAATGTTAATGTTAATACGATAATATTATTTTATCTAAGGTCTCATTCGAATTTCACCAATTGTCCTCATGATGTTTTTTCTGATCCAGGATCCAGTCTAGGATCCCACATGGCATTCGTTCTCATGTCTCTTTGGTTCCCTTTAATCTGGAACATTCCTCTGCTTTTCTTGGCCTTTCATGACATGGACATTTTTGAAGAGTGCAGGCCAGGTGTTTGGCAGAACGTCCTCAGGTTGGATTTGTCCGATGTTTTCTCAGGGTGCGATTTGGGCTGTGTGGTGTTGGGAGGCTACCAGGCCCTCTCTGTGCTTCTTATCAGGAGGCAAGTGTTATTGTTTTGTCCCTTCACTGTGATGTTAACTTTAAGCATTTGGTTAAGGTGGTGACTGCCAGTTTCTCAAGTGGACAGTTATTATTTTTCCCTTTGTAACTAAAAAGCAGCTTGTAGGAAGATACTTTGAAACTAGGTAAATATTCTGTTTTTATCAAAATGTTACCAGTCATTGATAATTCTTGCCTAAATCAATGATTACTCTGATGGTTACAAAACAGTGATTCTTCTCCCTCCATGATCCCTCCTACATTCATTCATTGGCATTCTCCTGTCAGGAACAGCTCCTCTGTTCATCTATCTATATATTCATTATCAGTGTGGACTCGGGGATGTGGATTTTATTCGATGGACTGTAATCCATTATTGGTTTTTTGTTTTGTTTTTGTTTTTTTGGCCGTGCCACTCATGGTATCTTAGTTCCCAGAAACAGGGATCGAACCCCCATCCCCTGCATTGGAAGATGGATTCTTAACCACTGAACCACCAGGGAAGTCCCTTGGGTAGCTTTTAAAAAAAATTTCCCTTTATGGGAGTTCCCTGGTGGCCTAGTGGTTAGGCTTTCACTGCCGTGGCCCGGGTTCAATCCCTGGTCGGGGAACCGAGATCCCACAAGCCAAGAAGAGCACGGCCAAAAACGAAAAATCTTTCCTTTTAATATAGCTATGTTATTCATTTGAAATACACTTGGGAGAATTTGTTTGTATTCCGTTTTAGCTTTTCCCCCCATCCTGTTGATTTATTTTTAGTATGTAAAATAGCAACATGTGTCCAGAAGTCAAAACTGCATCAGAAGAGACACATCCAGAGGAACATCACTCCCTCGCATCCCTATCGCCCGGTTCCCTCCGACCCCTTTAGGTAACCAGTTTCATTAGTTGCCTTCTTTTCCTGTTTTCTTTTAAAATGAGCTTTATTGGGGTATAATTTACAGACAATAAATGACCCCACTTTAAGGGTACAGTTCAATGAGTTTTGACAAATACATACCCCTTTTAACCACCCTCCAGCCAAGATACAGGCCATTTCCATCAGCCCAGAGGCCCCTCTGGGTTCCCTCCGCCCAGCCCCAGGTGGCTGCCCATCTGCTTGCTGTCACCATGAAGCTGGTGAGCATCTTTTCACTCGTTTTTTACCGTTTTTTAAAAACATTATTGGCGTATAATTGATGTACAGTGTTGTGTTGCTATTGCCATTCCTACTCATCTTTTGTGACATCGTGTATTCAAAGCTGTTGCCTGTTTTTTGTGACATTGTGTATTCAAAGCTTTTGCCTGTTTTTTTGTTCCTCATTCGGCCACATGCACAGGGCATGAAGGATCTTAGTTCCCTGACCGGGGATCGAACCTGTGCCCCCTAGCGGTGGAAGCACAGAGTCCTAACCACTGGACCACCAGGGAAGTCCCTTTTGCCCGTTTTTTAAAATTAGGATGTTTGTCTCATTTTTATTGACTTGCAGGAGTTTACGTGTGTGTGTGCGCGCGCGCACACGTGCGCACGTGCATGCAAAACATATCCTGGATACAAGCCCTGTGTCATAAAAATATTTTCTTTTCTCCAAGCCAGTGGCTTGTCTTTTCATTTTCATAAGAGTATCTTTTAAAGAGCAAAAGTTTGGATTTTTGATGAAGTCTAATTTATCAGTTTTTCCTTTTATGATTGTTTTTTGTCTCCTGTCTAAGAAAACTTTGCATAGACCAAGGTCACAAAGGTTTTCCCCCATGTTTTATTTATATATAGTTTTAGTTTTAGCTTTTACTTTTAGGTCTACAACCCATGTCAAGTTCATTTTTCTGTGTGGTCTAAGTAAGGCGTATAAGTTTCCTGTGGCTGCTGTAACGAAGTTCCACAAACTGAGTAGCTAAAACAATAGACATTTCTTCTCACCTTTTTTTTTTTTTTTTTTTTGCGGTACGCGGGCCTCTCACTGCTGCGGCCTCTCCCATTGCGGAGCACAGGCTCCGGACGCGCAGGCGCGGCGGCCATGGCTCACGGGCCCAGCCGCTCCGCGGCATGTGGGATCCTCCCGGACCGGGGCACGAACCCGCGTCCCCTGCATCGGCAGGCGGACTCTCAACCACTGCACCACCAGGGGAGCCCTCTTCTCACCTTTTAAGACGATAAAAATATTCTGGGAGTAGATAGAGGTGATGGTTGCACAACATTGCGAATATACTCATTGCCACTGAAATGCGCATTTTTAAATGGCTAATGGTTATTTTTATGTTATGTGAATTTTTCCTCAGCTGAAAGAAATTGAAAATAAAAAACAAAATCCCACAGTTAAGAGACCACATGGTCTCTAAGCCATCTCAGGTTGCATATGTCCCCCACCCCTTCAGGAGTGACAGTGCACTGTGCTCGAAGCCTGGGAACCAGGACTCTCACCTGGTGGTGGTGCTGCAAAATGGGAGGGGCCGGGGGGGGGGGGAGTCTGCCACTGTCTGGAAAATTAATTATGCCTTCCCTGGCCATCCAGTGGTTAGGACTTGGCACTTCCACTTCCGGGGCACGGGTTCCATCCCTGGCTGGGGAACTAAGATCCCGCAGGCTGCATGGCACGGCCAAAAAATTTTAAAAAGATTTAAAACGGAGGAGGCTGTGTATGCACAGATCTGGAGAGACACGTAGGCTACTGGGGGATGCATTGTTAAGCAATAACCGCGGGTGCTTTGTTGGGGCAACTGGACCCGGAGGGTGAAGAGCTGGCCCCCGCCCCTCCCGCTCATTCTGGGCACTGCCTCTCTGACCTTTCCTCCCTTCCTCGCCTTCCCCTCTCTCCTTCCCTCCCTTCCACCCCACTCACCTCCAGCCTGCCTTCCTGTGTCGACACACCTGCTCTCCTCACCGCCTAGCCCACCCCCGGCAAACACTAGTCCCCAGAAACCTTGGTGAGCACTCACTGGCCTCGGTGACCTCGTGTAGTTCTAGAGCATCAGATAATGGTCCCAGCAGCCCCCAACTTTCCTCTGCGGCCCCCGGACCTCTCCCCTACACTCCACACTCACGTGAGTTCAAGGTCCCGAGGAGAGGGCCCCCAGCACGACAGTGCCCCTCCTGGCAGGAGTGCTGGCCTGCACTGGCCTCCAGGCAGGAAGTAGGGAGCCCAAGACTGCCAAGCAGAAAGCTGGCCCTTTCTCAGCCCTTTCTTAGGATAAGGGGCTCCTCCCTTGGGCCCCACCAACCATGGTGTCTTTTCCATCCCTCCAATGGCCACAGGGAAGGGGGTCTCCTCCCCTGACAGCCTCCCTGCCCCCTTGACCCTGACCCCAGACGTCTCCCTTCTTCCCAGCAACTTAGGGCTGTTTCCCTGACAGGACCCAAGATTGGGCCTCAAGGGGCTTGTTTTCCAGAAGCTGCCGGGCCAAAGGCGGCTCCCTCAAATCATGCAGTCTTCTGGTGGCTTCTCAAAGGGGGCAGGAGGGCGTTGGCGCAGGCCAGAGGATCCCCCCGCAGGGTTCCCGGAACCCAACAGAAAGCCCCATCGACTTCCTCAGAGCTGTTCCCCACATCCAGGACTTAGGGTGCCCAGGCCTATTCTACCCTCCTCCCTCCTCCAAGTGACCCTGGATGGCCCCGCCCCAGACACAGGGTAAGGAAGCCCAAGTGACAGCTCCTAGCTGCCAGATGGGCCTCCCCAGGCCACAGCTGAACAGGACAGAGGGCCCTGCCACAGAGAAGGGCACAAGAGCCTGTGCACCCAGCAAAGCCCACCACCAGCGTCAGATCTGCACACTGGCCAGGGAGGTGGGGCCGGACCCAGAGCGGAGACGTTCCCTGCCGGCTGAGGTCTGTCCCCTGTCCCCTCTGCCAAGTCTCAGGCAAGGGGAATAAGGGGGGAGCAGGGGTGGTGGGCTTACCTTCCTCAGCCTCCTGGAGCTGGGCCCAGGGGAACCAGGGGAGCTGGCCGCCAAGGCGGGGCAGGAAGCAGGAGCACACATCCCCAAGACAAGTTCCCCCCTTGGGGCCGTGACAGCGACCAGCCCCAGGGCAGCCTGAGCAGAGCTGGCCGTGGGTCGGGTGGGCAAGCAGTGAGTACAGGGCATCCACAGCGGCCTTCCCGTGTCCAGTCTGGGGAGAGATGCTGTGACAGGGATACAGGGTGGCTGGGAGCCACAGGCCAGCCGTGTCCCTCATGGAACGGGCAGCTAGGAGACACAAAGGAGCCCAAAGTCCTGGGCGGGAAGCACGGGGAGGAACGCCCTTCCTCCCCATGTAGGTGCCGCAGTGGGGACGAGCTGGGCCTGCTGAGGCCCCAGTGGATCCCTCCCACCCTCCCACCCCTGCCAAACACACGCTTTCTTGCAAGACACAGAGCAGAGATACTGTATAATCCCATTTATGTGGAACTTCCAGAACAGACAGATCCACACAGACAGAAAGTAAACTAGGGGATGCGAGGGGCTGGGGGTCAGCTGCTAATGGACGTGGGGCCTCCTTTCGGAGTGATTCACAACACTATGAATGTACTAAGTACCCCTGGATGGTACACTTTCAAATGGTCACAACGGTGAATTTTATGCTACGTGAATTTTAGCTCAATAAACAAAGAAATCTTTAAAATAAAATGCACAACAGGTGCTCTAGCTCTGACGTGTGTATCTCTGTCGTAAAAGAAAAAGGCGGCAAACACAGCACCAGGGGCAGGGGCTGAGCAGGCCCCGTCACGTCTCGGGAGCAGGGAGCCGGGCGCCTGGAATCCTGGGGCCGCAGGGAGGGCGCCGCAGGGAGCCGGAGGGGCTGGGGCTGCGCTGCTGCCACATCACCGGATCTGGTGCAGGACGAGGGGACAGAGAAGGAAAGGTGAGCTGAGCAGGGCCGGGCGGGCCTCCCGCCGGGCAGCCAGGCCAGCTCCCACCCAGTGCTCGAGGGCTTCTGTACCGTGTACTTGTCCCACTTCTTCTCAGGGTCGTAGGGCTCCCAGCGGCTGGCGGGGAAGATGTGCTTGTTCTTCTCGTACCAGCTCCGCAGCACCACCTTGCCCGCGTGCGACTGAGGACGGGAGAAGGGCCGGGCGCTGCGGCTCAGGGCTCAGGGCCACGCGGCCGGGCCCCTCCTACCCGCGCAGTGCCCCTGCCCACCATACCTCATCCTTCTCCACGGTGGCATCACTGAGCAGCCGCACGTCATCGTGAACGTCGAAATTGAAGAGGGGCCCTGCAGGGACAAGGAGACAAGAGGCCAGGCCCCGTCAGCTGCCGCCCCGTGACACGGGCAAGTGGCCGGGGGGCGGGGCCAGGCACACTCACCGCTCTTCCCTCGTGCCTTGGTGACGATGAAGTCATAGAAGCTGTGGTGCTACGAGCAGAGGGCAGGAAGGCGACGGCAGGTGAGCCACCTCGGCCGCCTGCAAGCCGGGTTCCAGCCCTGCCCACCCGAGCCGAAGACCCAGGGCAGGCGGGGCCCCCCTCGAAGCCCCCAGGTGTGCCACGGCCCGAGACCCTCCCCGCAGCCCCCAGAGAAGGGACTCACGTGGGGTATGATTAGGTCCTCCTTGATGTACATGAGCTGCTCCACCCCTGCTGACCTGAGGGAGAAAGGACCAGATAGCAGGTGGCCAAGGACACCGGGGCACCAGAGCTAGGAGGCAGAGGCCCGCGATGCTGGAAGGGGGATGGGAAAGGGGGCACGGCCCCCTTCTCAGGAGCACGGCGCCCGGCGTGCCGCGAGCAGCAGCCGCCACCTGGGGTCCCGAGCGCCAGGGCTGAGGCTGCAGACTCCGGTGCACCCCGCTGCACGCCCGCGCAGCCCCACCTGAGCTCGCTGAAGTCTTTGCGCAGGATCTCGAGGGCCTTCTGCAGGAACTGCTGCATCGTGTTGCCCTTTTTCATCTGTGAGTGACCCAAGAAGAGGCAAGAGGGAAACCGTGCGGGGAAACCAACCGAGGAGTTGGGAAGGGAGGACGGAAGCCCGGAACCCTCCTCCCTGCTCCCCCCGAACCCCCAGGGGCCACCCATACCAAGGGATTGACAGCTCCTTCCCACCGAGGCCAAAGGAGGCTGGGCCCGAGGGGCGAGGGGCATGGGGCACGGGGCGCAGGCCCCGCAGCGTCACCTTGACTGTACGCCGGTGCCCAGAGCCATCCCAGTAACTGAAGGTGATCTCGATCTCCTCGCCTACAAAACAGAATTGCCGCTTGGCCTCCAGACCCCGGTGTCCCCACTCCCTGCCAGCTCCCTGGGGCTCGGGGCGCTGCCCAGAGCAGCGCTGGCAGGAGCGCGGGTGCGGCTCCCAGCCCCGGGCCACACACATCCCCCTCCGGGAGCCTCACTCTTGATCTTCTCCTGCTTGGCTTCCCACTCCTGCCGCAGCTCCTCCCGGAGCCGATTCTCCTCCTCCTGGAAGAGAAAGAGGCAAAGGAGGGAGGCCCAGGGCTGCCCAGGGGGCACGCAGGGCCCCACTTCCTGAGCAAAAGCCTCTGCCAGGGTCGGGGTCAGGCCGCCTTTACCTCCCGGTCTCGGTCAGGCAAGAAGCTCGTGTCCACATCTGGGTTCTTCCCCAGTTTCCTCTTCTTTGTGGTGATCTCTGGAGCAAAAGGAAACACAAGGGTCAGTGGCACGATGGCCCTTGCCTCCGGGGCACCCCAGACCTTTGTCACCCAGGCCTCAGCTCAAATGCAACCTCCTTGGAGGCTTCTTGGACTGTCCTGGCCAGGACGCACAGCCCTCTTCACAGCACCTATGGAAACCTTTATGAGAGGTGCCCTTGCCAAGGGGCCTTCACCTTGGTCTCCACTGCCAGCAGCTGAACAGGAGGCTGGTACCAAATTGTTGCCCCATCAGCTGTGACCTGGAGTGCCTCGGGGGACTTAAGGCCTCAGTGCCGGTGCCAGAGGGAGAGAAGGTCCTTTGCACCAGAGGAGCAGGACATCCACATCTGACGTCTCATCCACTCTTCACGACAGCCTCAAAAGGTTACGACGTTCCTTTTTACCAGGAGACGAAACTGAAGCCCAAAGTCCTATGGTTGCTACTATCAGAACCCGCGGGGAGGAGGGAAGGAGAGGCCCCACTTGGGCTCAGGCCAGGCCTGACACCTTGGACTCTGCAACTCACTTTCCCCAATTAGGACACAAATGAACGAGAACAGTGATTCTTTAACTTGCTGGTCTCGGCACCCTGGACAGTCTTACAAGTCACCAAGGACCCCAGAGAGCTCTTGTCCCTGGGAGTTGTAACCGTTGACAGTCACCAAACTGCAAATTAAATCTGGGAAGTGCCAAAGACTCGAGAACACGAAAGCATGCATTCTATCAGCTGTCGGAGGGAGGGCGGCATGCCATGTCACGTGACCTCTGGAAAACTCCACTGCACGCTCATGAAAGAACAAGAGTGCAAAAGGCCAAGAACGTCTTAGCACAATTATGAAAATGGTTTTGACCTCGCAGACCTCTCGAAAGGGTCTCGGAGACCCCCAGGGGTCCCTGGAGCACTCTTTGAGAACCGCCGACCTAGAAGACAAGCCCATACTCCAGGGCAGGGGTTCCAGCGCCTGGACAAGTTACAAAAATTCCACGCCAGCTACCCATGGCCGGGCCCCGGAAACCAAACCTCCAGGGGGAGGGAAGCACCCTCAAAGCCCCAGTGACACAGAGAGGTTGAAAGCCTCCCCCCAGACCCGTGCTGTCCCAAAGGTGGCCTCTGCCACACAGATGGGCAGCTCACACCAAATGGAACTGACCTGCCCGTGGGAATATTTTAGATACCAAATATTACTAGTTACTGTTACTAAACAGTAGTGAGACTACCCCAGGGGTTTCCCCCCGGGGGGCTGGCAGCCTCTTCCTCCTGACAGCACTGGCCGCTCCCCTCAAAGCTGTCCCAGTGCCATCCCCTGCCGTGGTTCCCCAACACTGATCCCAGGCCACCACATCCTGGCCGTCACGCTTTCTGGCCGTCACGCTACCCAGGCCAGGCCTGTGCTGCATCCTCCCCGGTCCTCAAATGCATCCGCTTCTGCCCGCTCTGCTTCTGGGCACACTCATCTCTTGACTCTGCATGCTTCTCACCCGCCTCTCTCTGGGTGCTAATGAGATTCCCCTCACCCTGAAGGCCCAACTCAATTTCCCCCCCCTCCCTTGGCCCCAGCGAGACACATGCTTCCCTGTGTGTCTCCCACCAGGACAGGGACGGCACCCGGCTTCTGTCCGTCTGCCTCGGCCCTGGCCCGGCCGTGAGCGGGTGCCCAGCACACAGGGGCCCCATGGTGACCTCAGCCTTCCCGAGTCGTTCCTGTGGCCCCTTGTTCCCTTGGGCAAGTCCTGCACTGTCCAGTGAGCAGCCGCTTAGTTTCTGCGGTTGGGTCAATTTACACTGAAATTATTCAAACAGAATTAAGTTTGGTGCCCAGCCACACGAGCCCCACACAGCTGCCCAGGGACCACACAGCTGGTTCCCACTCAATCGGCCACCAAAAGCGAGCCCCCCACTCAACTTTGCCACGGTGAAGGCTTGGCCCTTTCCCTCCTGCCCCAACTTGTGAGGTCCGGGACCCCGAATGCGGCGGGCAGTCAAGGCTGTTGGCAGAGGTGCTTCTTCACTTGCGAGCTGGATGCCAGGACAGAGCTCTGCCAGCGGGACCTGCCCCCACCTTCCCTCTCCAGCTCGTCGTCGTCCATGGTCGCCTCCTCCTCCTCGTCGCCTGCCTCGTCCTCTTCCTCCAGGGTGAAGGACAGGCTGGAGATCTTCCGCTTGGCCTCCTTCTTGCGCTCCTTCTCTCGCAGCTTCTCCAGCTTCCTGCCGAGGCATGGGTGGCCGTCACGCATGTTCCCACCCCCGAGGCCCCTTCCCCGACCCAGAGCCACCTGTGTGCTCAGTGCGGGTCCCACTCAGCGCAGGCCCAGAGGAGTCCTACTGGCCCGGGGCACTTCAAGTTCACGGGCAGGCAGGGCTCTGATGATGAAAAAGGGTCCCCCCTCCCCTTCCACGTGCAGGACCAGCCTGACCCGCCCCCAAGCACGAGCTCCATCCAGAGGGGAAGGCCGCTGGCTGGGAGGAGACGACCCACAGCTGCAGCTCCTTCGACTGCTCCTTCTTGGCCAGCTGCTTCTCCCGCTCCTTCACCAGGGCCTCCTGCTTAGCCTTCATGTCGTTCAGGGTCACAAGACCTGCGAGGTGAGGAGACGCGGGGGCAAGAGGCGGTCACCCAGAGTCAGCCATGCAGCCGGCCTCAGCCCGGGAGTGGGGACACAAGCACTTTGCTCACCCACAGTGCTGGACTTGAGCTCCGCCTCCACGGCGTCATAGTGCGCAGAGAACTTCTTGTCAATGTTGGATTTCATTATGTTCTCCTGTCCGGGAGGGAAAGCAGCAGTGAGGGCACCTGCCACCCCACCATGCAAGCGGGGACCTGGGTTCTAGTCCCAGGTGTGTCCCTAGACTCACTATGATGTGACCTTGGGAAAGACATGTCCCCTTCCCTGGACAGATGGAAGGTTCCACGGGGCTGTGAGAGGCTCTTCCAGTGCCGAGAGAACCAAGTGGGGTCGTTTCCCCGTGCCATCTGTGCTGCTCCGGCCCCTCCACAGGTCCCACTGGGAACCAGAGCTCACTCAGTGGTTGGTGTTCTTCACGCCCAGCTCTTAGGCTGAAGCTCTGGAGACCCAAGGCCAGGAGTGCCAGGAGGGAGCAGAGAGTGGCTGGCAGCCCGGTCCCTCACCGAGCAATGCTGCTCCCTCCTGCCCCAGATGTTGCCAACAGCTTCCCACGAGGCCTCCTCACTCCAGCCCAGTCCCATCCCACTTGGTACCAAGTAGGTCCCTCTCTGGCCAGCAGCCTCCACAGGTGGGGCGGCCAGCAGAGAAATGTACCTCCGTCCCGCCACTGAGTCCGCACTGCGACAGTGGGGCTGGGGCACAAGTGTAAACCGAGGCAGCACCGGGCCTCAGCATGCAGCCACTTCCTTGGGCCCGGCTGCCACAGTACCTAAGGCCTGCCCTCCCCTTGCGCCGAGGCCCTGCTCTTGACTCTCCCCCAAAGGCCTAAGTGGAGGGCTCCTTCCTTCCTGACGGCCCACTGCCATTGGCCACTCACTGAAGCCCTTAGTGAACCGCGAGCACCCCAGACCTTCCTGCCTGCCTCTGTCCCATGAAAAGGGCTCCAGAATGAGTCCGGTGGATTGGCTGGGGCCCACCCTTCCTGATATCCATTGGATCTGGGCCTGACTCTCAGGGCTGAAGGGCCAGAGAAAGAATGCCAAAAATGTAACCATTGAGTGTGGCTCCTTCCTGCTGGAGGCTTGTCACAGCCCACCTCCTCTCAGCCTTCTGCGCCCATTTTACACATGAACAGACTGTCGCCGGCTCATTTCCGCCCCTTGCTAGAGATCGGCGAGCAAGGGTCCCACCCCCACTCGCCGCCCGCGCTCTGCTCCCGCTCCCCGGGGCCCCGCACGACCCCGGGCGGCGGGAGCAGAGCACGGGCGGCGGGCCGCGCGCATGCGCCGAGGCGCCCCGGCCCAGCCCGCACCTCCGCGATTCTCTGCTTCATCTGCTCCATCTGCTCGCGCTGCTTCTCCCGCTTCTTCATCAGGTGCATGGCGCGGCCCGCCTCGCTCGCGGCACCCTTGTACTGAGCCATGGCGGCGGCGACAGCGACAGCGGTCCGGCCGAGTCTCACGGGCTGCAACGGCTGTGGAGTCGGCCGTGCAGTCAACTGACCCCAGCGCCGTGACGTCGCTACCGGGGAACTCCCTGCCACCGCGCCCCGCCCCCGGCACGTGACTGCGTGCCGCCCAGCTCCGCCCCGCTAGCGGCCCCGCCCCGCCGGCCGCCGGAAGCTGGACGCCGCGGTCCCTCTCTTTATAGGTTCCCCATCAGTTCCTCAACAATAACCGCCGGTACGAGGCTGGGTTCCCAGTCCTGCTTCCCTCTGTTGACCCCAAGGCTGGGCCCCCGGGCCCCTCACTTCCTCGATGTTGATCTCAGTCTAAGGGCAGATCCCCATCCCCTCGCTGACTCCCTGCCTGAGAGCGTCCTGGTTCCCCCTGCTTCCTTGGCTTTGACTCCCCTCCCAAGACTGGGCCCCAGCCCCGCGGTTCCCCAGGCCATGGGGCTGGGCCTGCGCTTCTGCTTCCTCCACCTCAGCCCCCACCCCGGGCCAGACCCCTCTCCCTCGATTCCTCTCACATTGACCCCTTGGGCAGCGTGATGTGACCTGTTTCCTTCCTGATGGAGTCACCTCTTACAGCCATCAGGAGCAAAGCTAAACCCCACGCAGTCCCAAGCCTGGGTAGGAAAGGAGGACAGCCCAAGAAGCCAAGGCCCTCTCCAGATGCAGCTTTGGGGAAATAAAACGAACGATCTGGGCTCAGGTTTCAACACAGTTTTATTGGGAGGTTTTGTTTTCTGTGAAATACACTAGAGGTTGGGGAAGGGGACACATTCACTTTGCAAGATAAGGGTTTCCCACCACTAAGGGGAAGGAATAGGGCAGGGCACACGGGGTTTGGATCCATTTTCCCACCTCCTTCTGCTTTGCTCACATGTCTTTTCTCTCTCAGCAAGTACCAGCAGACACAAAGACAAGAAACAAAAACCAAATCAACCTCCAATGGGGCCACACCCAAGCCCTCTTCCTTCCCAGGCTGCACCAGGGTCGCCAGGGTTAGGAAGGCCAGGCCAGGGTAGCTGCTCCGCAGCCCCAGGCCGCACCGTGAGGCTGCAGGGCACAGTGCTCCCTTCTCACACAGGGTGGGCCGAAGTTAATAAATTAGAATAAATTACGGGGGTGGGGTAGGGAAAGGACTGCAACTTTGTGCTGGGAGGGCCCCTTCTCTCCAACACACAAGAGCTGGTGGGGGAGGCAGGGGGCATCTCCAAAGGCCACTAGAGCAGGGGTAAGAGCGGTGGGGGCAGAAGTCAGCTTTTCCTCCACGTTCCTCCCGAACAGAGCAGAAGAATTAGGGGTGGGGGGAGAGACACACACAAGGAGAGGAACCCCCTTCTCCCAGGATAAGGAAGGGCCAAGAAAGAGGATACTAACCAACCCCCCCCCGCCCCGTCTCCCAAACCATCACTAAGGTTAAGGATTTGGTCAGTGAATCAATGAGGTGGATGACAGGAATGTGGTGGGGGAAGCAGAAGATGCTGGAAACGGGGGTGCCCAGCCACGCCCATCTCCCCAGCCCTTGAGGAGAACAGGCTCAGGTTGGGGCAGAGGGTACCAGGGGCTGGGGCCGGGGTCGGCAATCACTGGTCAGCTTCTCCAAAGACATCGTTCTGTTTGCGCTTCATGTTCTCAAAGTCAAAAGCGGAGCCTGCCATGCGCTTGTAGATGTCTTTGATGTCGTTGCAGGTTGTCTCAAAGTGTGTAGTGGCATCATAGGAGCAGGAACAGAACACCTGGAAACAGCCAGCGCCCGGGGCCCGAGGTGAGCTGGGCAGGGGCCCTGGGCGGGCAGCCAGGAGCCGGGGCCGGGACAGGCTGCTTACCTGGCTCTCAGAACCATCATCGATGGGCTCGTACAAGTCACTGATGGCCACAAACCTGATGGGCAGATGGAAGGGACGAGACAGGTCTCACAACCAGCCTTGCCCTCCCTGATGCCCACCCTCCAGCTCCTTGGCTCCCTTCCCCCCCCAGCTTCCGCCCCAGCCCCCCAGCCCCTCACTTCTGGTCAATGGGCTCCAGCAGCTCCAGGGCCGGCTCAACCTCCTTTTCGGGCTCTGCGGTCTCCACCGTGGTGCTGGCGATGGCAATGTACTTGCCCTGCGCGGCCACATTGTGTGCATAGGAGATCATGCACACGTAGATGTCTGTCCGCAGGAAGGGCTCGGTTAACACGGGCATGTGGGGGGCCAAGCTCAATTTTGGCCCGCCCACCCTCCCCAGCCCTGCAGAGCGGGCAGCATCCAAGCTGCCACCCTCACGGAGAAGAGACCAAGCCAGCCAATGCCTTGGACCTCAGGTCATGGGGACTGCAGTGTGGGTCCCTGTTCTCCCATGGAGGGGTCTGGCAGGGAGCCAGCCCCCAGGCTGAGGGGAAAGGCATGAGCCACACCGGAGAGAACACGTGACTTCCTCCAGTCCTACCTGACTTCCTGTTGACCTGGTTCTGGGGGATGATGATTTGGCAGGAGTTGGCATCATTGGTGTTCTTGATGGGGTGGCTGAGGATACAGATGATACGGATAACCTGGCCAGCCTTCCGCACGCGGTCTGGGACGTAGCTGGGGTCACAGATCAGCTGCTTGCAGCGGGCCACCTGTGAAAACACCAAAAGGCCTTGTCCCTATCTAATCACACCCCTCGGGGTTTCAGGGCCTGGACTCACGACGAGGGCTGGCAGCTCCGGCAGGCAGGACACTCCCACAACATGCAGCTTCCTCCTGTACCTCGGGGAGGGGGGCCCTGATACGCAGACGTCTGCCAACAAGATCGGCTACATAGTCTTCTTCTGGAGCCCTGGTCCCCAGCCCGAGGCCCTCAGAGCCAAGCAGCAGCGGACCCAGCAGAGCCAGGGTCACTGGGAAGAGCACCTCTAAGGAGGGGGCGAACCCCGCCCAGACCAGCGTGCCTGCGCGGCGGGGACGGCTCACCTCTCCCTCGGACTTCACGCCCACCACCTTGCCGTTCTCCATGATGATGTCATCCACGGGTTTGTTCAGCATGTAGGTCCCCCCGTAGATGGCACTCAACCTGTGGTGGGGAGAGTGATGGTGAGGGCGCCCTCCCAGGACAAACAGGGACCAGTGATACTGCGCCACCTGCCCCTACCAGCACGAGGGTGCAGAGAAGGCGGCCCCAGGCAGGCAGAGCTCAGGAGACCTGGCGGCCCTTCCCAACTCTGTCACAGCCACACACTCAGGACTGAACCTGGAGTGCTCCTTCCTCTCCGGAGCTTATCGCCAGAATGCTCGGCGAAGGGCTAGCGTGAGGGTGGCTCCTCACGGAAATGTTCTGGGAAACAGAACGAAGGGCTCTGGAGAATCCGACTCGAGGTTTCCAGGCCCCGTGCCCAGTCCTAGCGCTGCCTGACTCAGGCCAGGAGCCAAGCAAGCCCCCATCTGTGGTTCTTCAACTCTGAACGTCAATACCCCACTGTGGTGTCACCACCCAAGGATGGAGTGAAATGAACTAGGACCACAGTGGGAAAGTACAAAATGCTGTGGAGGTACCCGAGGGGGCCGTTTCCATCGCTGGCCTCAGTCCTTCTTGGGACCGCCAACCGACCGAAGCCACGCCCTTACCTTGCAAAGCCCTGGGGCAGCTCGCCAAGGCCATAGAGTGGGTACAGATACGGGCTCTTGCCATACCGGGCCAGGGACTCGCTGTACAACTTGATGCGGTTGATGGTCTCAAGACAGGGCTGGTCCAGGTAGCTGGGGGGATGGGGTCAGAAGAGGCTCCAACAGCAGGACCCCCAGTTCACCCCACCCAGGCACCAGGCCAGCCTTCCCACCACCCTCAATGGCCTGGGGAAGCCCACGGGTCAACTGTAGGGAAGGGACAGAAAAGGCGACAGGCAAGCGAGCACGAGGCTGAGTACGAGAGGCGTGGGCCAAGAGAACAGCAGGCAGGAGCAGGTAGGGCAGGGTGAGGGCCGGATGAGGGGTGGTCTGCCATGCCAGTTTCCCCTCACTCATCGGTGCGGTAGAGCGCCAGGGCATGGCCAGTGAAGTCGATGACATCCTGGCCCAAGTCAAACTTCCGGTAGACGTCACGCATGCTGGTGTTCTGGGGGTCAACGCCCTCGAAGGTCTTGGCGTCATTCTCATCAAAGTTTGCCACAAACACCAGGAACTTACGGAAGCGCCGTTTCTCAAACATGCCCATCAGATCTGCGCGGGCAACGTGAAAACAATCATTGCACCACAGACAATGAAACTCTCCATCCCACCAAGGAGGCGGAGCGAGCGCGCACCCTGGCTCCCAGCTGAGTTCTCTTGCTGACCCCCACGTGACCTCAGATGAACCCCTCTGTGCTTCTTGGCCTCAGTTTCCCCATATGTACGAAGAGTGAGTCGGGCTGGACGGCTCTGAGGGCCCTCCCGGCTCCGACACTTGGGGACGTTTCACTAATCAGGTGAAGCCCCTGTCAAAACCTGAAGTCTGTCAAGGACTCCACATCCCTTCCGCACGCGGACTCCCCTCCTGGCAACCAGCGGGAGGCATGGCCCAGGGCACAGAGGGGTGACAGAGCAAGGGGCTTCCGGTGCGGTGTGAGGAACGTGACCTTGGGCAAGGGGCGCCCTGCTCTGGACAGCTGCCCCGCCCCACGATTCCCCGGCTCAGGGGACCCACACTCACTAGAAGCCAAGGCTTCAGTCTCGGTGGATGGTACTTTGTAGATCTTGCCCCCCTTGTAGACAAAGCTGCCCTCCACCACCTTGAAGTCCAGGTAGCGCGTCACCTCTGTATACAGCAGCATCTTCACCAGCTGTCCTGCGGGGTGGTGTGGGCAAGGCAAGAGTCAGCGTGGCTCACTCCAGAAGCTCCACCTGGTCTGGCTGCCCTTCTCTGGAGTCTGACCCTCCTCTGGTCATCCCAATCACCCCCCCATAATACCTCCTTCATCTCCCTCACCGTTGGCCATGAGGAATTTGGGGATCAAGTCAACGTTCCAGTCTCGGCCCCGGCCCATCGTCTCAGGGGGCCCCTCCAGCAACTGGAAACGCTTATACAGCTGCAGGCAGAAGAGAGAGACCGAGATGCACCTCAAGGACCCCCCCCGCCCCCACCCCCCGCCCAGAAAACCTGGGGAGCTGCTTCGTTCCGCACCCCACACGAGAGGTTAACAAGGGATGGGCCTGGGCCCCAAGCACCCTACCTCCTCCAGGGGGGTGATGGAGGAGCTCTCGCCCCCATAGTAGGGGTTCCGGTCCATATGCAGCACCTTCTTCCCGTTCACGGACATGATACCCGACAGGATACATTCCTGGGCGAGGGGCGATGTTCACTGCACTCCTACCTGCCCACATTCCCACCAGGAGCCCTGATGTATTCCCCACCCCAACCCTGAGAGGAGAGCAAAGCTGGAAGGACTGTGCCCCAACGGACAGCTCCTTCCATCCGTGGCTGGTCGCCTTGCCTAAAATTGGGGGTGGTGCTTCATTTGACCACGGCTTCCTTTCATAACCTTGCTAGGCAAAAAGGTGAACAAGGAAGACCGTATCCAGCAGACACACGCAGGGTCTTCCAGCAACCCAGATACCAAGAAAGTCATCTACCTACGTAGAACCCCACAGAAAAGCAGATAAAACACAATGAACCTCAGGGACGACCTAGCTGCACAGCCAAAGGGACCCAAGCGGGAAGCAAAAAAAGGCTTAGTTAGCATGGGACTGAAATCCCAGGCCCCACCCTGGACTACTCTTTCCTCAGAGAGAAGCTCCTGACCGTGAGCCTTTCCAGCCACGGAAGGAGCTTCTGCACCCGACTGAAGGGGATGCATCTCTCAAGGCAGCAGTCCGAGGGGGTTTGGGGGAGGGTAAACACCCTCACCAGTCACTGTCATCAGCCCAAGGACAAAGGCTGCAAATACGACTCAGCCTGAGGTCTCCACGGGAAACCGGGGTGGGGTAACGGGAATGTGGTCACTGCCCCCACTGCTGCTCCTTCTGGAACATTCCATGGGTCCCCGGGCCCCATAAGAACCCGGGGAGGCGGGATGAGGGCCCATCCTGGCCAGGTCCCCCGACCTGACCGGCGGTCCTTGTACTACCACATCCCCACCAGAATTAGCGCAAGATGGTAGGTGATGCTGGGCTGGCCTTGGGTGGGGGCCGGGTGGGCGGGGTCAGGAGCAACGGGAGACATCGGGGCGAGCGGAGGTGCGTTTTCCGGCCCTGCCGGCCGGAATAGGGAGGGCGGGAGGGGCCAGGGGTCGGGGCCCAGGGAGTTGGGGGGGGCGGCCAGAAGAGGGGCCGCTTCTTGGAGATGGGCCAAGACAGTGGGTAGAAGCAACGTCGAGGGGGGATGGGCATGGGGCTGTCTTTTCGGGGACACGAACGCCGGGGGCGGCAGCGCCACGATGGCAATGATGGGAGGATGGGGCCGAGGGCTGCAGCATCCCGGGGAGAAGAGGGCGAGGCGGAGCCCCAGACGCCAGAGGCCGCACTTACGGTGAGGCCGGTCCCCAGCACGATCACATCATATTCCTCGTCCATGGTCAGGCCTCGGTGTCAGCGCCCGTCGGCTCCTCCTCCTCCTCCTCCTTCACCACCACCGCCGCCGCCGTCGCCGTCGCCGCCGCCGCCGCCTCCGCCGCACTGGACCAAAGATGGCGGCGCTTCGGCCGTAGCCCGACCCCTCCGCCGCGTCAAAGAGTCCCGGCCCCTCCCCGCCCCCGCCGCGCCGACCGGGGCCACCGCCTCCCCGGGTTGGCTCCCGTGAGGGTTGCTGGGGTCCGGGCCCCAGCACCAGCGCGGCTCTGCGGGCAGCGTCCGCTCGCCAACGGCCCTGAGGGGAGAGCGGGCGGGGCGGGACGGGCGGGGCGGGCGGGGCGGCTCGGCAGCCGGTGCTGAGGTCCGCGAGGGATCCGTGCGCGGGAGCCGCACGCGCCCCGCCCCCCGGGAAGCTCAGCGCGGCCCCGCGGGTTGGGTGCGCGCCGCTGCGGCAGCCCGAGGCGGCCCCCTAGGGACGTAGGGGCGGCCATTGTCGCGGCCGTCTCCACCCCCTTCCCGGGCGCTGACCGCCCCCGCCCTCCTTTAGTCGGTTAGGGACGCAGCTTGCTAACAACCCTCTCGGCCTCCCCTGGCCGCCGGAAAAGCAGCCCGCAGGACGGACCCGTGCGAGACCCTCCCGCCTCCCTCTTGGTCGCGCTAGGCTACGGGTACCTTCGCACGCCTCCTCCGGCAGCCCTCAGCCAAGCGCATCCTCCCTTGTGCCCAGCGCAGAAATGAGTAACAAGAGGCCCAAGCATGGCGACCCGTCTTTATTTTATTAGGAAGGAAACCACGAGCACCCCAGGCTCCTGCCAGGCACCCAGAGATCACACCCAGCCCCCCTGCCATGGAGGTCCCTTCCTTCTCAGGCCAAAAAAAAAAAAAACCCAGTGCACTGCTTATCCTTAGCACAACATCACCAAAAAACAATAACACCAGCCAAGCAGGACAGACAGTTAAATAGTACTTCCACACCCCCCAAACTCAGGGAACTTCCAGCTCCTGGCTGCTACAAGGAGCCCCACAGAGCCTGGGGAGGGAGCAGTGGCTACACTAAAGCACTTATAAACAGCAAGGGGCGAAGGTGGAGAAATGAGAATAAATAAGGAGAAAGGGGGAGGAGGACGGGCCCTAGAACTCACGGCCCCTTCCTTCACAATGACCAAGCCTGGGAAATTTGCCTACTGTCTACGCAGAATACATACACCTTGGTGATAGAGGTGGGGAGTGGGCAGCCCAGGGAAGACCCTCAGCAGGTTGAACAGAGAGCCAGACAGGCTAAGAGGAGCCAGGAGTCATGCTACCGTAGGCAGAGGGGAAGCCCTCCCGTCCAGCATGCCTCTGGTGGGAACGCGACGACCTGGACACCAGCACGCCCTCACCCCCCCGCAGACGCAGGGTCACACGATCTGCGTCAGAGCTATGGCGGGGCCCTTGTGGTCGTCAAAGCGGTCCATGGTCTTGAGGCTGAGGATCATGTGCAGGCCGTAGGTGAAGATGAAGAGCATGAACAGGGAGGTGAGCAGCCCCATCCAGATGCCCGGGGAGAAGAAGCCTGCACAGTCACTGGCGTAGGAGAACTGCTCACCCGTCACGTTGAAGGCCTGGATCTGTGGGACAGAAAGCACCAAGTGGCCCCGCACAGGGAGGCCCAGTAAGGGCGTGGGAGCACCAAGGCGACAGGACTCTCAACTCCATTCCCAAGCCCTAACCCCAACCCAAAGCACACTGAGACTCTTCAGGCCTCTGCTCCCCCAGCCCCTCCCAGTACTGGGCTACCTCCACCCTGGGCTCCCCACCTCCGGGCACGGTCCCTCCCCCTTCCTACCTGGAAGTCCTGAAAAGTCATCTGCCAGAGAGAGGGCTGTGTGCCGGGCACGAGGAGATTGCCATTCTTGTTCAGACTGCTGACATACTCGCAGTGGAAGGAATAGATGCTGGGCCCCGTGACCTGGGAGGCATTGAAGTAGGCGACGGAGCCATTGCTGTGGATTTCAAGGCGCTCCAGGGTAAACCAGTGTCGGGCAGACACCGGGTAGAAGCGGTTAGCCAGAATGAACCTGGGGGAGGCCGTGGAGGTGTCAGGCAGCTGGAGAGGCCGGAGCCGCACGAGCCCACCCGCACCTGCCTCTCGGACTCACCTGAATGTCACTGTGGTACCAAAGAGCTGTTCGTAGGTCAGCACAAGCCTGCAGAGTCAGAGGAAGAGGTGAGTTTTCAGGTTCTGGGATGGCCTTGAGCATCTTAGAGCAAGTTCCTCAGGTATCCTTCTACCTAAGCTGTACGGGGTCCTCACAGCCACCTGAAGAGGCAGTGCCCCCCACTTGACAGACAGGAAAACTGAGGCCCCATCACACCCTAAGTCAGGAACCAGCCAGCACACAGGTTCCCCACCTCCAGCTGAGAGCTCCTGCCTCTGGTTCACCTGAACCCATGGCCACTCCTTCAGCTCCCCCTGGGGATTGCGGAGGCTGCCCAAGGGGGAAGTAGCAGGACCCAAGGTATTAACCACCGAGGTCGGGCCAAGGACGAGAAGGCGTGAGGAGGCAGAGCTCTGAGCAACGCCCACTCAGGAGCCCTCCGCCAGCCTCCCCCCCGCCACAATGCCACCTGCATCCCCACGGCGGACAGCCCCCAACACATACTCCCTCAGTGGCACGTACTTCGCCCTTACCTGGCAACGGACTCGTTCCAGAAGGAGCCGGTCAGGTTGAGGCGGTCTTCATCCCCAAAGGTGAGGGAGGTCAGGTCCTTCCAGTGGTCCCTATATGCCACCGAGAAGTTTTGGGCCCAGAACAGGATCCGGGGGGCAGTGTCGTTGTAACTCACAGGGGAAAAGATCATAGGCGATGCCGACTGTCTTTGCAGCAGCTGGCGACCCAGACCCCCAGCCACCAAGGCTACATCGCGGGCCACCTGTAGAAAGAGCCCACAAGCCTTCTCTCAACAGCCCTGGTTCTCTCAGCAGGCCCTGAAACAAGCGGCCTGCCCTTGCGGTCCCGCTGGGCACTCTCTCCACCATCTCAAGTCCCACCAGTCACGCTCATACTCAAAGCTTCCTTTGGGAAGCCTTCCCCTGGTGGCCCCTAAGCCTTTGTGATGTTTCTCGTCTCTGCACCTTAGGAACACTTGGACTTACTGTCCGAATACGCCAGCCAGTAAGGCTGTTGGGGTGAGATGGGCAGCGGCCGCCTGGAAGGAGGAAGCAGGACTTCACGGCTCACCCACGCCCCCCGCCCCGACATCTGCCCGGAGGAGAAGCCGGCCCCCCTCCAGGCCCCTGGCCACACATCCCGGAGCCCTGGGCAAGGGCACGTACCCTAGGAGGGCGGACTGCCGTGAGGGCCGCCGTGTACGGAACGTCTTCCGACTTGAGCACGCTCAGCACCTGCCCGATGACCTCATCTGAGGAGCAACGGGGGGGGGGCGGGCAGAGAAGCAAGTCACAGGCGGCCGCTCGCGGCCACGCTTGCCACTGCCCGTGAGAACCCGCCCGACTGTCACACGGCAGGGGCGAGGCTGGGGCCTTCCATGCACCCTCTCGGAGGCTTCTCTTGACGGTGCTCAGCGGGATCGCCGTGTTGAGCTGGGGAGCGCCGGATGTCTGCCCTGTGCGGTCCCCGTCGCCGGCAACCGGCACGTCCTCTGGTGGGACGCCGAGACCCTCGCAGAGCCGGGTCCCAGCAACCTTCACTGGTGTTCGCTGTTTCCAGCAGCCGCTTCTCATCATCCCCCCAGCCCCAGCCTCCCCCCGGCCACCGTGGCCCCAGTCACTGAATCCCTAATGCCACATCCTAACTCAGTGGAGGGAGGAAAGACAGACAGACACAGAAAACTCCAACTCTACACCCGGAAAGTGTCCAGTGACCTTGCCAGGAGGAATGACTGTCCTTTACAGCCAAAGGAAGACCAGTCCTTGGAACTGTTTTTTGAAACGTTGCTGGTATATTCAAGCCCAAACCCGAGGATTCAGGCCGCCTGAGTGGAAACTGGCTCCAGGCTGCACACAGAAGGCCCCTGGACACCCAACAGCTCTGCCAGGCTGGGCCCAGCCAGAGACGGCGGAGGCCTGGGGACCGGCGGGGCCCTGCTCAGCTGGCCAGTTGCTGCCAAGATGCAGGCGGGCCACCCTGGGAGGGCGGAGGGGCTGAGCAGCGCGGGCCAGCTCCTTGCGGCCAAGGGTGGGATGAGGACAGAAACCGTGCACCGCCCCGACCCCACTCACCGTTGCCTGTGAGCACTTCCTTCGGTGCCATCAGACCCGAGCTGGGGAAGAGACAGAACGTTAGAGACGCCCAAATCCAAACGGCCTCCGCTGCCCTGGGCCGCCGTCCTTGCCTGGTGGCCCCGCCACCTAGCACACTCGAGCTGCGGGCCCACTCCCGCCCCCGGTACCTTTGCTCACCTCACAGCCCCGCCTGGAATCCCCCGGCCCTCCTCCCCCAGCTCCGGAGTCCAGCTCAAGTCCCTGCCACCTGCTCCGTGTATGGTCCCCGCTAGGCGGGCCAGCTCCCCGCCAGCAAGGCCCACGTCTGCCTTGTCTCAGGAGGCCCGACGGGCTGAGGTCCTTCCCGCCTCTTCTGGCCACACAGGCACCTTCTGGGAGGGCCTCAAGGTGCTAACGGGAGGGCTGTTCTCCTTGGCTGAGTTGCGCCACCGGGGCCTGGGCCCTGAGGCTAGAGGCCGGGCCGTACCTGGCTGTGTAGGGCAGGCGGATGAGCAGCAGGGCCGGGAGGCTGGCGTTGAGCTTCAGCTCCCGGAGGGTGGCCAAGTCCACGTGCAGGGGGCTGGCCCCGAGCTTCTCCTGCAGGTAAGTGGTCAGAGTGCTGACCGCGTACCAGTCGACGGCAGGAAGCACCAGAGAGGAGGGGGCCAGGTCCAGGGCATTCTGGGGACAGAGCGGCAGGCGAGAGGATGAGTTAGCAAGGGGCCAGTGGACCCGGGCCAGCCTCCCAGACCTCTCTGGAAAGCCACGCCCACACCCACACCGGCTCTCATTCCAGGTGACAAAGAAAACACGCCACACCCCTGGCCCTGACACTAAGGCCTTTCTACCTTCAGCCAGCATCTCTGGCTCCTGAGGGGACAGTTCTTACTGTGCTGGGAGAGGGGCGCAGGATGGCCTCCAGGGCCTGCAGCTGGGAGAGGACCCTTACCTCCAGGTTAGAGAAGGCACTGTCCTGCTTGTTTCCAAACACGCCACCATACGCTGTGAAGTCCTCGATGCTCAGCTAGTAGGGAAGCAGGGAGATGGCCTCAGAACGCTGGACTAGGGCCAGGGCAGGGGGCAGACACCTTCCCTGTGCGTTTGCAGGGCCAGCAGAATCTCATTTAGAGTCAAATTTGATCTGGTCCGAAGAGTGAGCAACGGTGTATTTTAGGGGTGGGGTGGGGCGGTGGAAGGTTCTGTCTTCTCCAGCACCCTCTTGGCAGGGTGAGGGAACAAGGAAGGTGGTCATGGGGTTGGAAGGAAGTCTGTGGGCAGCTGATTCATGGTAACCTCGGGAGTAAGAGTCAGCCACCCCCCGCGAGCAGACGGGAGGAGCTGCGGAGGGAAGAGGGAAGCTGTGGGGAGGAGCTGGGGGGCAGCCAGGAGCACTGGTTGCACGCCCCCCAGGGCAGAAGTCAGAGACAAGGAGAGCCTGCGCGCCAGCTGCGACAGGTAGAGCCGCGTCCGTCCGGTCTGGATGGGACCCTTTGCAAAGGAGGGGGAGAAGTGCCCCTCCCTGCCTGGTTTTGGTGGAAGGGGAGAGAGAGGTGAGGATCTCAGAACATGCTGGAGAAAGCACTGAAGGCTTCTGAGCTCTCTGGGCCACAGTAGCCCCAACCCCATCCCTTTTCCTCTGCAACCTAGAGATGTCCTTCAGCTTCTGCCCCTCCATCCCAACTCCCAGCTTCCTCTGGCTTTTCCCGGTTAGGCCCAGAGGAGATCTTAATCAGCTTCCCTAACCTCCTCCTGTTTAGTATACATACTTGCCCGGCCTCCTCTCCCTTCTGGGCAGGAATGTTGACCCTGTCTGGCCACCTAAGCTCTCATTCTGAAAGCCCAGGAACCACCGCTGTGTCCTCATGGCACTCCCTGCTCGAAATCACCCAAGGCTTCCTGCCACATTTAGAACTGCAACCAACGTCTTCCCCCCTTGTCTCCCAGTTCCTTGGCTGACCATCTCCTACCCCTTTCTCTCGCTCACTATACTCCAGCCACACCAGCTCTTCCACGGGCTCACCAGGAGCGCTCCTTGCCCAGGGCCTTTGCACCTGCTGTTACCTCTGTCAGGAATGCCCTTCCCCTACAGCCACACGGCTCCATCCCTCCCTCCACTTAGGTCTCTGCTCAGATACCACCTCCACAGCGAGCGCTTGCCTGGTCACCCTTACCTTAAACGGCATTGCCAGTCACTCTGTCCCCTTAGTCTGCTTCCTTCTTCTCTAAGGACTACAGAACTGACATTATATCATACACCAACTTAGCATTTACCTGTCACCCTCACGACAATGTCAGCATCTCCGGGGGGGCTTGGGTTATTCTGCTCACTGCTGTGTCCCCAACACCTAGTACCTGGTACACAGTAGGCAGAGTCCATATTTGACAAATGAATGAATTGAAGGAATGCCATAAGACAGGGTGGGGATGCCAGCTACATGTTTCACACGGACTGTGAGAAATGTTCCTCACAGCGCTCTGATGTCAGTGGTGTCTTCATTTTACAGATGCGGAAAGGGGCACTCGCAGAGTATTTCACATGTCCAAAGGCCAGTAAGTAGTAGAACTAGAACTGAGTTCCAGTCTGACTACATTATTTACCACCTCCTGGAAAGACTACAGGCCAGCACAGCCACCACCACCTGCCCACAGAGCGACAGAGCAAGACCAAAAGGGGAATGAGCCATACAGGCCATCAATGAGGAACGGACAAGCAGAAGCTCGATAACCTCCCAAACGACAGTCCTACACTGCCCTAGAACCTTCTTGTGGTCTACGTGCCTGCTTTAGGAGCAGAAAGACCCAGATGGGAGGGTAAACAGTGTGCTGGATATGAGCACAAACCTGGGGTGGAGGGGTGTCCAACAGACTCAGGCTGGAACCAGCTGTGGCTTGCACCAGCCACACAACTTCAGCCAATCCTTCTTTGGCAGTAAAACCGAGATAATGACATCAGCTCAGCATAGTGCGAATGAAGCACTCAGTAAGTAATCATTCTTCGATTCTCTCTCTTACGATGATTACAGTTAGAATCACGACTCTGCCACCCATTAGCTGTGTGACCTTGGGCAAGTCATTTGCCATCCTTGGGCATCACTCTTCTGATCTGTAAACAGGGTTCATCATCCCCACCATGTAGAGTAGATCAGATAAGGGTCTGGCACTCACTGGGCATCTGGCCTCTGACCCTTTATTTCCCCCAATCAAGCGGGTGCCATTTCAAGGCCCTCACCATTCCCACTGAACGTTCTCCTACATGCCTTCCCAAGGGAGGAACCACACCTCCCTAGAGTTGGCACAAGGTCACTGAAGCTTCCCTTGAGGAATGGGCCTCAGTGTCCTGGGGCGGGGGGGGAGGGGGCCTGCCTGCCTCCTGATGACCGAGGGAGAGAAGGCTGTGGCAGGCGCACCTTGTCCTGAAGGAAAAGCAGCACGTTGCGGGGGCCCAGCTCCAGGGCGGGGTCTAAGTAGGTAGAGAGCTGCATGTCGCTGGTGATATGGCCCTCGTGGGTGTCGGCCGCAGGAGCCCAGAGGTCTCTGGCAGGGGACAGAAGACGTGCTGTCAAGCGGAGGCTCATGGCTTGAGATCGGAAACCCACGGGCTCCCAGCTTGATGCGTGGGGCCCGGAGCTTAGACCCAGCCCACTCGCTATGGAGCCGCCGAGCAAGGGACAGTACCCCTCTGGGCCCCGCCGCCCCTCGCCAAGGACAGCCCCGGAGTCGGGCGAGGGCACCTCAGCCGACGCGGCGCGCAGCGCAGCCCGCCCCGGCCCGCCCCGCTCACCGGTCACTCGACCACAGCACCAGCGGCACCTGCTGCTCCGACGCCACCGCCACCGCCGCTGCCGCCACCATCACCAGCGGCAGCCATGGCATCTGCCAGAGCGCCAGGGACCGCCGCATCCCCGCCCGCACTCGATCCACCGCCGTCGCCGCCATCAAAACCTCTCGGCCTCCACTGCCTGGACCCACCGCGGCCGCCGCAGATCAGGTGACCGTCGCCCCCGCCCGAGCTCCGCCTCGAGCCGCCATTGGCCCGGGCGCAAGACCGCTTTCCAGACCCTCAGGTTATTGGACGAAGTGGATGCCACTCACAGCCGCTCCTTTTCACTGGTTGGCTGTACGTGTCTCCAGGCGCGCAAGCTCCAAGTAGGAAAGGGGGCGGAACCGAGCTCCGCCGGCTCCCACAGCCTCCTGCCCCTCTGCGGACGCCGCGGGTTCCAACCCTGCAGAAGGAGCGGGGCGGAGCGGGCTCCGCTGGTTCCCGCACGCACAGCTTCCCCCTTCCCTGTTTTAATCTTCTTAGTGCTTAAAGTAGCAAGAGTGGTTTCTTTTTCCTGCAGATGGACCCTCCTTTATACAGGTAGGGAGAGAAGAGGACGCCCAGGATAGCGTCCAGAGGAACGCCAGCACTTACTATGGGCAGGGAGGAGGATCCAGAAGAGAGATCGGAGAAGGAGCATCAAAGAGGAGGGGGAAACCCAGGGAAGTTTCAAGCACACCATGGTTAACAACGTCATTCTCGACTGCTGCCAGGAAGCAGGTAGGATGAGGACAGAAAACTTTCTTGTACTTCGCAACACCAGTTTGGTGAGAGCGATGTCAGTGTGAGGAAGTGGAGACACGGTATAGATTGTCCTTTCTCGAAGTTTGCCTTAAAGAGAGGAAAGAGACAGAGTGACAGCTAGAGTCAGAAGATGAGAGACACCACCTCAAATAAATTGGGAGACTTTCATCTTTTTCTGTGCCATTACAAAAATACATGTTTAGTTGCGCCTTAGCTGCGGCAGGCGCGCTCCTTAGCTGCGGCAGGCGCGCTCCTTAGCTGCGGCAGGCGTGCTCCTTAGCTGCGGCAGGCGCGCTCCTTGCTTGTGGCATGTGGGCTCCTTAGCTGCGGCAGGCGCGCTCCTTAGCTGCGGCATGTGGGCTCCTTAGCTGCGGCAGGCGCGCTCCTTAGCTGCAGCATGTGGGCTCCTTAGCTGCGGCAGGCGCGCTCCTTAGCTGCGGCAGGCGCGCTCCTTAGCTGCGGCAGGCGCGCTCCTTAGCTGCGGCAGGCGCGCTCCTTGCTTGTGGCATGTGGGCTCCTTAGCTGCGGCAGGCGCGCTCCTTAGCTGCGGCATGTGGGCTCCTTAGCTGCGGCAGGCGCGCTCCTTGCTTGTGGCATGTGGGCTCCTTAGCTGCGGCAGGCGCGCTCCTTGCTTGTGGCATGTGGGCTCCTTAGCTGCGGCAGGCGCGCTCCTTAGCTGCGGCTTGTGAACTCTCAGTTGAGGCATAGCATGTGGAATCTAGTTCCCTGACCAGGGATCGAACCCCGGCCCCCTGCATTGGGAGCATGGATTCTTACCCACTGCACCACCAGGGAAGTCCCTTTCTGTGCCATTTTTCATTTCTCATATTAGTGACCATTGAAATCTAGCGGGTGAGTATATGGGTGTTCACTGTAAGCTTTTTTTGACCTTGGTACATGTACTGGGTTGAAGAGTATCCCCCTAAAAGTCATGTGTATCCAGAACTTGTAAATGTCACTTTATTTGGAAACAGGATCTTTGCAGATGTGATCAAAATAAGGTCATGCTGGATTAGGGTGGGCCCTAAATCCAGTGACTAGTGTCCTTGTAAGAAGAGAGAAATTTAGACACAGACACACAGGGAAGAAGGCCAATTGATGATGGAGACAGAGTTTTGCAGCTGCCAACTGAGGAACTCCTGGAGCCACCAGAAGCTGGAAGAGGCAAGGAAAGATTCTTCCCTAGAGCTTTCAGAGGGAGCACAGCCCTGTTGACTTTGGACTTCTAGCTTCCAGAACTGGGAGAGAATAAATTTCCGTTGGTTTAAGCCTACCAGTTTGTGGTAATCTGTTATGGCAGCCCTGGGAAACTAACACGCTATATGTTTGATATTTTTCATAATAAAACATATAGGGAAGGACTTCCCTGGTGGTGCAGTGGTTAAGAATCTGTCTGCCAATGTAGGGGACATGGGTTCGTGCCTGGTCCGGGAAGATCCTACATGCTGCCGAACAACTAAGCCCGTGCGCCACAACTACTGAGCCTGCGCTCTAGAGCCCACAAGCCACAACTACCGAGCCCACGTGCTACAGTTACTGAAGCCCACACACCTAGAGCCCGTGCTCCGCAACAAGAGAAGCCACTGCAATGAGAAGCCCGCGCACCACAACGAAGAGTAGCCCCCGCTCGCCACAACTAGAGAAAGCCCACGCGTAGCAACAAAGACCCAACGCAGCCAAAGATAAATAAATAAATAAATTTATTTAAATATATATATATATAGAGAGAGAGAGAGAGGAAAGTTTGATCAGGCCCATTGCTGGCAAGGATGTCAGGAAATAGAGTCTCACCTACACAGTGGTGAGAGTATCGATTGGTAGAACTTTTTGGGAGGCTAATTTGGCAGCGTCTAACAAACTAAAACGTGTCTGACCTTTAACCAAGCAGTTTCCCTCTTAGGATCCATTCAACAGAAGTACTCAGCCAAGCACAAGATGCACATACAAAGAGATCCACTGCAGCGCCGTTTGTAGTTGCAAAGATGTGGGCACTTGTGACTAGACACTGGGACACTGTGCCCCGCCACTGCTGCTGCCGCCCCTGCCCCTCAAACACCATCTCCCTGGCAGGATTCAATCTGCGTGCACACGAGAAGGGGGACGATGCTGGGAGCCGCTGCACCGTGTACACAGTGACTCCCACCCAGCCCCATGGAGCTGACAGACCATCGGTCACCTGCACTTGTCTGAGAAACTGCTTATGAGATTGTAGTCATGGTTGTCACACATGTGGCTCTGACTAAGACAGTGGCAGTTGAGCTGAAGACAGGAGGTGGGCTTGGCATGGTCAGGGAGGACAGTGGCTGAAGGTGGCTCTTGGATGTCTCTGAGTTGGGGACTGGGAGATGAGATCAGTTGGGGACAGTTAAGTCTGGGTTGTTTGTGGGGCCCCCAACTGGCCATGTCCGGGCCAGCTGAGGGGAGAGGTTTGTGCTGGAGCCTTCTGTGCCCCCAAAACCCTGGGAGAGGTTGGAAGTTCTAGTGGCACGATCTGATTTGTATTTGAAAAGGCGGATCTGGCTGTGGGAGCAGAGCGGATGATAGGGATGGGAGTGCCAGCAGAAGCCAGGAGGAGGCTGTTGCCATCATCTGGGAGAAAGATGATGGGGGCCTGGCCAGGGTAATGGAGGGGCAGAGAGGGAAGGCAAAAGAGACTGCAGAGGTCACTGCCTCAGTGTTGGTGCAGGACCGAGGTTCGACCAGGTGGCCTGATGGTGGGGCAAGGGCCCCAGGAGCATCTGAAGTGAGAGGTCGAAGCCAGGGCAGCCAGCGGGGGGTGGGGAAACCAGAGCCGCTCATGCTCAAGCCCTCCCCTGGCCTTGCTCTTGCTGTCACTCGCTGCCCTGGGGGTCAGTTGCATCCCCTCGGTCTGTCATTCCGTCACTCACCAAAGTCCTAGAAATCTTTCTCGGCCCAGCACCTGGGGGGGAAACAAAATGAGGACCCCCAATTGGGGCATCACAGTAAAGTCAAAGTCCTCCAGGCCCAGGACAGACCCGGCAAGGGACACGTTTTGAGAGGAAAGTTCTATAATGATGCCACAGGAGTGAAAGCTGTCGAGGGAAGGGACAGAGGCCCCAGGGATCAGAACAGTGACACAGGGTGACAAGAGGAGCCGATGGGACTTCTGTGGTGGTCCAGTAGCTAAGGCTCTGCGCTCCCAATGCAGGGGGCCCAGGTTCGACCCCGGTCAGGGAACTCGATCCCACAGGCCACTACTAAAGATCCCGCATGCTGCAACTAAAGATCCCACATGCTGCAACTAAGACCCGATGCAGCCAAATAAATAAATAAATATTAAAAAAAAAAAAACAAACGAGGAGCCAATGGCCATGGGCAGACTTAGGAACACAAAGGGCACCATTTAAATAAAGTTTCAAGGCAAAGACTTTCTCAAAAGTGTGACCTTGCTGGCCAGCAGTCTCTTGCTCACCATCCTTAAGGGAGAAAGCCCCGTGGCTACTTTTCTTCTTCCCTCAGTTCCCGGAGGTCCCTGGAGTGGTGACCTCGAGGCTTCCTGAAGCGGTTGCTATGGGCCAGGCACTGAGTCAGACTCGGACCCTGCCCCTCAAGTTCACAATCTGATCCGGAGGAGATGCAGAATAGTGAGTCACAGCCCAGGGTGATGGATGTTCCAAAGGGGGAGACACGGGGCTGGGAGGGAGCCACAAAGGGGGACACCACCTGAGTCTGCTTTGACCACAAGGTGACAGCTAAGCTGAGTCACTCGCTAACTGTTGACAGCGCCCACGAGCACCTTCTGTCCGGTGCTTCATTAAAACCCTTCTGGGCCCCCATCAACTCCATGTCTGCTTAAATTGTTTTAATATAATGTTGGACACATTCCAAAATATGTGTAATATCTGTGTGCTACGTAGATTACATATGTTACGTAGACACTTGTGGCCTGTGTCTTACACACGTTACACATGATGCGTTATTTTATGTGAAATATACAAGAAAAGGAGCCCTCATCACCCACCCCAGACTCCACAGAGTGCTGCCAGTTCCTGGGCAAGAATCTGTCTCCCCCAATCCCTTTTTCCTGCCCCACGCCCAGAAGTAACGGCTACCCTGAATTTGTTGTTTATCATTCTCTCTTTTTTTCTCTTACAGGTTGACCACTTCAGTATGTCCCCCTAAACAGTCTAGTGCTCAGTCTGCTCGTCCTTGAGCTTGACGAAATGGCATCATCCTGCGCGGGGGACGCGGGTAGCATCGTGCCATCCTTGCTAGTCTGGTGGTAAGCCTTCCGCGACCCTGGTTTCACTCTTTCCTTGGTAGGTGCTGGTGCTCCCTACCGTCCCTGTTTGCCGGGAGGCTTTTCATGACCTACGAACGCAAGATGTCTCAGGGGCCGCGGCAGACGGCACCGTCGTTCACAGTGATTCAGTCTCCCCCTTCCCTTAGGAGCACCCCTCCTTGCCCATTTCCAGGCAGGAGACACACTGGAAGAGACAGGTTCCAGGGCACCCCACCGTAGCTGGGATCCGGGGATCAGGAGACCACCAGGGTCCCTGTGGGAGTGTTACAACACCCGCACAGCAAGTGACTAGGCACTGGAACGTTGCTGCTGAAACACTGAACTCCATGCTGTGCTGGGCGTGAGACAGGTGAAGGGGCGGGAAGGGCGCCATCGCCTCACCCCTGCATCCCACATCATCTCGAGTGTGTCCCCAGGCAAGGTGGAGTCCACACCCTGAGCCTGCTCACCCAGACCACCTCTCAGCCCTCCCAGGCGTGCCTTCCCCACAGACTCCTTGCCCCCCACCCCTACACTGGCCCAAAAAAGAAAAGTTGCAAAATCCAGGTGTACAGCGCAATGACTTAGCAAAGCAAACAAAAACACTCCCTTGGCATCACCAAAGTCAAGAACTCAAATGTCTACCTCCCCAAACCCCCTCATCCCCCTCCCATCACTTCCTTCTCCCTTCCACCAAGGTGACCACAAACCTGATTGTTGTGGTAATCTCTTTGGTTTTTATAATTTTACCAATTGTGTCAGTCCGTCCAGGATGCTATGACAAAGTACCACAGACTGTGGCGTTTATAAACAGCAGAAATTTATTGCTCACAGTTCCCGAGGCTGGAAGTCAGAAATTAGGGTACCATCAGGGTAGGGGAAGGCCCTCTTCCGGGTTGCAGACTTCTCATTGTATCCTCACTGGTGGAAGGGGTGAGGGAACTCTCTGGAGCTTCTTTTATAAGGGCACTAATCCCATCATGAGGACCTCACCCCCATGACCTCATGACCTAAGCACCTCCCACAGGCCCCACCTACTAATACCATTAGGGGATTAGGTTTCAGTGAATTGGGTGGGGGGACACAAACATCCAGGCCATCACACGAGATAAGCAGGCATCCCTCAATATGATGATTTTGTTTTGTCTGTTTTCGGACTTTATATAAATGGAATTAATCAGTATTACATTTTGTGTCTAGATTCTGTGCTCAAAATTGGGAGGTTAGGGACTTCCATGGTGGCCCAGTAGGTAAGACTCCGCGTTCCCAGTGCAGGGGGCCCGGGTTTGATCCCTGGTCGGGAAACTAGATCCCACAAGCCACAACTAAGAAGTCCGCATGCTGCAACAAAGATCCTGCGTGCTGCAACTAAGACCTGGCGCGGCCAAAATAAATATTTAAAAAAATTGGGAGGTTAATGTGAGTCATTGCATAACAGTAACATGACTGCCAGTCATTGAGCCCTTCTAGTGTTGAGAGACATCTGAGTGGTTTCCCACTCTAGCCAGCACGGCTAGTGGTGCTGCCAACACTTGCGTCAGTGCACATACACGTGCATTTCAAAGGGTCATAGAGTGTATGTACTGGGCTGAATTGTGTCCCCCCAAATTCAGGTCCACCTGGAACCTCAGAATGGGACTTTATTTGGAAAAGGATCTTTGTGAGTAAAATTAGTTAAGATGAGGTCATAGTGGAGTAGCGAGCCCTAATCCAGCGACTGGTGTCCTTAGAAGAAGAGGCCATACAAAGCCGGAAGCAGAGAGTGCAGTGAACTTGTGTCTTCAAGCCAAGGAACACCAAGGATTGCTGGCCACCACTGGAAGCTAGGAGAGGGGCAGATCCCTCCTCAGAGCCCCCACAAGGAGCCAACCCTGCCGTTACCTTGACCTTGGACTTCTGACCCCCAGCACTGTGAGAGAATAAATCTTTTGTTGTTTTAACCCTACCAGTTTCGGGTGCTCTGTTACTGCAGCTGCAGCAAACTCACACAGTGCACGTACTTTCAGCTCTGCCATTGTTCCCTCTTCTATGAAGTGACTGCTCACATCAATCTTCCCGTTTTTCTATCCGATTGTTTATCCTTTTACTGATTTATAGGAGTTCTTTATTTATTCTGGGTGTGAGCCCTGCGTTAGTTACGTGTATTACAAATCTTTGGGTTTTGAAGCAAGTCCATGAACCTCGCTCTGCGTCCTTTACAGAATGAGATTAATCCCTACTTTTGCAAGGTTGTATGGGGATCATAGACAATGACGGAAGCCTTAGGCGACTGGTACAGACTGAGAGCCCATCTGGTCAAGTGCTCTCGATGTGCCCAGAGCTCTAAGGCCCAGCCTTCCTGTCCAGAGGGTCGCCTCCCACCCCCACCCCTACAGGGAGGCCAGATGTAAAAGAGCACAACACAGACGCTTTATTGTTTATAAAACATGAAAACGCAGGCGCCAGGGGTTCAGGTGCTGCCAGGGAGGCCCCAGCGTGAGGGCAGGGGCCGCGTCTTGGGCCCTCGCTGCAGGCTCCATTTGGCTGGGCTCCACTTCTTCTACCTGCAGCCCAGGGCGGGCCCTGCCCGAGGGGCCCACGCCTGTGGGGAGCACGGGCAGAAGGAAGACGTGGCTGACGGCCATCCCTGAGGAAGTGGTGAGCAGCTCCCGGATCAGGGCAGGCGGGTAGAAGCCAGGCCTGGCCACTGCCCCGGTTCAACTACCCTCCCTCCAGTGCCCGGCCCTGGGAGAGAACACCTTGAAGGCAAGAAGGAAGGAGGCCGCTGCCTAAATGTCTTCCTCCCTGCGTGGCCAAGTGGGAGGAGCAGCTGAGACCCTTCTTTCAGCTGAAGAACCACAGAGGAGCTGGAACGCACACCAACTAGGAGAGGGCACCCGTTAAGGGTTCTGAACAAATCTGTCTAAAAAACCGTATCTGAGCTCAAAGCATCAGTCCATCCCCCAGCCCAGCTCTGTGCAGGGCCAGAACCCAAGGCAGCACCGATCTCCCGGCAGCTGGGACTCGGGTCCCAGAGCTGCCTCTGTCCCAGGCCTCGCCGCCCCTCCCTGTCCCCGCCCCAGTCCAAGAGGAAAGCCAGGGCAGGATCTGGGCGGGGTCTGGGCAGGGTGGCGCCTATCTCCCGGCCTGCAGGTGGTTGTGGAGCTGCTCGGCCTGGCTCTTCAGGCGCTGGAATTCCTCCTGGATGAAGTCTGTCAGGGCTTTGCGAATCTCCACCTGAGGGGAAGGACTGGGGCTGGCCTGCAGCCCTCAGGGAGCTTCGCCCAGGGTCCCTGGGAGGCCAAGGGCACTGGGATGGGCTAGGACAGCTCTGGGATGGCCTGGGGGAGAAACTCACAGCTGACTTGTTCTCTGCCCGGAGCCGCTCGAGCACAGGCAGGGCACTGAAGGGCTTCCCAATCAGCACGGTGATTTTCTGTGGGCGACAGGAGCGGGGGGTGCCCACAGCCCCAGCACCCTGGGGAGCCAGAGGCCAAGTCCTGTCCCCACCTTGCTGAGTACTCCCTCGGGTCCACTCTAACCTCTTTAAAACGAGGTGGTTGGGCTCAGTGACATCCAAGGGCCATCCCAGTCCCGGGGTCCATGCCCTAGTCATCCCATCCTGTCCTGTCCCAGTCCCAAGGCCTGCCCCTGCCCCGGCCCCGGCCTTGGTGCCAGGAAGACACCCCACCCCGCTTCACTCCATTCCCCCTGCTGCAGCCTCCTGAATCTGGCCTCAGTGGTGCTGAGTGGGAGTCATGGGGCAGATGGCAGACAGACAGATAGACGGACAAGGTCAGCAGCCCTACCCACCTGTCCAAAGCGGGGGAAGTAGGGCGGGCTGTTAGGAAGGACGTCGTTCATTCCTGTAGCACAGCAGACAGAAGGCTGGGAAGCAGGTGTGGGGTGGAGCAGGGCAGCTCGGGCACCCCCTCTCTGCCACCCAGAGGAGACCCACCCGCCAAGATGAGCGAGCGAAGCCCCTTTCCCTGGGCCGCAGCCTTGGCTCACCGACATGCCACAGCGGCAGAATGACAGGATTGAGATGACATTCGGCGATCAGGCGTCCGATTCCTACCCCAGAGAGAGGCAGAAATGGTGGCATGAGTGGAGCTGCGGTGCCAGCCTGCGGCCGGGGCCACTCCTGCCTTCCCCCAGTCAAAAGCAGCTGCCCTGGGCCGGCACCTGCCCTTCCCACCGCTCCCAACACGCTCCTCTGCCCCGCCTGCCACAGTCCAACCCAGCCGGAGGCGGCCAGCGGCTCTCACCCCACTTGAAGCGCAGGAACTCGGAGCTCATGTTCACTTTCCCTGTTGAGAGGCAGGATGGAGGTGAGGCTGGGGGCTGCCGGGCGGCGGCGGGGGGGCAGTCCCACCCATGTTCTTGAGAGGGTCACGACCCTGCCAGCCCCACTGACCTTCTGGGAAGATGTGCACCCAGTCCCCGTGGTTGAGCTTCTCCAAAATGAAATCCATTCCCTTCTGGTAGACGCCATCTCCTGCCAAGAGACAGTCCCTCCCTTCAGTCTCCATCCTCCAGGGCCCCCCTCCGCCCTCCCTGGGCACGAAGCAGCAGCTCCCCATCCCCCAGCGGGCGGCCCACACGGACACCTTCCAAGGCCAGTCCCTCGGGCCTGCTCGGCTGCCTCCCTGATTGGGCTCCTGCAGCTTTAGGGTGAGCCACCCCTGGGGCGAGCCTACCATTTGCTGCCTCTGGCCCAGTGTGTGCGTGATTTCCAGCCTCACCTGGGCCCCAGATTCTGGACAGCGACCCTGTCCCCGGGGTCTCTGCCAGGCCAGTTCCCGCAGCCACTCCTCACAGGCCCCCCAGCCCTTCCTGAGCCCTCAGCCTCTGCTGGCCCTGCCTCCTGCTGGCCCCTTCCTTGAAAGGCTCCCCCTGAAAACTAGACTCACCCTCAGCCAGGCCTCTCGGGAACGGGAGAATGTTTGACGGAACACAGTGTCACTGAGAGTTGGGGAAAACTCAAACCTGCTACATGGAAAACAGCAGGGTTGAGCCGCCCCCGGTGCTAGCAACACTCGCCTTAGAGTTTCCCTGAGACCACGACACTGGACCCAGGTGGCCCGGCGGTCAGCAACAACACAGACATGAATGCCCAATGCCGCGTGCTGGCTCCTGACCTGGAGGCACGTGGGGGCAATCTGTACCCACGCACAGTGGAGCCTCACTCGTCAACCTTGTCCATAGAGTGGACAGAGACAGAGAAGGGGGGAGGTTGAAGAAGCGGGGTAAATATCCTTATGTTATCAAGTAAGGAGTAGAGAGCCGCAGCACAAAGAGGGAGAGAGACAGACAGACTGACACCAGGACTCTTTGGGCCAATGCACTAAGAAATGGACTTTCAACCTGTTCTCTGCAAGGCGGAGTCTTTGGAAGGTGCTAGATAGGGATCCAGGAGCCTCAACCCAACCCAAATGGGAACCCGGCCCGGCAGCTCCCTTAGGGGCTGGAGCTGGGGAGCAGTCACCCACTGCAGTTTCTCAGGGCGTCGCAGCTGAGAGCAGCAGTTCCCCTACCTGGGCTCGCATTAGCCGGTAGGGGTGGGCTGCAGGGGCGCAGGCTCCTGCTCTACAAAAACCCACTGGTGCAACCGAGCCATCCAGCTTGGAATCAAAATTTACAAAGACCGTGCTTTGGGAGCAACACTTCATAATGTTTAGCTTTTGCAAATGCTACTTCTACTCACTCGTATAGCTTGTGCAAGATCACTCTGACACTTCACGTCCTATCACAAGGCCTATGCTTGGGGGGCAAGGGGAATTTTCTGGAACACAGAAGCAACATATGCCAGATACTTCCTTTGCTTCAATACGTGTTGTTAGATCTTTGCTGCACGTCAAATGCGTTTGAGAAACAGCTTGTCCCTGCCCACTTTCTCTCACCAGAAGGTGCTTAGGATTAAGATTTCACTTGCTGCTTTTATTGTGCAATAAAACTTAGATGCGGGTCAAAAAGCAGAATGAGACTAGAAGCGGACACGGAAGGCCTCTGAGGTTGCAGAGAGGAGGAACTGAGACTCAGGGACGGGCTGCCTGCACAGAGTCGCCGTCTCTCAGAGCAGTGCACTTGCCATGACACTGTAGCCTCTGCTTGTGTTTCAGTGAAAGGAAGCCGTCTCCAAAAGCACCAAAAACAGAAAGTGTTCCAGGTGGCTATCTCTGGGGAGTAACTAGGTCTGCGGCTCTGGAGGGTGGGCGCTGCAGCTTTTCATTAAAGAACGTTGTTTGTTATCTGAGGTTACTTTATTGGATTTTACCATGTTTTACTTCCATCTACTAGAAATAAGATTTCCCTGACCTCCAACGCCCTTTGGTTACTTCCTCTTCACAACCCAACCTCTGGGAGGAGTGGCCAACACCCCCCCATCTACCCCACGCCCTGCCCCGAAGCTCCTGTGGCCGTCAGTCCAGAGAAGTGGCTTCTCCAGGGTCACCAGAGGCTTCCACAGTACCGAGGGGCCCTGTTTTGCTTCTTTCCTCTCTGGCCACTGCTCTCTGCTGTCTTGGTGGCTCGTATCTCCTTCTGTGCTGAGGTGCTGTCCTGGGGCCCTGCTCTCTCCGTGCTCTCCCCGTCTACGATCTCACTTCTATGTTTGTGACTTTGTTTGCGGTTGAGTTCCCGGTATCTTTATTCCCAAGCGTTTTTTCGAGCTCCAGAGCTGCGCATCTCACTGTCTCTGGACCGTTCCCTCCTCAGGTGACAGGCTCCTCTCAACCACCATGCTGCCTTCCCCTAGTCCCATCCTCCCAGTGGCTCATCGTTACCAGACATCACCTAGTGTCATCTTTGCGTTTTCTTTTCCTCGCCCCCTCCTACACCCAACCTATCAAGTCCTGTCCACTCCGGCTCCAGAGCGTATCCCAAAGCCGTCTCATCTCTGCTCTCTGTGGTGACCCCCAGAGGCCCAGCTACAATCCTCGACCCCGCTTCTGCCCTCCAGGCACACTGCAGCCGGGGGCTCTCTCTCTAACCACACTCGAAAGCCCTGTCACTACCCTGATGAGAAAGCAGAGCCCAAATTCTTCACATGATTGTTCCAGAATCTTCACTTTCAGCCTGCAATGCACATTTTCTACCTTTATCACGTACCTCTCCAGTGTCTGCTACATGCTTCCCGTGTCTAGGATGCCTTTCCTTTCATACTCTCCCTGGAAAAATCCTGCTTCCCCAGAGGGAAAAGCAACCTGGATTTGAATCCTGGCTTTGCCACCTCTTGCCCTGTGACCCTGGGCCAGCACCTTTATCCCTCTGAGTCCCCTTATCTGGAGAAGGGGATGAAAATGGGCCCTACCTCCGGAAGCTCTTGAGAGGTGCTGATTAATCACTCAACATCACACCCCTCACCCTACGGCACACGCCACCACCATCACACACTGATGACACCACACTGCCATCAGTGAGTCTCTCTCAGCAACGTCCTCAAGAGAAGGAACCGTGGATAACGCCTCGTCCACGTCTAACATCGGAGCCGGAGGCACACGATCCTCAGGCAGTCGCAGGGAATGCAGTGCGCTCCAAGAAGCCACTGCCACCCCTCCTGCCGCAGGATGAAGCTGGGCCTCACGCGAGTGAGGCAGTGGCCCCCGGCTCCCTGGCTGCCTGGCCCACCAGGGTCCCTCTACTCCCAGCACTGCCAAGCCAGAGGCATGGACCACCAGTCTCCCGGCCCCAAGGGAGGCCAGAGAAGCCCCCAGAAGCACCTCACCTCGGCACACGGGCACGCACTTGCCCAAGCTGAAGAAGTGGGAATGCAGCTCCTTGGTGAAGCAGATGTCTGCGGCCGCGGGGGTCCTGGAGCGGGGACAGACGTGGTCACCGCGGCCTCCCCTGCACCCTGCTTCTCTGCCCTGCCCCCAGCGTGAGGCCTGACATCGTGGGCAGTGCAGAATGGAGGCACAGGAGTGCCTGCGGGGCCCCACCCCGTGCCCTGCCTGGACTGCTGGAGGCTCCTCCAGGGCACAGCAGGGGGAGGGCAGACCTGGGCAGAGATGGGTGAAGCCTGCCGGCCCACCACAAGGGGCCCACTGCTCCTCACCAACGCATCAACTTCAGGTTCCAGATGTGGCGGAGTTTCAGGATCCCTGGAGAAGGAGAGGAAAGACTTCATGCCCCAACTTACCTTGTACCTAGGGGGCGCCGATTTCTGTCATCCTGTTTTGGGGAATGAGGGACATGGACAGCAGTACTACCATTTCCCTATGGCCCAAAGTGGCATCTTCCCGACCCTTGGGCTGGACCCCCAAGTTCTCCCGGGCCCCTCCCTCTGTCCCACCCCGTATGTCTTATTAGTCACCACAGCTGGTCTGCCTACCTCCCCGATACATTCTGATGCTGCCTATTCTTCTACCCATTTCCCCACTGTCACTGCCGCCACCTTGGTCCAGGTTACTGGATGGCTCTAGAGCCTCCTTCCTGGTCTCCTGGAATCTGCCTGTGGCACCCTGCAGGCCATGCTCTGCCCGGCGGCAAGGGTGAGCTATGAAAGGCTCTGATTTGACCAAATGGCTTCCCACGAGCTCTAGCTCCTAGTCTATAACCTCCTGAGTCCAGCAGTGGGAGCCCCGGGCACCCCTGTACCCAGCCATCTGGGTTGCTGGAGCCCAGCCACTCCCTGTGAAGTCAGCAGAGCAGGAACTTCTAGGTGGGGAAGCGGGCTCCCCAGCGAGGCTGGTGGAAGGCTACAAACCCAGCCTGGGGCAACGCTGGAAACAGGACCCAGGTCTTCCAGCCCCTAGCCCAGAGTTTCCTTGACAGGACACTCTGTGGTCCTCAGGTTTGTTCCCAAGGCTCTTTGGAACCGTCAACAGTTTAGAGAATGGAGGGACTGACACATTGGGCCTGATACGTCAGAGTAAAGAAGCTGTCAGACCTTGCCCTACGTCCATTCCCTCCAAATACCTGAGGCTCTCTCCAAATTACACTCCCTAGGAGGATGCTGAAGGGGCCACAAATCAAACTTCCATCCCTGGAGCAGGACAGCCCAGCAACAGGAGTGCCAGAGCTATGCGAAGCAGCCCGTGAGGAGTGAGTTTGTTCTGCTTGTGTTTGGCCCTGTCCCAGGTTCCCTCCTTGCTTCCCCAAACCCAGCACACTGGCCCGTGTACCCCAGAGGTGAGGGTCATCCATGCAGGACTGGTGATTGGACACCGTGATGAGGGGTGTGGCTGGGCCTCGGTTCTCGATGAGCTCGTACAGAACCTCCTTGTTGTGCACGGTGAGGTGGTTCATGTACTCTGGCGGGAGAGCGGGAGGGTCGGGACCTTTGCTTTCTTTCCGGGGAGCCCAGAGCTCCCCCCCCGGCCAAGCCAGCCCCTGCCAGCGCCCCCAACCCCGAACCCCAACTCTGGTTGGGCGTGGAGACCCGTGGCCAACCCTGCCTCGGCTTTGGGTCCACTCACTGGTCCAGAAGCAGCTGTAGGTGCCCACCAAGCCCATGACGACGCTGCTGGCCAGGGTCCAGGTGAGCGGCGGCACCGCGGGGAACGGCCATTTCACATGTAGGGGCATCTCCCCGCCCCGACCGAGCTTCCCCCACCGCCCCCGGCGGCCCGGCGCTCCCCCTGCCCTGGGGCAGGCTGTGGGGCTACTCTAGGTCTGTGTCCTCAACCGCTCGGGGGATGGGTCCCTAACAGGCCCGCGCCACAGACGGGCGCCGCGGCTCGGCGCGACAGGGGACTCGACCAAGGTCACCTAGTAGGTCAGGCCAGAACCGGGCCCATCCCCGATCTCTCGCCACACACTAGCCGCCCTGGAGCCAGGAGATGGGGTGCGCACTGAGAACCTAGCGCAGACGGGAGAAGCAGCCGCGAAGCCCCCGCACCCGCCGGAAAGCGAGCCTGCGACGGCGCCGGGCTCTACCGCCGTCTGTCGCAAAACGCGCTCGGGCCGCTTGACGGCAGCGGGGGCGGGCCCGCGGGCCGCGTGGCCCCGCCCCGCTCCGGAGCAGCGCGGATTTGAGGCCGCCCACCGGCTGCAGGTCCGTTTTGTCTCATTAGTTCCTCCCCGGTGAACTCTCCGAGAGTAACATGGGCTGCGCAGCACGATTACCTGACACCACACAAAATCGGGGCTGGCTTCCCTGGTGGTGCAGTGGTTAAGAGTCTGCTTGCCAATGCAGGGGACACGGATTTGAGCCCTGGTCAGGGAAGACCCCACATGCCGCGGTGCTAGCAGCTAAGCCCACGTGCTACAACTATTGAAGCCCACGCGCCTAGAGCCCGTGCTCCGCAACAAGAGAAGCCACTGCAATGAGAAAACCGTGCACTGCGCACAGCAATGAAGACCCAATGCAACCAAAAATAAATAAATAAATTTATTTTAAAAAAAAGATCGGGGCTGGCGGAGCACTTTTACTTTAGTTTCTTTCCCCCTTTGTTTTCATTAATTTCATATAACACGGAATTAACCATTTTATAGTATTTTATAGCATTTTATATTACATTATTTTATGTATGTAACATATGTAATGTTAAACGTTATGTATTGTATATGTTACATTATGTAACTTTACATAATTAGCTACATACAACTTTTTTTTTTTTTTTTTTTTTGCAGTACGCGGGCCTCTCACTGTTGTGGCCTCTCCCGCTGCGGAGCACAGGCTCCGGATGCGCAGGCTCAGCGGCCATGGCTCACGGGCCTAGCCGCCCCGCGGCACGTGGGATCTTCCCAGACCGGGGCACGAACCCGTGTCCCCTGCATTGGCAGGCGATTCTTAACCACTGTGCCACCAGGGAAGCCCTACAACTTTATATAATCACAATATTACAGAATTGTACTATACTAATGTATGTATGTAATATAATGTAACGTGTGATGCAATATGTAATATATAGCAGCATATAACATACAATAGGAAATACTATATATATTACAGTATTTTATATCGTTTAGTATACCCACAGTGTTGTCAACCACCACCTCTAACTAGGTCCAAACATGTTCATCACCCCAAAAAGAAAGCCCTGTAGGCGTTAAGCAGTCTATTTTTTATTTTTAAAGCAAAGTATAATTTTATTGATTAAAAAATATTTTTCCCGGGAATTCCCTGGCGGTCCAGTGGTTAGGAGTCGGCGCTCTCACTGCCGAGGGCCTGGGTTCAATCCCTGCTCCGGAACTAAGATCCAGCAAGACGCGGAAAAAAAAAAATTCCCAGTCTTCGGCTCATCCCCACCCCCAATCCATTAGCACGTAGGTCCTGCCAACGGGGACATTGCCCCGAAGACCGCACTACAACCATTCAGTAAGGACCCATCGGCCGCCCGCAGACACCGCCTGAGTCCCCCACTTGTCCCAGCAGCGACAGTGCAGGACCCCCACGGGGCACTGAGCTGCCAGCGCTCTAATCTCTCAGGTACAGTTTTTTAGTCCGCCCTCGGCTTCCACCACCATGGCCAGTTCCTGCGCCGACTGTCGCTCGCTTTGGGTATTCAGAGCGCTCAGGAGTGCGCAGCCACACCGGGCCCGGCCCGAGGACTTGGAGATAAGGCCCTTGTCCTCGGGGGTGCCCAGGCTCGCCGCGGAGCTTCCCTTTTTCAGGCACGCGCTCCAGCTCTGGAGTCTTCCCCACCGTATCCTTCCTGCAGGCGGCTGGGGACGGGGGCTGAGCGCCGGGCCTGGGAGACCACAGAACAGAGTCTGCGCTCGGGCGCCCGCAGCTCCTCGCTACGCGCCCTGGGCACAGGAAAAACTCTGACTCACAGCACAGCACAGTCATCTGCTCAAACCCTCCCCCGCCTTTGCCTCCGCTAGCGCCCTGTCCCACCCGGGCGGGGAAGGCGGGGTCTGGTGGGAAAGTGGGCGGCCAGGTCCAAGCCAGGCCAGCTGCCCAACCTCCCGGCGGCCTCCGGGGTGGAGCCAGGGCCGGGCCCGCCCACCGGGAAGGGTGCGGCTGCCGAGCCAGCCCTGACGGGTGGGGAGGGTTGAGAGTCTGTTTCTCTTTTTTCGTCTACGGTCCCTGCCCAGGCAGACGTTGTGATTCCGTGGGGAGTCGCGATCCGCTCACAGCACAGGAAGGTGGTGTGGAGACGACCCGTTCTGCACAGGTATGGGAGCCCTCTGGCCAGAGGGAAGGAGGAAATTGCCCCCAGCCTGTGAGGGAAGGCGAGAGGGGAAGGGAATCCCAGGGCTGGGGCTAAGGGCTGGTGTTGGGAGCCCGGACCGACTTTGGGCTGAGGCCAGGAACTCTCTAGTTCTTTTCCTCCGCCCATCTGGGAGCCCCTGGCCCCAGAGCCTCCAAGCCTGCCCTTGCCAGCCCAGGGCTGCCTAAAGGCCTACATACATCCCAGAATAGATACCAGGGCAGGGGACCCAAACTAGCATGAATGACAGAGCAGGTGGCTAGGGAGAAACAGGCATGGAGCCCCGGCAGGCAGAAAGTGAAACCAAGGGGGAAGGTGACAAGGCAACAGAGAAAAGCAGGCAGACAGAAGTAGAGGGACTTACGTCGCTGTATGAGGGCAACACCAACAGGGAGTTGAGCAAGGGCCTGAGCCCGAAAGACACTCAGGAAGAGGGGTGCTCCAGCTGGTAAGATGAACAAGTAGGGCTCACCAGTAGTGGAGGGGATGGGGAGAGGGGCTCCATCACACACTGCAGTGTGGTGAGTTGGTGTGTCCGAGATCATTCTAAATGCATACGCCCTTGAATCCAGCAATTATACTGCTGGGAGTTTGTCTTAAGCATAATGTCTGCCAAGTGAGGAGACAGAGATGCACGAAGATGGTCCTTCTAGTTGCTAATGGCAGTGAAAAGTTGGAATCAACTCTAAGGTTGAACCCTTGTGAACTGCTGGTGGGAATGTAAGATGCGGCAGCCACTGTGGAAAATAGTATGGCGGTTCCTCAAAAAAGTTAAATATAGGATTACCATATGTTCCAGCAATTTCACTTCTAGGTATCTAACCAAAAGGATTGAAAGCAGGAACTTGAAGAGATATCTGTACACTCATGTTCACAGTAGCAGTATTGACAGTAGCCAAAAAGTGGAAGCAACCCAGTGTCCATGGATAGGTGAATAGATGAACAAAACGTGGTCCATCCATACAGTGGAATGTTATTTAGAATTTACAAGGAAGGACATTCTGACATGGATGAAATGAGCACATTATGATCAGTGAGATCAAACGGTCACAGACAGGCAGATACTGTATGACTCCACTTGTATGAGCTGCTTAGAGTCAGGCAGATTCCTAGAGACAGAAAGTAGGATGGGGGCGGGGCACGGGCTGGGGGAGGGGATGTGGGGGCTAGTGTCAAATGGGGACAGGGTTTCAGTTTGGGAAGATGGAAGAGTTCTGGGGATGGATGGTGGGGATGGCTGCACAACAATGTGAAGGTGCTTCATGCCACTGAACTTCAAAATGGTTAAGATGGTGAACGTGATGCTACGTGTATTTGACCGCAGTTAAAAAGAACGAGACTGAACCATACATGCTGATGTGGGAAGGTGTCCACAAGAAAGGCAGGAAATGTGTGATGCTGGCAGCTCTGGGAGGCTGGTGCTGGGCAGCAGCAGGACGGCATCACTTTCTCTGTCGCATTTTACCATGTCCTTCTGGAACTAGAATTGAGCCCAACTGGGACCTGAACCTGGAGCAACCTGGATTCCTCTGGAGGGTTCCAGAAGCCCATACACGGCCATGCACTGCTTCTGCTCCTCCTCCTGGCTGGTGGGGCTGACACCTTTCACATCTGTGCTTTTAACACCCAGCGGCTGACGCTCAGCAAGGTGGCCAGGGAGCCTGTGCTGGACACCTTAGTTCAGGTAGGTTCATCACTGCAGAGAAGCTGTGCCCCTAAGGACCGTGGCCCAAAGCCCCCTAGCCCTACCTGACCAGGGGCATGTGCCAGAGAAGAGGGGACATCAGGAGACATGGTGTGGAGACATGGAGCACCTTCCTTCCCTGTCACTGGCCTCAGTCTCCTCCTCCATAAAGTGGGTGTGGTGTTGGTGGAGATGGCGTTCAGTCTTCTCCCGGGTCCGTTCTAGCCTCGCTGCTCTGTTTGGCCTGCAGCCAGCGTGTCGTGCCACTCTTGGCCGCGCTGGTGCCGGGCCCCCAGGGATACCACCCCTCTCCCAGGGTGGCTGGCACTGAGTGGGGCTGGCCTTCCTGGTGTCCTGCAGATCCTGGCTCGCTGTGACATCACAGTGCTGCAGGAGGTGGTGGACTCTACTGGCAGTGCCATCCCACTCCTGCTTCGAGAACTCAATCGGTGAGGAGGGCTCTGTGGGTCTAAACTGGGGGCCCCACAGAGCCTCAGGGCCACTGACCCGAGGTTCCCCTTTCCTGGCAGATTTGATGACTCTGGGCCCTACCGCTTCCTGAGCAGCCACCTGCTGGGGCGTGGCACGTACAAGGAGAAATACGTGTATATCTACCGGTGAGTGCAGATGGTGACCGGGGCGGTCTGGACACTTGGCCCGGTGTGCGGCGGCGCAGTAGCCCCAAGGGTGGCCCTCACCTCCGCATCACCCTTTTTCTCCTCAGTGGTTTTACCCTGGGGTCTTCTTGTCCTCTACCCCAGACAGCTTTAGTGCCCACGTGTCCCTCCAGCGGGTGGCCTTCCTTCTGCAAGTACAGAAGTGGGGCCCCCCGCCTCTCTCCTGTGGAAGCCACAGGGGCTCGGGGTGAGGCTGGCTCCCTCTTTGGGAGTGACTGGTTGCAGCTTCTGGGAAGAGGCTCACCAGGGGCCTGTCGTGGGTCCTGGGCAGACCCAGTTTCCAGAAACAGCCCTAAGTCCCTGGGAGGATAGCCTGGGGCGGGGGTCAGGATTGAGAGGGCAAGGGTGGCAGTCAGGGAAGGAGACCTGTTCCTATATATAGATGAAATTACATAATGTCTAGAATTCACTCCAAAATGATGGGGGAACAGAGACACGCCCATACAGTAGCACCGCTCATAACAATCTCAAAGTGGAAATGATCCGAGTGTCCGTCAGCTGATGAACAGATAAACAAAAGGCGGTCTCTCCACGTAGTAGGATATCATTCAGCCTAAGAAGGAAGGAAGTCTGAGCCAGGCTGCAGCCTGGATGAACCTGAAACATGTGCTGAGGGAAAGAACCAGACACAGAAGACTATGTATTATTGGATTCCGTTCACATGAAATGTCCGGCAGAGGCGATGTACAGAGACAAGACAGATCAGGGGCTGCCAGGGGCTGGCGGGGAGGGGAACGGGAACTGCTCATGGGCGAGGTTTCTTTGGGGTGATAAGAATGTTCTAAAATTGATTGTGGGGATGGTTGCACAACCTTGTGAATGTACTGAATGCCACTGTATCGTGCATTTTACACAGGTGAGTTTCACGATGTGCAAATTATATCTCAATCTAAAAGAAGTTCTAGAAAGAAAGGCTAGGCAGGCTGTGCTCACGTGAAATGGAGCTGCTGCTGGAGGGCTGCCCCCTGAGTGCCAGGTCTGATGTGAGCACTTGCAAACTGAAACCAGTGGTCCACCAGGTCACACAGGGCGCAGGTCCTGGATTCCTACGTGTACGACGATCAGAATGACCTCTTTGCCCGGGAGCCCTTTGTGTGCCGGTTCTCTTTGCCCAGCAAGGGTAGGTAGGGATGAAGGGTGGCCCCCTATGAGGGAGCAGGAATGGGGGTCTGGTGGGTTCTACGGGGCCCTGGGGGGACTGGGCAGAGGAGGGCCAGGAGTGGCTGGGAGCCCTCTGTCCCCGGGGCCTTGCAGTCCTTCCCAGCCTGGTGCTGGTCCCACTGCACACCACGCCGAAGGCCGTAGAGACGGAGCTCAACGCCCTGTACCACGTGTTTCTGGACGCCTCCCAGCGCTGGCAGAGCGAGGTAGGGCTGGGCCAATTGTATGGGAGGGAGGGGGACAGGACGGCCAGGTGGCCAGGCCCGACTGCTGCTTCCCTCTCCAGGACGTGATCCTGCTTGGGGACTTCAACGCTGACTGTGCTTCACTGACCAAAAAGCGCCTGGATGACCTAGTCCTTCGGACTCAGGCTGGCTTCCACTGGGCCATCCCTGATGGCGTGGACACCACGGTGCGGGCCAGCACCCACTGCACCTACGACCGCATAGTGCTACACGGGGAGCATCTGCAGAGCATGCTGCGCGGCGCAGCCGCCTTCGACTTCCCCCAGAGCCTCGGGCTCACCGAGGAGGAGGTAAAGGGGTGAGGCAGGAACGGGCTCGTGGAGAAGCCCCTAGGCCCCGAGACTGACGCTTTGTCGCGCTGCCCACCCCCAGGCCCTCAACATCAGCGATCACTACCCCGTGGAGGTGGAGCTCAGCTGCGCGGTGCACGGGGCCCAGACCCTCAGCCTGGCCGCTCTGTTACCGTCACTGCTGCTGCTCCTGTCCCCCCAGCTGGGCCTGGTGGCCTGAAGCCACCGCATGCCAGCTGCCCAGTTGCGAGGACTATGCCGTTTTGTGGACTCAACCCCCTCCCCGTTCTATCCTGCCCTGCCACTCCTCTATGCCCTGCCACTCCTCTATGTGCCTTTGCTTTGGCCTGTGCTTGGCATGAGAATGTGGAAGAGGAAGGCAGGAGCCCTGAGGCTGGAACCACGCCACTCTAAGCCCAGGTAGTGTCAGGAGTGAGGACAAAAGGCAGGCTCCAGGGCTGGGGTGGGGGAACGAAAATCCCCCATGCTGCAATGAAGATCCCACGTGTCACAACTAAGACCCCGATGCAGCCAAATAAATAAATATTTATTGCATGCCAAGACCATACACGCTGAGAACAGAAAGCTCGATTGCAGGGATATTACATGTGTAGCAGACATGGCAAAGGGTCATCTTTATCATACGTGGGACTCACATGAAGCAAGACCCGACTAGATACAGGGACGGAGCTAAACAGTACACACACACACACACACTCTCGGAGGCTGGTTACCAACCCTACAGGTGCACACAAAGCATCTGCATAAACCACTTATACAGAAGTCACCGTGCATGCGACCCCCCAGGGGAAAGGAATACAGGATACTACAGCCGCAGCAACAATGACCCCACTTAGTGTTCTCATTAAAGACGGCTAGCAGGACATCAGAGCCGTTTAAGTGCAAGTTATGTTTTTATGATTTAGAAGCATCAACTTTAGGTTAAAAGGTAGTTTTAAACTTTAGAAATGGCAGTCGCTAAGGATTACAAGATGCCAGAGGCCTCTCAGGGGCCGACTGCTGCACGCAGTCACAGCCAGACTGCAGCAAGGCTCTCCGGCTACTATGCCGGGCTCTGGAACAAATCCCTTTAGGGTCCTCTTCTCCTGGGCTCACAGCCCCAGGCCACCCCACCTAGCAGAGCTCTGGGACTCGGCTGCTCTTACAGCAGGGTGGCCCTGGCAGTTGGTGTCAGATAGCACACCAGGATCCCCTGGGCCAGAGGGCACTGCACACTATTTGCCCAAAGGTCTCTTGTCGCCAAGCCCTATCTCAGCCATAGGAGCTTGATATCAGGAGTAAAGGGCCCTGGGAGTGAGGCCCTGTAAGGGGTAGTGGGTTAGGCTTAGGATGGGGTGGGGTGACGAGACTTCTCAACTCTGTAAACGGGGAAATGTGGTTAGGCCCAGGACAAATGTTTACTCCAGGGGTAACTGGTGAAAATACAGCCAGAACCATGTCTGGTCTGCTTCCTTCCTCCCCATGTCCAACAATGTTCCTGTCCTGGTCTGGGACCCTGGGGAAGAGCTTCCACAGCTGCCCGAGACCCCTTTCCATCACCCAGGGTGGGTGCTTTGCTAAGGAAGTGCTCCATGCACATGCAGGGGGACTTGTGAACCTACTGCCTGGGATCTAAGGCAGGTCCAAGTGCTGGCCCTGCTAAGTGCCAACTGGCCAGCTTAGTGGTCAGCCTTTTTCTGAAGAGAAGAGAGAGCAACCCTAGGACTCCCAGAGGCTCCCCACCCCCCATGAATCCAGATGCAAAGACAGGAGAAGAAAGTAGAGTTTATTAGGGGCCACAGGTGGGGAGGGGGCAGCGCCAAGGCTCTCACGAGTGCAGGGCCCGCCATTTGTCCAGGGGGCCACGATTAGGGATGTACTTGACCCCACAGCCATCCGGAATGAGCCGCTTTTCTGCCACCATGTTTTCAAACTCATCTGCATTAAACTTAGTAAATCCCCACTTCTTGGAGATGTGGATCTAGAGAGAGACAGAAACAGCTGAGTCAGGAGGCCTGGGGACAGAAGCAGGGAAAGGTGAGACCAAGGCTGTAGCACTACATACCTTCTGGCGGCCAGGGAACTTGAACTTGGCCCTGCGGAGGGCCTCAATCACATGCTCCTTGTTCTGCAGCTTGGTGCGGATGGACATTATGACCTGGCCAATGTGGACCCTGGCCACTGTGCCCTGGGGCTTTCCAAAGGCACCACGCATACCTGTCTGGAGCCTAGATTGGGAACAGCATGCCAGTCATTGATGTCCACCGGAAAGGGCTGTCTCCAAGGTCCCTTAGGGCAACCCGTACAGGCAACAGGCCGCATACACTACCGAGGAGGCTGCTGTTTGCAGCCATTGCGCACCGGGCCCCCATGGGGAAAAGAGCACAGTCGGCTTAACTGGCTGCAGAGAACACAGAGAACCCTAAAACAGACTAGCTAGAATCCCTGCAAGGTGCTACTGGGCTCATCTGAAAGCCATCCAACCTGTGACCACGCCAGCAACCTGCCTGCCTGCAGCTCACGTCATTAGGCTCAAAGACGAGCTCCTCCAGCAGGAGCACCTCCCTCTACCTGTTTCCCAGAGCCATGGCGCCTTTTGTGTTTGTCTCTGGGACTGTCCACTTAAGTCCACTTGCTAGCCCTTTGGCCTGGCTTTGCTATGGGTGGTTGAATCTTTGTGAGGCCACCTCTTTGCCCTGACTGATGAAAAAAGTAAAGGCCAGGAGTCTCAGGACCCAGCTCACCTATCAGCTCCAGCACAGGACAACATCTTGTTGATGCGGATGACGTGGAAGGGGTGGAGCCGCACTCGGATGTGAAAACCATCTTTGCCGCAGCTTTTCACCATGTACTTGTTGGCACAAATACGGGCAGCCTCCAGGGCTATTGGGGCGGGGGAGGCAGCAGAGTGAGACAAAATGGCACAGAAGCACTTCCCATGGCTCTCTGGGAACACCTGCATTGGCTGGGGGAGTTTAGTAAAGAGGCTCACGATTGGCTGCTCGTGATTAATGACCTGATAATTCCAGTGCAGTGAGCTCTAGGTCTGCCCGGGGGCCCACATACAAGGGACCAGGAATGGTGAACAAGGAAACCTGCCTCACCTTCAGAGGAGAGCTGCTCATATTCATCCGACACCATGTGGCCACAGAGTGGGAACTCATCCACTTTTGCCTTCTTCCGCCCCAGGTCAAAGATGCGGATCTTAGCATCTAGAAGAAAACTCTGGTGAGTGTGTGTGTGCCATAGCCACCGGGTCAGTGCAGCCAAACCAGTTTGGGGGCTTTCCCACCACTTACCAGGGACACCTCGGCAGAAGCGAGACTTTGGGTATGGCTTGTTCTTGCAATACCGGTAACTGCGGGGAAGGGGAGGAACCCAAGTTAGCAGGGATTCACAAGTGAACTCCACAATAGGCACTTTGAGTTCTTCCTCAATCTACGACCAAAGGGGCGTTGGGAGAGGGGGAATGACATATGTCATCTCTAAGCTTGGTCTTCATTCCTAGAAATTGGTGCTAAAGCAAGATGTGGCCAGAAGTTAGGACACCAATGCTAGGAGACTATGAAAGTAAAAAAAAAAAAAACAAAAAAACCACCCTCTATGCCCTGTTGTGTTTTCAACTTCCTATAAGGCTAACATCCTGAAACGGACTTTCTCAATTTAAATACTGCGAAGAGTAACACACTTCATGCCATCCACCTAAAGTCCTTTGGGCACGTGGCATTAAGTCGGCCTCCAAGCCTCGTGATGGGCGCCCCCTGAAGGGCACACGAGGCGGCTGAACACGCTTTTCTGGGACTGCCCTTGCCGACCAAGGAGCCCACACGGCACGTCGCCTGGAAATAAAACGGGGATGGCACACAAAGGCCCTGAGGGCACCGAACCTAAAAAGCAAGCGACTTTTCAGCTCTGAAGGCGCGATGCAAGGCGGACGTCGCTTGTAGCCCTAAAATGGGGCTAACATATGCAGACCTGGGTCAACCGGCCACTCCAACGAAAAGGGGGAAGCGGTAAACACCAGCATGAATTTATAAAACCAAATGGTACAAACAAAGACCTAAAGCGACCTGCAAGTTCTTGGAGAATACGCGGGGTCCGTTCCCAGGACAGGAAAGCCGCACTAGGGAGACCCCACCCACGGCTGCTTTTAGCAGCCAAATGCAATTTTCCCCCCCTTTCCCAGCAGCGAAACAGGCACTCACCAGCGGGCGGGGCGGCGGCCCATGGCGACACCAAGATCTTCAGTGGCTGCAACAAAACATACAAGATCGGAAGAGCAGTCGAAGACAGGCCTTGAACTAGAGGAGAGAAATGGCAAGGGCACCGCACGAGCCACAACCGCCGACTACTCACCGCGCCGAAGGGAAAGAGACGCTCTTACGCCTGCGCAGGCCTTATATAGGCCGTCTATCTTCACGCGTAGGAACCATAGAGTCCGGGTGAGGGCGGATAGACACTCTGTCACACTTCCGGACCGTAGTCGCAGCGGTGCTCTGCGCCTGCGTGCGGGAGTGGCTGGGCACAAGCGCAGAGCGGGGAGGCGGCTAGGTCCCGTACCGCAGGCGGCCAGCTGGCGAATGGGGCTTCGCCACATCGGCGAGAGAAGCCGGCTTCCGGCTGGCCATTGTGGGCGTAGAACTCTTGCCCGAGGCTTTGCCGTAACTATGAAAGACGTATGTTCCTAGAGTTGAAAGAAGGAAAATGCCGAATGGGGCTTACGGCGGCCGCGCGCGTGTTCCTGGGCATGGCGGAGCCCGGGACAAGCCCTCTGTACCTTCCCCCTGCGCTCCAGAGCCCAGCAGGGAGGCGCCCTGCTGGAGGCTCTGCCCACGTTCATTTGTCGACCGGGAGGCGGAGCGAGAGGCCCGCCCTCGCCCCGCCTCCGCAGCCCCCGGGCCGTAACCGAAGAGTCCTGAGCCCTCTTGTTTTCGAGCTGTACGCCAAGTCCTCCTTTCCTGGAGACCCGGGGCGGGGCCTGCGTCGGCCCCAGGAGGTCTGTGCCCTCCCGCGAGAAAGGCCAAGAAAAAGCCGCCCCGCAAGATCCAGGGCTCAGGAGAGCCCGTGAACACCGTTGGGCCCGCCCTGACCCGGCAGAGAAAAGAGACGTTGTGCTCCCCAGGGTGACGTGGAGAAGGGGAAGAGGAAGGTGGCGACCCCACCCAGATGGCAAACGAGCACCGTCACTCCTTGTCCGGCTGGGCCCAGTCCTGGCCTCTGAGAGCTGCCTTGATCTGTACTCCTGGGAGCTTCCACACTCCCGGGGCCCAGAATGTGGCGCCCACCCCCACACACAGTTCTTTCCCCGCCCACTGAGTTCCAGCGCCTCCTGAGTGTGCCTATGAGATCTTCTAAGGTAAAGCACGGACCCTCCCCCCCCGCCCGCCCAAGAATACATCCAGAGAAGTGTCCAGAGCTAGTACCCATACCACCAGGGATCTAGGTATCCGCCAGAGGTGCCCACGCTTCTAGAGCTGGGGATAGCAAGAAGGTAACAAAGTCTTCCCCATGTCACTTGACAGGTGTGACACACCTGTTCTTCTCCAGGACGACCTTTCACTTTAGTGAATGGGTCCTTTAGGAAGGCTTGGGAAGATTTGCGCTGTGCACTTCCAGCAATGCTGCAACTAGGTCCTTCCCAGGGAACACAGCCTCCCCTTCCATCAGGGGGCTCTGGGTCTGGAAACTGGGTGAGAAGGTGTGACTCTCCGCGGGGGCAACTCAAGTCAGGTTTTTGCTCCCAGAACTAGAGGATTTAGGGTTATACGCATCAAGCAGTCCTGTAGCAGGCTGCCCAACTATTTCCTTCTTAGAGGCTCATTTTCTTTTCTTTCTTTTTTTTTTTTTTTTTTTGCGGTACGCGGGCCTCTCACTGCTGTGGCCTCTCCCGTTGCGGAGCACAGGCTCCGGACGCGCAGGCTCAGCGGCCATGGCTCACGGGCCCGGCCGCTCCGCGGCACGTGGGATCTTCCCAGGCCGGGGCACGAACCCGTGGCCCCTGCATCGGCAGGCGGACTCTCAACCACTGTGCCACCAGGGAAGCCCTAGAGGCTCATTTTCTGTGCCTTGCTCACCTGGCTCCAGCCCGTCATTCTTGCTTTTCCTGGAACGTGCCAGACTGTTCCTGGGGTCCTTAGTCCTTCCGCTCGTGTTCCTGCGCTAATGGCTCTCTCAGCACCTTGCTGAAAAGAGCTGCTTCTGGACCTATCCCTGGAACACAGTTGGGGGATGGAGTGTTCAGGCTGGATATGATGAATGTACTCTCAAATTCCTCTCTCCCTAAGCCTAGGGATTCTGTCCTGCACCTCCTGTCAGGGCATTTCTGGCATCAAAACCCATGAAATGCAGGTCAGTAGTAGGTCCAAGCCAAGCATGTGAGGTGCTAGACTACACACCAGCTGTATGTCCTAATACTTTTCTTATTTTAAAATTTATTTATTTATTTATTTTTGGCTGCATTGGGTCTTCGTTGCTGCGCGCGGGCTTTCTCTAGTTGCGGCGAGCGGGGGCTACTCTTCGTTGCGGTGTGCGGGCCTCTCATTGCAGTGGCTTCTCGTTGCCCAGCACGGGCTCTAGGCACGCGGGCTTCAGTAGTTGTGGCTCGTGGGCTCTAGAGCGCAGGCTCAGTAGTTGTGGCACGCGGGCTTCAGTAGTTGTGGCTCGTGGGCTCTAGAGCGCAGGCTCAGTAGTTGTGGCGCACGGGCTTAGTGGCTCCACGGCCTGTGGGATCTTCCCGAACCAGGGCTCGAACCCGTGTCCCCTGCATTGGCAGGCGGATTCTTAACCACTGCGCCACCAGGGAAGGGAAGCCCCTGTCCTAATACTCTTAATCTGGAACCTCTAGTAAATACGCTATCAGTTAATCCACCCCATCGAGTGGCCCACCTCACCTACTGAGTCGCACACCCTGAGAACCTACTACCACAAACGTTCAAATACAGTTCAGTTGGTAGATATCAGTGAAGTCTGGAAAATATTTTTTTAATATCCTTATGGAAAATATGTATTGACGCATGAGCTCTTTCCTCTAGGGTCAGGCTTTGGTCTGTCCCCCTGGATCATGCTGTGATTAGGCCCCAGTTATGGGTCTAATGGCAACAGGGTGTGGTGGCACAGGTGTGGAGGACAGAGGGTGTCCCCTTGCAAGGCATCTGCGCCAGGTGAGGTGATGACACAGTCCTCAAGGGAGAGAACAGCAGCCTGCCAGAGACGGGAGGGCAGGCTACTTCCACCCGCAAGGGAGGCTGCAGGGGACCGGGGGCTTCCCGACTGTCAGCCTCCACCGAGGGCAACCCGATGTCCCGATTCTAGGCTTCAGGGTCCCACTCCTCCAGCCAGTGCCGTAGCCTTCACACGAGAAACATGGAGGGGCTGGGAATTCAGGTGACCTTGGGATTCTGCAACCCGCACAATGATGCAGGTTTCGTTTGTGTTGGTCATGTTTGATTTCCAGTACCGTCAGCCCTGCAGGTTACAGGAGGAAGAGAATTTTTAGGGCTGCCATGGAAGTGCTCTGGCTGGCATACTGTGCCTTGAGCTGAGAGGTAAGGAATCGGACCTTGTCAGTTTTTTCTCCGTGCACTCCCGGGGACACTGTGGAGTCACCCCACACACAGCCTTGATCCCCAGCGTCCCCTCCACGACAGTTCAGGGCAGCAGCCGCTGCGGCTCCCCCGGGCACTTGCTGCACTGGCCCTTCATCCCAGTCAACCGCAGGGGAGAGCTTGATGAGTGGTGAGGCCCCCGCAGGTAATGGGTGCCTCGAGCCCCACTAGGTTACCCAGGGATCGGAGGGCTGGAGGAACAGAGATGGTACAGGAAGAAGCTGCCCCCCAGCCCCGGAGCCTGGGGAAAAGGGAGGGGGTTGAGGTCATCTGAAGCCTAGAAGGCAGGATAAGGGGCCTTGAAGAACAGAGGCTGGATCTCTGAGGAGGGGCTGCGGCAGTTTCTCAGGGAAGGAGAAAGCAGCAGCATCGCTAAGAGGGGGAACGGGACAGGAGGGGCAGGAGGCGATTTCCGAGGCACCACCGATCTTCCAGGGCACTGCTTCCTTCTTCGGTGGCATCCGATCTGTGGTTCGATTCATCTGTTGAGATTTTTATTTCAATGACTGTGGCTTTGTTTTTAATTCCTAAAGTTCTTTTTCTTCTTCAAATCGGCCTGGGCTTTTAAAATTAGTCTTACCTTTGTGATTCCTTCCTTGGTATCTTTGTTTTGTGTCTCGAGGCTGCTGAAGATTTGGGGAGTTGGAGTAGCCTTCTATCACAGTAATGCAAACGACTGGTAAATACCCATGAGAACTGCTCTGATCTCAGGAGAATCCAAAGGTAATGTCAGTCTGTGTTTCAAAGGCCGCCCCCCCCCCCCCGCCCCCGATTAAGCACAAGAGTAGAAGGTGTTTCTCTTTCTCACCCTCCTTCCTTTATGGGCTGGCCCAAGGCCAGGGCGGGGATAGTCACCAGGACTCACCTCTGAGGCCTTCAGGACAAGTTGATGTGCCACACCCACCACGCCCGGGAGCCTCCCTGCGAGGGAGCAATCCAGATGCAGCGCCTCCCCGCAAAAGGACGTCAGGCTTAGAGGCCAGTGTCCTTCATCCACACCTCGCCTCGGCCACCTGCTAGCTAGTGATTCAGAACAAGCTCCTCAACCCTTCTGCCACGTTGGCCTCATCTGCTCATCTGGAGAATGGGGATGACATGCTCCCAACTTCCCAGGGCCGCCGCGAGGGTGGAATGGACGAGTCCAGGCACGGAGCCGGCACTCGCAGCCCTCACTGAAAACTATATTATCTGGCCTCTGACAGGGATGCCCTGGGGACAGGACGTTGACAGGGCCAGTCGTCCGTCCGATGCTCCATGAGGGTGGGCGGTGTCTTCAATTTGAGCTGGCAGACCCGTCTTCCGCTGGGCCTCTGGGAGTCCCGAGGGGGAAGCCGGGGGTGAGGTGTCCCCTTCCAGGGAGCGACTGCTCTTCGGGGAGCCCAGCAGTACTACCACGATGGGGGGCACTGGGCATCGTCTCTCTCAGCCTGCGGTTCTCTGAAGCCCCTCTGTCCGCGGCAGGGGGGGGGGAGGCAGCCCCAGCTTGTGGATGATGGGGGCAGGGGCTCCTCTCCTGCTCACTCAGACCCATGCTGGGATGGACCCACTTCTTCGTACAGCCCTGTCCTTCCTTTTCACTGTGCAGGTGACCGTTCAAGAGCGCTGCTTTCAGGCGGATTTCAGTTCTGCTCTCTCACCTTCTGCGGCCCATTAACTCTGAGCCCCTCGGAAAGCCTGCCCGCAGCTCCTCTCCCAGGCCCAGCCTCGGCCCCAGCCACCCCACTGATTCCATTTGCGGTTTCCCCCATGGATCTCCCTCGCTCCCCTGCGGGCCACCTATGCACTTAAATAATATAGCTAAACTCTTCTCCTTACACATTTCCTTGTCTTCTCCCCAAGTGGACTGGCACCCTGGAGGGCAGGGGCTGGGTGTCTGAGAGGCACTGCCCCCAGTCCCGGTCTACATAACGTGGGGTCATGTGACAAACACCACCTCCCCCAATCTGCCGCCCCGCGCGCGCAAGCGCATACACACACACACACACACAGAGTGATCAGCCGGCAGGCCGATTGCCAGCCAGGGTCAATGAGGAATTTGCTGTGGAACTCAGAAATCCCGCCCGCCCCACCCCCCCGCAGTCACAACACTCTCCTCACACGAGGGAGGAGGCCTTTGTGCCCAAGACACATAACCCAGAAATCATCAACTGAGAGTTTAATAAATTTGCTCATATAAAATTGTATAGCTTCTCGGGCTTCCCTGGTGGCGCAGTGGTTGAGAGTCCGCCTGCCGATGCAGGGGACGCGGGTTCGTGCCCCGGTCCGGGAAGGTCCTACTTGCCGCGGAGCGGCTGGGCTCGTCAGCCATGGCCGCCGGGCCTGCCCGTCCGGAGCCTGTGCTCCACAACAGTGAGAGGCCCGCGTACCGCAAAAAATAAATTGTATAGCTTCTTGACAGCCCAAACCAGCCAGCCTAGTCTTTCAAGACAAGAGACAGACTGAGGGAAAATATTTACAACACATGGAACAAAGGACTAACAGCCCAAGTGTATGACAAGCAGGGTCTTTTGGGGAGGCAATTATGTGCTGTCCATTAAAACTGTAAATGTCCATAGGCTTTGACCTGGCAGGGCCACTTAGAGGTAATTATTCTAGGGTGACATTGACACATGTTCAGAGCAGGTAGCAAAAACAAAGAAAAAGGAGGAGAAGAAGAAGAAGAAGAAGGGAAAAGGGAAAAGTTCATCAGTTGGGGATTTGTTATGTAAATTATAGGGCGTGTACTCTATCAAGTACCGCGTGGCCAGAGAAGAAATGAGCTAGATGTTTCTGTACTGACATGGAAGAATTTCGAAGCTATATTATTGCTAGTTAAAAGAAAATCACAATTGTATGTACAGGGTTTGTGATTTTTAAAACTGTGTGAGTATAACTATGTTGGTGATTGCATACAAGAACATAGTTAGAAGTGAGAAACAGAACTGTTAACAGTCTTGCTTAAGATAATGTTCTGTAAAAACTTTCAATTATGTGCTTTAAATATATGCGGGTTGCTAACGTGTAAAATGGTCCAGCCACTGTGGAATGCAAATTGGCAGTTTCTTCCAAGGCTAAACTTCCACCTCCTTAGAACGCAGCAGTTGCACTGTTGGGCAGGCATGCCAAAGAAATGGAAACTTCTGACCACAGGAAAACCTGTACACGAATGTTCATAGCAGATTTATTTGTAGAAGCCTAAAGTGGGAATCGGCACCATGTCCCTCAGCGGGTGAAGGCCTGAACAAACTGTGGCTGATCCAACCACGGACGACAGCTGGCAATACAAAGGAAGAACTAACTATTGATACCTGCAACCGTTCCGATGGATGGATCTCAAGAGCAGTGTGTGAGTGAAAAAAAGCCCTGGGTGGCTCGCGGGATCCTAGCTCCGGCCCGGAGCAGGGATGGAACCCCCGCCCTTGGCGGTGAGAGCGGGGACTCCTAACCACTGGACCGCCAGGGAAGTCCTTATGTAATGTCTTCAAATGACAAAATTACAGAGCTGAGAATAGAACCCGGTTGCCATGGGTTGGGAGGAGGGAGGGGGCTGTGGCTACGAAAGGTCCACAGGAGGGGTCCTTGTGAGGGGACGGGCTGGATACTGATGGCAGTGGGGGTCACCTGAGCCCTACACACACACACACACACACACACACACACACACACACACACACGGGGATAAAACCCGGAGCAGCTCTCCGCTGGCACCAATGCCCTTTCCTGGTGTGCGGTCCCACCAGCTGTGCAACAGGCTGACGCTGGGGGAACTGCGGGAGGTGCTCCGGCCTCTTGGACGTTTCTCTGTAACTTCCTGTGAACTTAATTCCTTCCGAATACAAGTTCACACCAAAAGCACACAAGCAGGGCTTAGCGTGTACACATCGGACCACTCGCGCCACTCTGCACGGACAGTCCCTGCTCTCCCGGCAGGGACACCTAGCGGCCCGCAGCCGACCCGGTCGCCGGCTGAAGAAAAACCGCGGGGGGGGCAGAGCTGAGAGGGGCGCGCGGGGGCAGAGCTGAGAGGGGCGCGGGGGGGGGTCTGCTTGTTTTGATTGGGCAAAGGAGATGCCCGTCACACCAGAAGGGCCGGGTTTCCTGGGGGCGGGTCTCGTCACGAGTCGAGCTTGGTCATTGGCGGAGCCAGCTGGAAGGGGTGGGCAGGAAAGCGGTGCTCCGCGGCTTACGGTGGGCGAGCTGAGGGGAAGTGAGGAGACCCGCGTGGGGGCGGTCAGGGCGGGGCTCGACGCGCCGGGACAACGGCCCGGCCTTGTGGTCACCGCCCAGCTTCCCCGGACTCCGCCCCCCACCCCTGTGGGTCCTGGGCCTGGCCAGAGTCCCCGTTCCCCGAGTCACCGGGGCCTTTGGCTCCGCGATCCTGAGAGCTTGCACCCTCCCGCCACCCCGCCCCTTGCCTGGCCCACTGTGTTCCAGCGCCCCTGAGTGTGATTCGGACGGTTCCCTGTGAAGCACGGACCCGCCCCCCTCCACACACACGTGGTATCCAGGGAGAGGTGGGCAGAGCTGCGGCCGTGCCCAGAAACTTGGTGTCGGCCAGGGGGGTCTGTCCATGCTGCTGGAGGAGGGGACGGCACGAAGTAACAAAGTCTTCCCCATGTCACTGGACACGTGTGGCCTGCTGGGAAGGAATCCTGCCCAAGCACGCCTGTTCTCCAGGACAACCTGTGGGTGCCTGCCTGCCTGCCTCTCACCTGGGAGGTCAAGGTGAGCCCCGCAGAGAGAGAAAGCTCATGGCTTCTCTAGAAGAGGGTGCGATGAGGAACCGTCCATCCCGGTGCTGGTTCTCACGCTGAGAGGCGCGTAGGAACACCTGGAGGGCGCGTTCAACCCTGGGTTGCAGGGCCCCACCCCAGAGGCTCTGATCTGGCACACCTGGGGTGGGGCCTGCGAATTTGCTAGTCCAGCAATCCTGGGTGATGCTGCTGCTGGCCAGGGACCCCACTGTGAGAAGCACTGCTCTAGAGGGCTGAGACTCCTAGGTGTGTGCCCCCTGCCCTACCCCAGACTGGCTCCTCTGCAGGGTCCCCACGGGCCTGGGAAGCGCCAGGAGGATGCTGGCTCTCGCGAGATCTGGGGCTTCCCATTGAGCAGCCTTCACCCTTCCCCGCCTGAGGATGTGGTCCACAGCGCACCGCCCCCCCCCGCCCCCCCCCCCCCGGCACCCCGGCAGGATCAGGTGTCAGGTTTGTACACGTGCTCAGCAGTTCCCCGACTGGGGCTGATAACATCTGGACACTTAGGAGGGAGGGGCGGAGGCCTGGGCGTGGGGATGGGAAGAACTCTCTGATGAGGCAGAGGAAAAAGACCTGACCGCCGAGCTCAGAGGTGGGAAAGGAACACGGGCCCTGAGACCAAGAGTGTGGATTTGGGGGAGCGTGGAGGCCAGAAAGGGGGTTGTCTGCCCGGGAACTGCCCTGACAGTTGTCTGGTCTGTGGGCGTGGCCAGTCCTCTCCAGCCGCCGCCGCCGCCGCCTTTCCTGCCAAACGTTCCTCACCAAGAGGGTCTCCCAGCTCCTGGGTGATGCTGCCCAGACCTGCCCAACGCCCAGCGCCACCACCCACCGTTTGGGCCAGTCTTTGCGGTGGCTGGTCTTTGTTCGGCTCCAGGATCGCCCGCCTTCTAGTTGGAGGCGCAGAGCAAATGCAGTGCCAGTCACCAGGCACCATGTGTGCCCGGAACCAGCAGCTCTGGGACCCCAACACTCGAGCACGTTCTGGCTGTGGGATCAGATGGGGGGTAGCCTTTGGCTTGCACTTTCCGCGGTCCCCTCCTGCACCCCCTTTTCCTTGGCGTCGTTGAGCTTTCCTTGTTGACTGGTTCAAGCTCTCTATGCGTTAACGATACGAGCCCTGAGTCACGTCTTGCTACTATTTTTTTGCCCCACTTTGTCACTTGTGTCTTGACTTTGTGGTTTGCGGTTTGTGTTGGCCAGGCATACGATTTTAGTGCTTGTGTCATCAGACTTTCCAGGCTTCTCCTGATGGCTCCTGGGGCTTCTCGTCGGTTTGTTTGCTTCAGACTGACTTGGAGTGGTCTTCTCCATTTAAAATGATCGTGTATTACTTACCCATTGCTGCATAACAGATTACCCCAATCGTAGCACCTTAACACAGCCAACCGTCGTCATCTCCCGCGTGTGTGAAGGACAGGACTCTAGAAGGCTTGGCTGGGGGCTTCCGGCTTGGGGTCCATCACAGGCTGCAGTCGAGGCCTCCGCTGGGGCCACAGCCCCATGGTCTGCCTAGGGTGTGGGGATGGGCGGGGGCAGCTCTGCTTCCAAGATGGCTCGCGTGGCTGTGGCGGGGCCTCGGGCCTCCCCACCGGGCCTCTCCCTAGGGGTGCTCAGGGTGGGGCTCCGCCAGAGCCCACGACCTAGCACGGAGCAGCCCCGAGATCGAGCCTCAGTGTTTCTCTAAGAACTTCACCTCGAAGTGACACCCCCTCACCTCTGCTGTAATTTTATGGCTTACACGGGTCAACCCAGGAACAGCGGAGGAGGGGACGGTACCCGCTAGGGCGTAGCTTGTTCGCGTTCATGGCGGACGCGAAGGCTCAGAGGAGTGTCCTCGCTCCAGAATCTGTGTGCGGGACTCCTGGTCCGCACAGGCCCCTTGGGAATGCGTCCTTTGTCTGAGCGGGGGTGGCAGGTTCCAGCCCGGGACCCCGAGAAGCAGGGCCTGTGTTTGCAAGGGCACAGTGGGTTTTCACCTTTAAACAGTTGCAGACAAAACACACAAAAAGCCAGAGAAAGAGGGCCTTCCCTGGTGGTGCAGTGGTTAAGAATCCGCCTGCCCATGCAGGGAACACGGGTTCGAGCCCTGGTCCGGGAAGATCCCACGTGCCGCGCAGCAGCGAAACCCGTGCGCCACAGCTACTGAGCCCGTGAGCCTGAACTACTGAAGCCCGCGTACCTGAGCTCGTGTTCCGCAACGAGAGAAGCCACCGCGGTGAGAAGACCGCACACCGCAACTAGAGAAAGCCCGCGCGCAGCGACGAAGACCCACCACAGCCAAAAATAAATAAAATTTTAAAAACAGAAGTTAAAAAAAAAAAAAAGCCAGGGGAAAGAAAGAACATGTGACAGGACCCCAGCGTGGCCCACAGAGCCAGCGGTGCGTGCCCTCTGCCCAGGAGTTTGCAGCCCTGATGGGAGTCCTGGCTAGTTGCGCTGCCATGGGCGCGGGGGCCAGAAGCGCTTTCTCATCACAGCAGCCCATCCACTGCCAGGGCCATGCAAGTGCACACCCAGGCCTGGGCCCCAGTGCTCCCCGACCTCCAAGGTCCCCGCCCCCTCTCCTTCTCAGTGGGGTGGGGGCGGGGGCAGCTACCTTGCCTGAGGCTGGGGTGGCCTCTCTTGTGCCCATAGGTGCAGGCCCTCCTCTCCCAGCTCCCCTCCCCGCCCCGCCAGCCTCCCACCGTGTAGCTGGGAAGTGGGTAGGGGCAGGGAGCAGAGAAGGGTGGGCCCCATTGTGAGGGTGCAGGCTGGCGAGCCCCTGTCCTCAGTGACCATGCCAGGTAGCCCCGGGCTGGGCTGTGACGGCTCAGCAGTGGCAGGCGCCAGCCCGGGGTGGCAGGCGAGTGTCCCTTTGGTCCCAAGAAGGAGCTCCCACTGTGGCCAAGGGAGAGGTGCCCGCCGCATCCTTCTTGCCTGGGAGTCAGACGTGACTCCCTGATGACACGCTTGGTGGCTCTGAATTTGTCACGCAGGTTCTGTGGGTGGTGAGTGCCTTTCCTGTTGGCTCTCGCTGCTGGGCAACGCCGGGGCCCTTGGCGACAGCTCTCCGGCCCTGTCCGAGGCCGCCATGCACTTCTTGAACCCCAGGACCGTGGGTGTCGGGAGAGCCGGGCTCTCTGTCTCCGTCCCAGGAACAGAGGCTGAGGCCGAGGCCGTGCTTGCTGGGCCCGGCCTCGTGGCTGTGGTGGTGGCTGCCGGGGACACCCTCCGGCCGCGATGTGGGGCCGCGGGGTCCTGGGGCTCCGGGAGACTCTCGGGCCCGCTGCAGCCCCACACTCCTGGGCCATCTGACTGTCCCCCTAAGTAGAGCCATCTTCCAGTCCCTCAGCCCCGGGCAGAAGGCACGACAAGGCGGGCCCGGCTTCCCTGCGGTCTTCCCTCTGAGGCGGCCTGCCCACGGGGGCCCAGGGCACTGCGTGGGCGCTGGTCCTCCCTTGCCCGAGGGAGCTCTTCCTAGCGGCCTGCTCTGTGGATGGGCATAATCAGGGCAGCGGCCAGGCCCTGTCCCCACCCGGCCGCCACCCACCTGCAGTGCTCATCCTTGGCCCTCACCCTCTCCGCCCGCCCGAGGACCTGGGTGCCTCCCCCCCCCCGCTGAGTACCGGCGTCAGTACCTGGCCCGTCCTCAGTAGGTGCTCTGACCCCAGGGCAGTCCCCTGGCCCCGCCCATTGTTTAGCGCTTTCCTCAGTCCTGCTCCCCTGGCTGCGGCCTCGCTGGGCTTGTGGGGACCTTCCAGACACACACACACACTCCCATCACTGGCTTCATCGGGGTTCCTGGGGGGTGTGGAGGTGGCTGCCCTGGAGCACCCTGGCCCTGTGCCCTGGCGTTGGGTGAGGCCGCCCGTGCTGGGGGCCTGCACGGGAATCCCAAGGGTCTCCAGACTACTGTCTCCCTTGTTGAAGTGCTGGGGCTCCCTCACTGTCGGGTGGGCGGCAGTCCCATCCTGAGGGGCCGGTGCTCCCCTTTCCTCAGCCGGGTCCCTCCCATCCTCCTGGGGGAGCGGGCAGCACGGAGGGTCGGGCGCAGAGGTGTGGCCAGAGCAGGGGTGGAGGCTGGCCAGCCTCCAGGTGGGGTGTGGGTGGTCAGCTCCACCATCCCCCTGCCCTGCCCTGCCCTGCCCTGCCCGCAGCTGGACCTGCAGGATGGGGGGCTGCTCCCAACTGGGGTGACCAGCCACCCCGTCCCTAGACTTAGTAGGTGAGATGGGGCCAGCCTGGGGTAAGGCGTGTGGCCGGGACCTCGCCTCTGCTCCTGGCACCGGCTGGTGAGCGGGGCTCGGGCGTGGGCCTGGGGCCTGTTGGAGCTGTCTGCCCTGGGGGGAGGGGTAGAGTCTCCAGCGATGGCCACCCTGAACCTAGGGCAACTGGCCAGCCCCCGGGGTAGTAACAGTGGCACTTTCCTGTCCTTTAGACCCTCAGGGCCTGGGGTGGTCCATTGTCGTGGATCCACAGGCTGTGCCCCCCTTGGACTGTTCTCTTGGATGGACTGTCCTCTGCAGTGTGGGGACCAGCCCAGTAGCCACCATCTCTAGCTCCAGCACAGCGTGGGGGTCAAGGTAGGGGTGGACCTAGGTCTGCCCAACACTGTCTGCTACTTACCCTGGACCTGACAAGGGGGTGGAGGTCAAGGGTGGGAGGATCCTGAGCTAGGATTCCTGGCTCCATGCTCCTGCCCCACCCACAGGGCCCTCCTTTCTGTGCTCCACTAGGGATGCGGCTCAGACCTCTGGCAGCAGCCACGCATCCAGGTCCATTGCAACCAGCTCCATTGCATCATCCAGGCTCCTCCCTGCCTGGCAGGACCACCACCACCACCATTCCCTCCCCCCTCTGCTGGCACCTACACAGCAGGGGAGTCACTGTCCCCTTAACCTTGGGCAGCTGCTGCCCCCTGCTGTGTTCCCAGCACCACTGGAGCCCTTGGTGGGGGAAGGGAGGATGGCCTAAGCCCTGGGGAATGGAAGTCCTCAGTTGCCCTGTGATGGAACTCCAGAGCCCTCGGGGGACTTTTAGGCAGCTGGGCCCCTCAGAGCCCTCGCGGGAGGTAGTCTCAGAGCCCTGGGAAGTGGGGCCAAGCCTGAAGGGGAGTGCTGGGGGCGGTCCAGAGCCCTTGGGAGCTACAACTCTTTGGGAGGGGGGCGTCTAAGAGCCCTGGGGCAGGAAGCTTGAAGCCACTCAGGAGCCTGCAGAAACCCTCCCTCTGCTGCATGGTGATCAATGGATGTGGTTGCCCTTGGGGAATGATGAATGAGAACAGGGAGACTATGTCACCTGGGTGGAGACTCTTTCCTCTCTTCTCTCAGACACCACAGTGGTTGCCAAGCACACCTAGCCTCCCCCTCTTTCCTGGAACAGATCAAGGACCTGAGGCCTGGAGAGGATCATTCCACCCGGAGGCCACGCCATCTCTCCCCCCTTCCTTGGGAGGGCCCAAGCCCAGCTCCCCTTGCTCCCATGCTGTCCCCCTCCGCCCCAGCTACTCCACAGGGTATCAGCGAGTCAACCTTACCACGTCCCTAGGCTCCACTTGCCTCTCCGCCAAGACCTGGTGGGGCTCCGGCTGAACAGCAGTGCCAGGTAGTGAGAGCCTGTGGGGGAGCTGTATTCACAGGCTCGGTCCCGCTTCCCAACATACTTGATGTGGGACCCGTTGCTGAAGCAAGATGTCTCAGCATGCCACCCTGGAGTTCTGGTGCACTGGCAACCTGACTACCTCTTCTGTACCCCCACCCCCATTCAGGCTCATTGATCTGACCATCAGGCCTTATTGTCACCAATGAGAAGGCAGCACCCCCTGCCCATGCCCACCACCCACCATGAAGCAAACAAGTCTCAGCTCTTGCACTGGGACGGCAAGGAGCAGAAGCTGGAGACCTGGGGAGTCCATGCCACAGTTGGCTGGGTGCTGGGGGAGCCAGGTGGGAGGGGCTTGCAGCAAACAAAGGAGGCTGAGCCTGTGGGAGGGGTAAGAAAATTAGAAGCAATTTTTTCATCCTTTTTTGTATATATTTTAAAATATTTTTAAAATATATATATATTTTGGCTGCGTCAGGTCTTAGTTGCGGTACAGATCTTTAACTGTGATGTTCGGGCTCTTCATTGCGGCGTGCGGGTTTTTCTCTCTCTAGTTGTGGCGTGGGCTCCAGGGTGCGTGGGCTGTCTCGTTGAGGCGCATAAGCTCAGTAGCTGTGGCACGCGGGCTTAGTTGTCCCACAACATGTGGGATCTTAGTTCCCCCAGCAGGGATGGAACCCGTGTCCCCTGCGTTGAAAGGTGGATTTTTAAAAAATAAATTTATTTATTTTTGGCTGTGTTGGGTCTTCGTTGCTGCATGTGGGCTTTCTCTAGTTGTGGCGAGTGGGGGCTACTCTTTTGTTGCGGTGCGCGGGCTTCTCATTGCAGTGGCTTCTCTTGTTGTGGAGCATGGGCTCTAGGCACACCGGCTCAGTAGTTGTGGCTCGCAGGCTCTAGAGCGCAGGCTCAGTAGTTGTGGTGCATGGGCTTAGTTGCTCCACGGCATATGGGATCTTCCTGGACCAGGAATCGAACCCGTGTCCCCTGCATTGGCAGGCGGATTCTTAACCACTGCGCCACCAGGGAAGTCCCAGAAGGTGTACTCTTCACCACTGGACCACCAGGGAAGTCCCATCATTCTTTTTTGTTTATTTTAATGCACAAAAAAGTATGTATTATTATTTTTTTTGCGGTACGCGGGCCTCTCACTGCTGTGGCCTCTCCCGTTGCGGAGCACAGGCTCCGGACGCGCAGGCTCAGCGGCCATGGCTCACGGGCCCAGCCGCTCCGCGGCATGTGGAATCTTCCCGGACCGGGGCACGAACCCGCATCCCCTGCATCGGCAGGCGGACTCTCAACCACTGCGCCACCAGGGAAGCCCTGTGTTATTTTTAAGAAAACACCCGCCCAAGAAAAAAAAATGGGGAGACTAGGATGCATCAAAAAGAAATGTCCAGGAGCTTCGGTAGGATGGTTCCAGTCCCAGCCCTGACCAAAGCTCACCATGCAGCCGTAGACAGCCAAGAGGCCCCGAAAGGCTCAGGAGCCCATGGTGTACATGCAGGTGAGAGGCCAGGCTCTGCCAAGTCCTGCCACCTGTAGCAAGGAGCCGGTCAGAGGTGAGAGGGACTGATGCTAGGCCCCCACACAACGAGGTAGCCCTTGTGGTGCCTCTGATTCCCGCCTGTTTACACGGAGCCAGCCTCTCCACGCTTTACTGCCCTCTACTGGCAGTGCAGAGCCAGGACGCACGGCCTCTTGTGGCAGTCTACCCTAGGTTTCCTTCTCTGAAAATTATGAAATACCCACAGCAGAAAACCTGGCAATAAGAAGGAATATAGCCAGGTGAGGAACTGGTTTACCGAAAGGTGATGGAGCATTCCAGAGTACTAAGAGCCTTCTCCTGTAGCATTAAACAATCAGCTTTCCAGCAGAAATGGCTCACCAAGCAGATGCCTCGTTTCCTCTTCATCTCCCCACCCTTGGACACCAAGATTGGCCTCTGCTGGAAAGTTAAACACCCATAACTGACATCGTGCAAGCAGCCTCGCCTGCATTTCCAAGTGGGTTCTCCGTGTGACAGTTATTTTTATGAGTAGTTACAAGAGCTTTGGGTAACGAGTCAGGGAGTGGACCCCAAAAGCAAAGCACAAATATGTCCATGGGTAGCATGTGATCCCTACCCCAAGCGCAAAGGAAGAAAAGAAGAACCAACAACGCCAGATGGCAATTCTGGAGGCCCAAGGCCTGGAGGGCCTTAGCAGGGGGCAGCCCACCCCCTCCCCACATTAAAGGGAAGAGCCCACACGTTAAAAATAAACGGTCTTTTTATTGTCCACGAAAACAAAGTCAGGGTGTCCTTTGGTCAATCCCCCGCAATGAGGTGACAATGAACAGGAGGCATGCAATGATGACACCCATGTTCTCCTCTCCAGGAGAAGGCTCTTGCCCTCCTAGGCCCTAAGGGTCAGAGGCAAGTAGGGCCAGGAGGCTCCAGAGGAACACCTGTCCAGGCCCACCATGCTGCAGAGGCCCAGGCCTGCTGCCTCCCCGACAGGACAAGGCAGGGGAAGCAAACACTGCCCCTGTCCCAGTACCCCCAAGCTAGAACACGCAGAAAAGCCCCAACCCCCCTCCCCCAGAAAACACTGCTAAGGCAGTCAGCCAGGACTTCCAAGAGCAGCTGGCCCCAAGCCACAAGGCCAGAGCGTTAGGGCTCCGCCCGGAAGGGGTTGCTATCCTAGGCCTGCATGCAGTGGTAAACAAAAACCAGGAAGGCAGCAAAGATGAGAAACAGGAGCATCTGGCCCCAGAGCGGGACCTGGTGGTCCTGGCCCAGAGCAGCCCCAGGGGCCCGCTTTTCTGGCCGGATGGCACGGCGGGCGAGCCACGAAGGAGGAGATGAAGGCGAGGACACGGCAGAGGTGGAGGAGGAGGTGGGGTAATAGGACAGGCCCAGGGAGCTTCTGGAGACGTTGGAAACAGGGCGGTAGTGTGCGATGCTCTGGTAGGCACTGTCCCGGCCATACACGGGGCGTTCCCTGAGGCAAAGAGGGGAGCAGATAGGCCGGGAAGGCCTGCGCCCAGAATCAGCCCCAGTCCCTGGCCCTCCCTACTACTCACCTATCCTTGCCCTCCTCTTCAGAAGAGAAAAGATTGTCATCGTGAACCTATAGAAGTGAATCAGGGTAAGGATACTGGCTGGCAGGGGCAGCGTGGCCCCGTCATGCCCCTCAGCTTCCCTGCCAGCCTACTCTGAACACTGCTTCAAGGCCTGGGCCTCGCCACCCTCCAGCACCCTTCTTGGTTCCCGGCCTTATGTCCGTGGGGCCTTGCCACTTGCTAAGTGACTGTGCCAGCTGCCTACACCCTACTTTCTGCCCCAGGATTCTCAGAGAGAGCTCAAACCTAGGTCCCAGGCAAGGGTGCAGGGCACGTACCGGGCACTCTAGTCAAGCAGTTCTGACAGCCCCCCACAGAAAGGCCCTGACCTGGCAGGTGTCTGCTGACCCCACCTCTCCCTGGAGGCTCTCGGAGCCACCATTTGCACCCAGTGGCCCCCCTGATTTATCCAAACCCCACAATCACCCCCTCAGGTTGTACCCACGTACAGGGTGCCCAACAGCCAGCTCACCTGGTGGTGAAAGGTGTCAGCATCTGAGAGTGAAGCCGAGGGCTGGCGGAAGCCCTTGGATGTGCCCACAGACTCAGGCTCCCCGTAAGTCCTGGTGGTCAAGTAACTCTCCTCACAGTAGTCATAATTATAGCCTTGGGAAGGGGGGCAGCGGGGAAGAGGGAGCAACGGTGTCCCCACCTGGCCAGATGGCCCTAATCTGAATCCCACTTGGGGGCCTGTGACTCGGTTTCTCCCCTCCAGGACTACTGCAGGACGGTGGGGGTTGAGATCTCAGGTTCTCCCTGACACCGGAACGAAGGTGTCTGGGTGCCCACCCCACCCCTGCCTTACCCTTGCTCTGGTAAAGTAAGGCGTCCTCTTTCTTGGGCAGATCGTACATATCCGAGTCCACGGACGCTGAATCTAAGTCTGAACGGGGGGGGGGGGCCAGGGCCGTTTGCCTCCAAGGTTCACCTCCCCTTTCCCCTGTGCCCCTCCCGGCCAGCGCCCCTGCCACCCCCTCGCGACCCCTTCCTCCCAAACCCTGTCCCCGAGGGCGGCCAGGTGGAGCCGTGGGGCGGGGGCCTCACCCGAGAACCGACAGGAGAAAGAGGATGCGGACGAGTTAGGGGGCGAGAGCCTCCGCCTCTGGGTCTCATACTCGAAGATTTTCTTTTCGTAGAGCTTGCGAGTGGAACCTGGCCAGACAAGGGGCACAGGGCGGTCAGGGCGCGGGCCGCGAGACCGGGGGCGGCGCGGAGAGGGGTTAAGGAAAGGGGCGCGGGGCGAAGCGCGGGGAGGGGCCGGCCGCCGCCGCATACCCACGACGGGCCCGTGCGGGATGTTGTACTGGCGCAGCACGGCAGCCAGCTCGGTGTCCGACAGGACCGCGTAGTCGTCCATGGCGGGCAGCAGGCGGCAGAGGCCTGGGGGTGGCCCGGGCCTGGTGATACGGGCCGAGCTACGACCGCCTCAGAGCGCGACAGGAGCAGCGCGAGCGCCTCGGGAGCGGCTACGCCCGCGTCACGCCTGCGTCACAATCGCGTCCAACCGCGGCCCCTGCGGGCCGCGCGCGCTGTGCGGGGCGGAGCCAGGACGCGGGGAGCCCCCGGCGCAGAGCGGTCGGGCCCTGGGAATGGGCGGGGCGGGGCTGACGAGCCCCGACGTCACAGACTGACGGGATTGGCTAGAGGCGAAAGAGGGATGTAGGGCGCGCTAGAGCCGAAGAGCCGAGGACCGGTCGGGCCGTGGGAGAGGGTGGGGCTGTGCGTCCGGGAGGGGGGCGGGGCCTGCGAGCCCAGAGACGTCACACGCTGGCGAGTTTGGGCAAGACGGGAACGAGGGGCGGGGCCTGCGCGCCAGGGGGACGAGCTTAGACCCGCCGGGACCTGGGAGCGGGGCGGGGTCGGCGAGCCAAGACGTCACTCGCTGGCCTGTTCCGGCCCGAAGCGAAGAGGGGCGGGGCCTGTGGCCATGGAACCGGCAGAAACCGGCCAGGACGTGAAAGTGGGGCGGGGCCGCGCGCTGGTTGGGGCTCGCCCTCCCTGAGTCCCGTGGATTCAGCCCGGTCCCCGCAGCCCCCCTGCTGTCCACCCTCAGCTGAGCTCCAGCGCTTGGGGTTCCCCGGCCGCGCCCCAGCCGGACGCCCCGACAACAGCAGCAGCGGGAAGGGCCCTGATCTGAAGGGCGAGACCTTGGAGAGCGTGGGTCTGGGCCCGGACCCTAGGCCGCCCCCCCAGACCACCAGGCCCCCTGCCCCAGCCCGCCTTCCCGCTCTGCAGGGTTTGGCCTGCGCACCTGCGCCCCGCCGGTCCCCACCGCCTCCCTCCCTCCCCGCTCCACCCGGGAGGAAATGGGGCACTGGGCCAGGAGGCCATCGGCACTCCAGGAGCCAGCAGCCTTGGAAGGGACCCGAGCGTGCCGATGCGCACTGGCACAGGGCGCGGTGTGATGCATGCAGAGACAGCGAGTGCCCGCCTCACCCACCAGCTGTCCACCTGGGGTGGGAGGGGCTTCCTCTCCTGTCGGAATGGTCCCTGAGCCCAGTGTGACCAGCAGCCAGGCAGCGGCGGGGCGCGGGGGTGGGGGCTTCCAGACTCAGAGGGACCTGCTCCGGGGTTCCAGTAAGACTTGGTGGGCTCTGAGCACCTGGGTCTCGGTGGGCTTCAGGGCCGTGGTAGTGCAGAGCGGGCCCCCAGGACAGGGGGGCCAGGGGACCGAAGGGGGCAAACCACGGAAGGCTGCCAAGGCCTGCTGGGGAGCGGGGACTGTCACTAGGAGTTGGTGAGGGGCTTGGTCAGTAAAGAGCTGCCCTGTGGAATTTGGGAAGGAGATGACAGTCACGTTCTAAACAAAGGCAGCTGATGGAGTGTGGGGGAACTGAAGTGCTTCTCCCAGAACTGGGAGCCTGGGGAGGAGGTTCTCATAGATGACGGCTGGTACCTGGGAGAAGACCAGGCAGGAAGGCTGGCCCAGCTGGCGAGGGTCACAGACCAGTTCTGCATGGAGGTTCGCTCATGGGGTGGAGAGAAGATAGGGCCCTGGTTTGATCACACACAAAGACGCTCAGAAAAGTTGCTGTAGGCTGGGTTTTAGAGTAAAGATGAGGCCTGCTCTGTCTCCCAAAATATGAGGGCCCCAGACATGCATGGCAGTACAAGGGGGCAGAGCCCAGGGCAGGGCAGGGTCTTGCTGCTTATCTCAGAGCAGGGAGGGAGATGGCGTTTGGGCTCTGGGCCGCTCAGAGTTGGCCTCCTGGAATTTGCAGTTTTGGCAAGATCAGATTCCCCAGTACCTCTCCAAGCCTTCTGCAGTGCTGGCCCCTGTCCCAGAGGCTGTCCTCCCCATGCCACCCCTCCCCATACAGACCCAAGCTGTTTCCTTATGAGGTCAAGGAATTCTAAGTTTGCCTTCTCCTCTAGGAACAACCCCTCCCCCGGCACCTGCCTTGGCCCTCTGCCTTTTATTTCCCTCTCCCCCAGTTGCCCCGCTATGTGGTCCCACCATGGATGGCACCAGGAGTCTGACTTGTGATGGTCCCCTGCACACAAGCCCACCTGGAGCCCAAGTCCAGCCCCATTTGCAGGCAGACCCATCCCAGACCACCAGAAACCAGGCGAGCCCTTGACCGTCAGAGCTGAGAGGCCCTCGGCACCACCCCTGTCACATAGAGGAGGAATTGGGGACCCAGAGAAGGAGGAGACTTGCGCAAGGGCCCCGAGTGCAATTCATTCATGGATGTTCCCCCAGCCAATACCTAGCACTCGAGGTCCTAACCTGGACAGTGTGGCCCAGCGGGGTTTCTGAGTCAGCAGAGGAGCTGTTAGGGGAAATCTGGGGCCTTGAGGGGAGTCTTGCTGGGAAGAGTGGGCTTGGAAGCCACCGATTCCAAGTCAAGAACAAGAAGACAGTTTCTCCTTTGAGAATGGGGAATGGATTCTAAGCAGTATATTATATAACTTGTAATCCCAGCAACATCAAAAATTATAAGGAAAAGTAATATCAACATGAATACATTTCTCAACAGTCATGTCCAAGGAGACTATTATTTATTGAGCTATTAATGTTTTCTTTAAGATGAGAACCTTAAGGGGACTTCCCTGGTGGTGCAGTGGTTAAGACTCTGCACTCCCAATGCAGGGGGCCCGGTTTCGATCTAGATCCCACATGCATGCCACAACTAAGGAGCCTGCCTGCTGCAACTAAGACCCGGTGCAACCAAATAAATAAAGTGTTACCAAATAAATATTTTTTAAAAAAGATCAGAACCATAATACTTTGGTACAATACAAAACTTAGTTTTTCTCTTCAAGGATGTGAAACATCCTATGGGTTTTTCCTGGCAATCAAATACTTTAAAACATTGCTCAGATAGTAACAAAAGTCGTAAGATGGTGATTATTGTGAAAATTAACATGTGGAAGATTGTTACAGCCAATATACAGCAGGGAATGGTTAGCTGACCAAAAGCCTCTCAATTAACACCTTGTGTTCCAGCCCTAGAACACATCTGTCCACCTTGGGACTGTTGGCACGGCTAGCTGGAGAGTCAGCTTGCCTTGGCAGTGGGAATGGAGCTGGTTCTAGTGCTTTTCAGGAACCTTCAACACAAGGAGAAAAAGTGTTTATTACGGTCTTTACCAGGGAAGAGCTGGTGCTGTACAAACCGTTCCCCCAGACCTGGAAGAAGTAGAGACCCCGAGATGTGTGTGTCTCAGGGGTGTGGGGGGAGGGGAGGGAGATAGTAGTGTAAAGAGAACATTAAAATGAAGGTGTCTCCTTCCTGCTACCCCACCTATTGTACCCCTGGCTCCGACTGCAATGCCTGTGGTAGGTGGGTTTCCCTCCTTGAAGGACAGCCTTGGCCATGAGCTCCAACACAGCCACCTCATGGATCTAAACTCAGGCCACTCATCGATCAAGTGAGGATAACCCAGTGCTGTGGGGACGGGGTCCCAGTAGATGGAGCAGGGAGACACAAAGGCCGAGGTACTGCAAGGAGATCCCACCATGGGTCAAGGTGGAAAGGTCATTGCCAGCAGAGCCAGCATTTTAGCAGGTGTGACCAAACTTCTTCCTCCCTTCCTACCCCTTCCTTCCTTCTCCCTTTTTCCCTTCCTCCCTTCCTTCTTTTCTTTTTGTTTTTAAAGGTATTTTAAAATTTTTATTTATTTATTTTTGGCCACGGTGGGTCTTCGTTGCTGTGCACAGGCTTTCTCTAGTTGCAGGGAGCGGGGGCTACTCTTCGTTGCGGTGCGCGGGCTTCTCACTGCGGTGGCTTCTCCTGTTGCAGAGCACGGGCTCTAGGCACGCGGGCTTCAGTAGTTGTGGCACGCGGGCTCAGTAGTTGTGGCTCACGGGCTCAGTAGTTGTGGCTCATGGGCTCAGTAGTTGTGGCTCACGGGCTCTAGAGCACAGGCTCAGTAGCTGTGGCGCACGGGCTTAGTTGCTCCATGGCACGTGGGATCTTCCCGAACCAGGGCTCGAACCCGTGTCCCCTGCATTGGCAGGTGGATTCTTAACCACTGCACCACCAGGGAAGCCCCCTTCCTTCTTTTCTTTCTCTCTTTTTATGAAGTGGAATAGAATAGGAAATAGAGTGTTTTCAGGTAGTAAGGGAAGGTTTCATTTGGTGGAACGTTTGTTTCAGTTATTTGTGTCGATCTGTGTGTGCATGAAGGTACTGGCTCAGGATGTAAAATGTAGTTCTTATCGGGGGTTGTGGGCAAAATATTAAGACACTGCTTTATGTGGCCTTCACCAAGGAAGTAACATTTGAGCTGAATATGAAGCTACCAGGCAATGGGCACGTAGAAGAGGAAGAGGGAGCCTGGCAGAGCCGGGGCATGGCTGTGCCCACCCGGTTCACAGACACTTGGCCCCTCGGTGGCACCCCACCGTACACGCCCAGAGCTCAGCCCTGCGCCTAATCATGCTCCTGAGAATCCCGAACATTTCTCCTGCTCGCTCCCAGGCCAGGCCTGGCACCCATCAGGGGCCAAATCAGTGGCAGCCAGGACGCTGGCTCATCACGGGGCTCGGGTCCCTGCCCCAGTGCGGACTTCCGGGCGGTAGGCGCTCAGTGAGCACCTGCAAGGGCCTGTCACCCCCCACCCCCAAGGCAGAATCAGACTTGTCTGGACAGCCCAGGCTCGGGGCAAAGGCGGGGGGCCGTGACTGTGGGCGGCTCCCTGGAGGAGGTGGCTTTTGCTGCTGGGCTGAGACGCAGGCCCTGCGACCCCTTGGGCGCGCCCCTCCCCTCGCTGGACGGTGAGCTCATCGGGGGTGGGGGGGCGTCGCCGGCGGCCCGGGCGCCTGAGCTCACGGCGCGCCCCCGCGGCGCCCCGCCACCCCCGCTCCTGGGCGATTTTACCAATTAAGGCTTTCTCGCCGGGCCGGGCCGGGCGCGGGGCGGGGGTGCGGCAAACAAGAAGGCGAGCGGCGGCGGCCCATTCGCGTGGAGGCGCGCGGCGCGCAGCGGACGCCAGCGGAGCCCCGAGGCGCTCGGCGCGGGCTCTAGGACCGGCCAGGCGCCACCCCGCGGTCGCCGGCCGCCCGCAGGGACAGCAGGTGAGGCCTCCGAGGCGGGCACCGAGTGGAACGGTCACCGAGCTGCTCGCGGAGCGGGAGCCCAGGGCCAGGTGCAGCCGGGTGCGTGAGCGCAGCCGCCTTCCCGGGTTTCCCCGGGAACCTATGTGTGTGCCCAGGAGTGTGGGAGCCGAAAGCCACGGGGGTCCCTGAGAGAGAAGGTGTCTGAGAGTTTGGCAGGATATGGGCTCTCGTGGGTGCCCGTGAGCGGGTCACTGCATGACTGTCCAGGAAGGCAAGGCCCTGAAAGCAGGACATTGTGTGGGCTGAGCGCGAGTGACCACCTGGAAGGACACTTCGCAGCCAGTATGCCCCCTGGGAGGGCGACAGTGGGTACCTGTGACACCAGTCCTCTGGGCACCAACTGCCTTGGGTACATAGGGGCTGGCTCCTGGGCTGCTGTGCTCCACGGGGACCCGGGTGGGAGGGTGGCCAGGCCAGATTCTCAGGCTGCGCCCTGTCCCAGGTTGGCTCTGAGCTAGATGTTCACACCAGCCAGGATGTGAGCGGCAGGGTCCCCAGATTCCCATGCCACCTGGTCCGGGAGCAGCAGGTGAAGTCCGCTGACAGACCCACCTGTGTGTGCTCCAGGCCGCTCTGTCGAAGTGGGAGCTCAGGACTTGAGTGCTGTCACGTGCTGCACCTGGACTTGCCTGAGCAGCCCCTCCTGCCACTCTTCGGCTTTCTTCATCAGCCGAAGCACCCCTGTGGGAGGGCCTGGCCTGGGGTCTGAGGGCAGGAGTGGGGTGGGAGGCGGGGTGTGTCTAACATCCAAGAATCTACTCCAAATAAGGGAAAATATGAAAGAGCTGGATTTTGGCTTCCAAGGGCTGCCCGATCTGGGGGCTTTGGGATGGGGCGCCACCTGGTGGTGATACTATGTCCCCTAGGGACAAGAACCCTCTACATCCCCATCACTTATTGCCCCCAAATAGGGAAAGCCTAGGGCTGGAAGCCAGGGCACCCAGCTTCTGTGCCCCTTTCTGCTGGAGCTGGCTTCTGGTCGCTTACTCTGACTCAGTTTCCCTGCTCCCTGGAGATTAAGGAATGAACACAGATGACCCAATTGGGTGGCAGTTATGGACTGAAAATCAATTCTTGGTGTAATTCTGTCCTTGGGAACTTGCTTTCCAGTGGGGCAGGGGAATCAGAAGAACAACTCTCACCTCCTCTTGAATGGGGCCTGGTAGGGAGGGGTCCACACGGGTCCCCCTCTACAGCTCTCTCTCCCACCTCCATCCCAGTTCCCAGACACCGCAGTGTGGAGTTTTGTGCACATGTGTCTGAAAGTGGTCAGGAGTGGACAGTGCACAGGAGGTGAGCCTCAGACTGAAAAACATCATTTAGACCCCATGCCACCACCACTGGTGAGGAAAAACCAGTGGGGGGACAGGCAGCCCCCAAGCGAGCATGCTGGAGGGCAAGGGAGATGCCGGTGGGGACTGCAGCCCCACTGCGGGTGATGCAGACACCAGGGCTGTGCAAGAGTCAACCTTATTTGGGCATGACGTGCTGGCTGACCCAGGGCCTCCTCTCCCACTGGTCTTTAGCAGATAACTTAATTACTGCTAGTCTGCGGGTCAATCTAAGAATCAAGCACGAGGGACAGAGACATGCCTTTCTGGAAAAAAGATGTAAAGAAGGGAACATCCTGGAGAGGGGAGGTACACAGGACTGGGGGAAGTGAGTCCACTCTGGTGACAAAGCCATGAGTAGGCTGGCTTCTCTTCACTGAAGAGGGTGGCAGTGAATGTCCCAACAGGCCTCTTGCCCCTGTGCCTTTGCCGGTCAATGTCTCCCCACAGTGACCTCCCACGGTCTCCAGTTATCTACCAGAAAATTAATTTTGAGCAAATAGCTCCCCATTGCCCTGGAGACACCATCCCGGCTCCCCAGCAGGCCTTGGCAGCCTTCCGTGGTTTGCCCCCTTCGGTCCCCTGGCCCCCCTGTCCTGGGGGCCCGCTCTGCACTACCACGGCCCTGAAGCCCACCGAGACCCAGGTGCTCAGAGCCCACCAAGTCTTACTGGAACCCCGGAGCAGGTTCCCCGCCGCTGCCTGGCTGCTGGTCACACTGGGCTCAGGGGCCATTCCGACAGGAGGGGAAGCCCCTCCCGCCCCAGGTGGACAGCTGGTGGGTGAGGCGGGCACTCGCTGTCTCTGCATGCATCACACCGCGCCCTGTGCCAGTGCGCAACGGCACGCCCGGGCCCCTTCCAAGGCTGCTGGCTCCAGGAGTGCCGGTGGCCTCCTGGCCCAGTGCCCTATTTCCTCCCGGGTGGAGCGGGGAGGGAGGGAGGCGGTGGGGACCGGCGGGGCGCAGGTGCGCAGGCCAAACCCTGCAGAGCGGGAAGGCGGGCTGGGGCAGGGGGTCTGAGGGGGGCGGCCTAGGGTTCGGGCGCTACGGGCTTCCTTGGCTTGGCGCACGCGCGCAAAGCGCTGCCAGCAGCGCCTGGCCCAGACCTGCGCTCTCCAAGGGCTCGCCCTTCAGATCGGGCCCCTTCCCGCTGCTGCTGCTGCTGCCGCCGGGGCCGCCGGCTGGGGCGCGTCCAGGGAACCCCAAGCGCCGGAGCTCGGGGGAGAGGGGACGACGGGGGGCTGCGGGGACCGAGCGGAGTCCACGTGACTCAGGGAGGGCGAGCCACCCCACCCCCCGCAGGGGCCTTGGGGAAGGAAAGTCCCTTGTATGGTGTGCCCGCTGGAAGCCAAGAGGTCCAGCGCCAGACGCTGCTCAGCCTTTCCTCGCTGCAGCGTTTCTTGCAGCGCAGGAGGGAGATCGCAGGACTTGAGCGCATCGTTGCCCGCTACGGGGCCCAACGACCCTTCCCGGAGCTGGGGGTCGGGTCGAAATCGCCTGGGCGGGGGGACTCAGGGGGGCATTCCAACGGGTGGGGTGGGGCGGGGCGGGCACGGCCCCGAAGCCCCACCCAAGGCCACGCCCCGATGTGACTCCGCCTCCCAGCCCCGCCCCCGCCCGCATTTAAAGGGCTCGCTCTCTCCGCAGCGCAACCTCTGCTGTCTGCATCGCCCCGCGCTCGCTGAGGTGCCTGCGACTTTAATTAAAGGGCCGTCCCCTCGCTTGGGCTGCAGCACCGCCCCTCGGCTCCTCGCGCCTCAAAATGAGTAGCTCCCACTCCCGGGCGGGCCAGAGCGCTGCGGGCGCGGCTCCGGGCAGTGGCGCCGACACGCGAGACGCCGAGATGCCGGCCACCGAGAAGGACCTGGCGGAGGATGCGCCGTGGAAGAAGATCCAGCAGAACACATTCACGCGTTGGTGCAACGAGCACCTCAAGTGCGTGAGTAAGCGTATCGCCAACCTGCAGACGGACCTGAGCGACGGGCTGCGGCTTATCGCGCTGCTCGAGGTGCTCAGCCAGAAGAAGATGCACCGCAAGCACAACCAGAGGCCCACCTTCCGCCAGATGCAGCTCGAGAATGTGTCGGTGGCGCTCGAGTTCCTGGAGCGCGAGAGCATCAAGCTCGTGTCCATCGGTGAGGGCGCGGGCCGCCCGGTGGCGCTGGGAGGCGAGGGAGGGGGGCTCCGCGCGTCCTCCCATCTTCTCCGGGCCGACCCCTCGCAGACACCCCCCCTAAGCTGTGGCGCCGCCCCGGGAGTCCCCGGGGCCGCCCAGCTCCGTGTGGGCCTCGAGAACAAAGGCTCGCAGGCCGGCGGTGCGTGCGGACCGCTACGCGCCCCCGCCCGCCGGTCCCCGGCTGGCCCACGCCCAGGCTGAGCTCACATCCTCCACAGGCCGCGCCCCCGTCGCTGCGCCCGCGGTGGGAGAGGGCCTGGGGGGGCGGGCACTGGCCAAGCTCTGGCCGTGCGCCTGGTGCCCCATCTCTAACGAGGGGGAGGCCGGGGCTCTCCACCCCCTACAGCAGTTTGGAGAGGGCCCTCTGGGCTTCAGGCACCCCTGTGGTTCCTTAAACGGGGGTTGGAGCTTGTGGGTCCCATTGTCTAGTGCCCCCCAGTGAAGATGGCTCATACCGCAAGTTTAGATTTTCTTTCGGGAACTAGGGGGCCAGAGAGGGCCATAGCTAGCAAAACAGCACCTGAGATGGGTTTGGGCGCTGGCCAGTGAAGGGAGCTGGCTTGTAGTCTCTTAGATACCTGATTACTGTCGAGCTTGTGCCAAACTCTTGCCTCCATGTAGGACTTGCTTTCCTGCATCTAGAATATGCAGGAGTTGTTTGGGAGGTACTCCAGCATGTGCTGGGCTCGCTGCCAGCCCAGTGTTCGTGTCACCGGGCTGGTGAGGCTGGCAGTGGTCGGGCCTACTGCATCATCCCAGGCACTTCGGAGATGAGAGCCACACAGGGACAGGCACCAGAACTGGTGACTTGGGGGGGGGCGGGGAGATGCGACAGGGAGAGAAGGGGCACGAGCTTTCTTTTCTTCAGAATCGAAAGAGGCCTTCCAGTTGTCCCTACAGCCCTGGCCCGGTCCATGCGGAGCCTGAGAAAAGGAGGGACCGAGACTCAGGTGCCCCCAACCACTCAGGGCTGGTCTCAAGGGCCCCACCTCTTTCTCTGGAATGCAGGTCGAGGCCGAGGCCCACCCCCCAGTCCCAGCCTCAGTCTAGCCAAGCTGAGTCATCTCTGAGCCTTGGGTGGGGGGGCAACCGGATGTGGGGAGGCGGGCCACACCCCAATTGTCTGGGGGGGGTCTCCTCCTCCCCCCTCCCTCCTTCTCCTCCTCTTGTGAGCTGGCTGGAGCAGGCCTAGTTCCCAGAGCTTTGCCATATAAGGCAAAAAAATGTTGGAAAGCAGCAGTGGTTAGGGGAGGGAGGGGGCAGGCTGGCCCGGGGGGCTGGGGAAAGGGGGTGGGATGGGGCGGGGCCATCCAACCAGTCAGTCTCTCAACTCTGAGCCCGGTCCTTCCCACCCTCTTTTGTGAGGTGGATGGGAGGGCCTAGGCCAGCCTCCTATGGACCGGGGGTGGGGAGGGCCCAGCCCGATGATGGCTGATGAGCTTGGCCTTGTGTTTCCCCTCGTGGGTCGTAGTGGACCTCGGGCCTGCTGAGGGCTTGTGCTGGACTCGCGATTCTGCGGGTGGGAGCCTGGCGGGAAGGCCTGGCTACTCCTGTGTCCTTGGGCTTCTCTGAACCTTCCAGTAACCCCTAGCCTGAAGCCCCCACTCCACCCTCCTACCTGCCATTTGGGGACAGTGCAAGGCAGTGGTGAGGGACCGGGACCAACCGCAGCCTAGGAGCAGGAAGGCCGCTGTGCTTTGAGTGGCACTGAGCTGGTCCGCAAGGTGCTGCCCGCTGGAGTCAGGCTACCTGCCATTGATGGCCCTTCTGGTGGCGCCCATCCCCTTCTCCCCACCCCCAAGTTGACTCACTAGACAAGTATTTTCTACTGATTGTTGGGGAAGGGTAGGTGGAACACGCCAGCAGGGATTCCAAAGATGAGCTGCCCTCCTGAGTTCTCAGAGGCCCCCCCGGCCCCCCCACCCCGTTCGCTTGAGGAGGCTGAGACCCAGAAGGGCCTTGGGTGGGGCTCAGAGCCCAGAGGCATTGCCATGGGGATGGGGTGCAGGGTGCCCGCCCTAACCACTTCCCCTGTGGTGAGCTTGGCGGCCACCAGCCTGTAGCCCAGTGGCCCGTTAGGTGGCGAGGAGGGCGGGCAGCAGCTGAGCAGGCTCTGCTGAGGCAGCAGGACTTGGGGACCCCACCCATGACCTCTGCCACCCAGACTCCCAAGCTGGGCCCTGAGCGCCCAACCCAGGCTCACTGGCTCCGCCCTTCCCCTTCGGGCTGGGTGAGGGGGCCCCTGGAATGTGTCCTGCCCGGCATCCTGGCCGGCAGGCCATCTCTGCCGGGCCCCAGTGAGTCAGGGCCATGCAGCCCAACCACCGGTTCCTTGGGGCTCCCAGCCCCTCCCCCTGCATCAGGGCTGCTGCCCAACTCCCAGCCTGGCTCTGTGGGGGGAGGGGGAGCACTAAGGCAGTGGGGGGCGGGGCTCACACCCTCCACCCAAAGGGTCCTTGC